>NW_006238965.1:952580-953500 GCF_000226075.1 Solanum tuberosum
AGAGGTTGATTACAGCTCCAGTTTTGACGTTACCAGAAGGTACTCAAGGTTTTGTGGTGTATTGTGATGCATCTAGAGTTGTTTTGGGTTGTGTCTTAATGCAGAATGGCAAGGTTATAGCTTATGCCTCCAGACAGTTGAAAGTTCATGAGAAGAACTACCCAACCCATGACTTAGAGCTAGCTGCTGTAATATTTGCTTTGAAGTTATGGCGTCACTACTTGTATGGTGTGCATGTTGATGTATTCACTGATCACAAGAGCCTTCAATAAGTGCTTACTCAGATAGAGCTTAACCTCAGACAGAGGAGGTGGTTAGAATTACTCAAGGACTATGACCTGAGTATTATTTACCACCCAGGTAAGGCTAATGTTGTTGTTGATTCTTTGAGCAGGTTGTCTATGGGTAGCACCGCCCATATTGAAGAAGAAAGGAGAGAGTTAGCAAAAGATGTACACAGACTGGCATGCCTGGGAGTTAGACTTATAGATTCCGTAGAAGGAGGAATAGCAGTGGCGAATGGGGCCGAGTCATCACTAGTGTCACAAGTTAAAGAGAAACAAGATCAAGATCCCATTTTGCTTTAGTTGAAGGCAAATGTTCAAAAGCAAAGAGTATTAGCTTTTGAACAAGGGGGAGATGGTGTTTTGAGGTATCAAGGAAGATTGTGTGTACCTATGGTGGATGGACTCCAAGAGAGGATCATGGAGGAAGCTAATAGCTCCAGATATTCCAGTCATCCGGGTTCCACAAAGATGTACCGTGACTTGAGAGAAGTTTATTGGTGGAATGGCATGAAGAAGGGCATTGCAGAGTTTGTTGCTAAGTCTCCAAATTGCCAACAAGTGAAAGTCGAGCACCAAAGGCCCTGTGGTTTGGCCCAGAATATAGAACTTTCAGAAAATGGAAGTGGGAGATGT
>NW_006238965.1:953553-1063262 GCF_000226075.1 Solanum tuberosum
TTGAACACCAAAGGCCCGGTGGTTTGGCTCAGAGGATAGAACTTCCGGAATGGAAGTGGGAGATGATTAATATGGATTTCATCACACAGGTTTGCCAAGGTCTCTCAGACAACATGATTTTATTTGGGTGATTGTCGACAGAATGACAAAGTCAGCTCATTTTCTACCGGTGAAGACTACCCATTCAGCAGAAGATTATGCCAAGTTGTATATTCAAGAGATAGTGAGACTTCATGGAGTTCCAGTCTCCATTATTTCAGATAGAAGTGCACAGTTTACTGCACTGTTCTGGAAATCTTTTTAGAAAGGCTTGGGCTCCAAGGTGAACTTGAGTACTGCCTTTCATCCTCAGACTGATGGGCAAGCAAAGCGTACTATTCAAACTTTAGAAGATATGTTGAGGGCTTGTGTGATCGATTTCAAAGGTAATTGGGATGATCACCTACCTCTCATCGAGTTTGCGTACAACAACAGTTATCACTCTATCATCAGGATGGCTCCATACGAAGCTCTTTATGGGAGAAGATGTAGATCTCCTATTGGATGGTTTGAAGTTGGTGAAGCGGAGTTGATAGGACCAGATTTAGTTCACCAAGCTTTGGAAAAGGTAAAAGTAATTCAAGAGAGGTTGAAAACGGCACAGAGTCGCCAGAAATCCTACACTGATGTTAGGAGAAGGGTGTTAGAGTTCGAAGTAGATGACTGGGTATATTTGAAAGTTTTACCCATGAAGGGGGTTATGAGGTTTGGTAAGAAGGGGAAACTTAGTCCCCGATATATTGGACCTTACCGCATAGCCAAGAGATCGGCAATGTTGCTTATGAGTTGGAGTTAGCACAGGAACTAGCAACGGTTCATCCGGTATTTCATATCTTAATGATGAAGAAGTGCATAAGCGATCCTTCATTGATCCTACCAACTGAAAGTATTAGGATCAAGGATAGCTTATCTTATGAGGAGATTCCTGTTCAAATTTTAGATCGACAAGTTCGAAGGTTGAGGACAAAGGATGCAGCCTCCGTCAAGGTCCTTTGGAGGAATCAATTTTGTAAGAGTAACCTCATTCGAGGACGAATGTTCCCAAGTGGGAGATATTGTAACATCCGGCAATGTGAAATGACTACGAAGAAGCTTAAAAAAAAAAAATTGAAAATAGTCATTTTTGGAAAGATAAAAAAAATCTAGAAATTTTGCTAAGTATGGAAAAAGGTGAGTTTTTGGCCAACTTTGAGCAGTCATAACTTCTACTTCAGGATGATTTAGGTGTAGTTCCAGTTATGGTCGCAAATCTCGTGGAATGATCTTTCCAACGCCACCGAGTTTGCTCATTTCCGAGTTCATATGAGTGAGTTATGCCCTTTGGAAGTTGGGCAGTTGGCAGGGAAATCCGTCCGGAAATTTTAAAGGTATTTTGGTCTTTTCCCCCAGCCAATTCTTTTGGTTATATTGTTGTGTTAGACTGATTTAAGATCAGTTTGTTCCTTTTAAAAGAGTGAGAGTTAGGGTTTTGAGTGAAGAAGAGAAGAAGAAGTAGAAGAAGAGGAGAAGAAGAAGAGAAAGAGGAGATCAAGCAAGTTTCCGTCGTGGATGATCCCTACTAGGTATGTGCGTTCATAGTGTGGATTGTATCTCTTCCCCACACGCCACACTCGATTTATTATTGAGAAAAGATTGGTTATGTTGTTGAAGTTGTTGGGTTGTGTTGTTGATGTTGTTGTTTGTGTTGTTGAAGTTCCTTGTTGGTTTGGGCATGTTTCCGGAGGTGTTTTTGAGTTGAAAATATCTTGTATGTTGAGGGATTTCATAATCCTTAGTGCTTGGGGTTGAAACCATTGAAGTTTAGAAGGTTTAGAGTTGGAGAAAAGAGGGAGAAAAGTCAAGTTTTCTGGGTAAGGGGGTGGCGCGTCCCAAAAGGGGCTCTAAAGTTTCCCCCTTGTGGCAACGCGCATAGCAGAGCGCCAGCAGGCCCCCTCTGAACTTCGAGGGCTGGCGCTCCCCGCCTTGCCGAGTGCCAAGGATACCAGGTTTCCCCTTTCTTTCCATACTCTTTCATGCATGTTCCATGGTGTTGTACCTATGTTTTATAGTTGTTTCCGACACTCCAAAGTACGTATAAACTTTAAGAACTCATTCATAACATGTGATCAAACACCTTGAATTCACAATCCAATTCAAGGCAAGTTAGTATCAAGTCGAAGTGAAGTTAGAGTCAAGTCAAATAAAGTTAAGAAGTAAGTCCTAGCAAGTCTTTAAAGCTTTTCAAGAGTTGTTATTGAACGTTTTAACTTCCTTTCAAGTTTCAAGTCAAGCAAAGAGTATAGAGTTTCAAGTTAAGTAAAGAGTCTCAAGTTTCAAGTCAAGTAAAGAGTATCGAGTTTTAAGTTAAGTCAAGAGCATAAAGTCGAGTCCATTTCTCTAAAGTTATTAGGGAACTATGTATTTCCCAAAGAAGTTTCTAAATGTTTTTAAATTTAAGTGTAGTAGTATTGAGCACCGAATTGGGGACACGAGTTCATATTAACTCAACTCTCCATAAGAACCATGCGCCAACATGGGACTTGACGTATCATTCTTTTTAGATGATCACGTAAGATTAGGCTAGTGGATCCATTGAGCAAAAGTAAGGTCCTATATCACGGCAAGGTATAGGATGGTCCTTGGGCAACGTGAGGTAAAACGTTGTATCATCACTAGGGCTCATAGTGGTGGTTGTCGGTTAAAGAACCTCCCACAAAAGCTATGTTACTTTTATATAAGTAAAGTTGAGTTTGTTATCGTTGTATCCTCAACGAACTAAGTTGTGTACACTGTTTTATAAGCTTTATACATTGCATGTGTCTTATTGCTTTATATTGAGTTCAGTTACTCTTGAGTCGAACAGAGCCAAGGTAAGTATTCTCTTGTACTCCTTTCAAGCTTAAGTTGTGGTTTAGCTTTCCAGCTCGCATACTCGTACATTCCATGTACTGATGCCAGTTGTCCTGCATCTTATGACGATGCAGACACAGGTACCCCGGATCAGCATCCTGCACGCCGTTGATCCAGTTGAGCACTCTAGAGTTAGTGGTGAGCCTCTTTGCTTTACGGAGGACTCAGTTGTTTTGTTCTTTTAGTTTTGTTTTGATTAGGATGTTTTGGGGTCTGTCCCAACATCCATCTCAGTATTGTAGAGGCTTCATAGATAGTCAGTCAGTTAGTATTGAGTCTCTCATCTTTGTATATATGTAAATTTTCTATTTTGAGACTCGAGTTGCCTTTTGGCATGTGATGCATCAGTTAAGTTGTTTTATAACCTTGCATGGTATTGAGTTAATTCAGTTGAGTTAGGTTTCCGCTGAGTTAAGAAAGCCAGGCCAAGGGTTCGCTTGGGGCTAGTAATGGTGTCCGGGTGCCGGTCCCGTCCAGGGTGTAGGCTCGGGGCGTGACAATTATTGAGTATTAGTGCCTAGGCTAGACTATAGTGGGGGTAAATTCCCACTAGAGCAACTTACCCCGAATCAACTCAGTATCTCTCGAACACCGAGTTGCCGCATTAAGCAAAGCCGCCGCCCTAGCCCATTCACTCTTCCGATCTGAATGTTTGGGAAAAGGACTAGGGTTCACTCTCTCGAGGTGAACCCATGTCGACCCAATACCACTGGCTGTCAGTTTAGTAGTCTTAGTTTTACGAACTCTATCTCAGCAAGCCAAAAACACTAAGACAAAATCATATTTGCAACTACAATCCCATTAAGTTCATACACAACTACTAAATGAAATCACATTTAAACATCAAATAAATCATCAACAAGCAAGACCTAATAGATAATCTAACCCATATTCACCAAATCACACCCCAAGAATTGGGGTTTAAGCTAGACATGTAAAAGAGGTAAAAAATTTTATACCAATATCAGTTTCAATCAACTAGGTATGAAGAATTAAGTCTTAAAACACGTCAAGAGTGAAGAATCTTCAAGACCCAAGTCCAATTTCTGGAGTTGAAACCATTTGAATCTTCAAAGTCTTAGAACAAAGTCTCCAAAACCATTTAATAATAATAGTGATATGATGCTAGAAATTTAAAACAAGTATTTATAGTGTTTGAAAATTTGTGCTACGGAGGACCATTCGACGCAGTTAGTCTAGATCGCCGATGCACTCGGCGATCCGCCCTTTGGTCTTTTTCATCGCCTTTTAGCTCTTTCCTTCAGCATCTTCGCATTCTGAATTATTGGGCGATATGGTACTGCTTCGCGGAACTGCTCGGCAACACGCCGACTAGATTTCATCGCCAACTTGATCTTTCCCTTCAAGGCTCATCACATTCGAACAAAAGGCGATCTGCAAGCCCATTGGTGACTTGCCACTTGGGCTCGGCAATCTTCAGGCCTTCATTTCTTCGTTATTTTTAGTCGCCTTGTTCCTATTTGCCAAGTAGTTTCCATGTTTTGCCTCAAACTCCAAATACCTGAAACTTAAGGGTTTTCATCAGATATTGAGACAAAATATGCATTTGGGGACACTAATTCTATAAAAATATTGCCCTAAATGAGTCCTATTTGTGGACTCATCAACACCCCCAACTTAAACTTTTGCTTGTCCTCAAGTAAAACTCAAGTTCAGCAGTTCAAAAAGGATGTCTCAAGCAGTGCTACATAAGACTCGATCATGAATGTACACATCAAGATTCAATTTATTCATGCCACGATCAACTGTGTACCCAAAGATTCAAGTTGTGACACACCATTACCAAATATTCTCACTTTCGCAATACTTTCTTCAAATGCAAGTTCAATTAAAGTATTCGAATTCCCACACAAAAAGGATGATTCCATGCTCACACACAATGGTTTAATCATTTAAAGTTCCAAAATCAAATGCAATGTTCACACTAAAAAAGAAGAACAATATGCGTGGTTCCACCCATAGGTTTGCCCGTATTTTCCAATCGACATTTGTTTCAGCTCACTCAAGATCAAAAATATCTTTACAAGGCTTGTATTGGGGCTGAGTGCAAATGTATGGTCATTTAGGCTCAGTGACTTTCATCCTCATAAAATGTGGTGCTCACAACACTTCCTTTCTTCTTCCTTCATCATTTTCTTTAGTGCTCATAAGTCATCCCATTATTCTCTCTACATGGATTGTTCGGGAACCCCATTTCTTTTGTATTTTTCAACTTTATTCCACAACTTTTCTTTTTCTCTTTTTTTTTGTGTGTGGAGGGGTTGCATTTTTCTCAACACCATGAATTAAATGAGACTTTCTTTGCACTTCTTGACTTTCCCTTTTCTTTTCACCACACCCTCAACTTAAGCTTTTTGCCTAAGTTAGCTATTCAATCAACCACAATTCACAAGGATTAAGAGTAATGGGTCAAGAAAGGTTATGTTGTCACCAAGTTTCTTCCAAAGAAAGGTAAGGTTCAAGGGGTGTTCAAGAGAGGTTCACACACTCACTAGGTAGGCCACAAAAAGGTATATGTCAAATTGGCTTAAACTCTTCGAAGTTGCCTAAGATCATATCAAGATATAGCCTTACTTAGTTGACCGGACCAGCGGGGAAAATTCTAGGTGTTATTATGCAATGTTCACAGAAAGCTCATCACATAAGGCATCGACACTAAAGTCAAACAAGACTCCACACTTTCTCTAGTGTGCAACATTCATTGCAAGACAATCAATTTGATTATTGACTAATCACAACGAGATGCAAAGAGTTCACACATTGTATGTGCAACTTCATTTGGTCTCATTGTAGCCTCACATTCATGTTCGTTCAATTATGAGCACTATTCATGTCATCAGTATTGATCAAAACCGAGACTAATATTTTCTAAAGAACAGCCACTATCAAGTACATACAAGAGGTGGCGGAAAAATGCGATAAATTTTCGGAAGGGTCAAGATGATTTGCAATTTAAAACAGAAGGAGGCACCAACTCAAACATCCACGAAAAGTAGTGTATAACAACATTTTAAACACAACAACCCAACATATATAAACAAAACACAAACATCAATATTCACACAAAAGGTGGGCCTCACCCCACCACAAATAAAAACCATTTGTCCTCAAATGCAAATGAAGTAAAGTATCCAAAAAGTGAAAGAAAGTAAGACAGAGATGTAGGTAAAGAAGGGATCCTGTCTATGCAGTTTCTCCATCTGTCTGGGCCTTAGTGCCCGGTAGCAGTCTGTACTTAGGCATCAGTGCCCAGAGTCACCTCAGAAGGAATAGCAGTGCCAGATCCACTAGGGGCTGCAGTGGGCGTCTCAGTCGGCGAAGTGTGGATCACCTGTTGCCCAATCGTCTCCACCAGATCTAGAAAATTTATAAATATGCTCTTCTCTTGGATCTCTATCATCTCATCATCATGCACCGCTATCTGCTTCTCATTGTTCTTTTCCTCCGATTCCTCATCTGTTGTCGCATCTTTTTGTACGTATCCGGTGGTGATCGGAATCTCAGGAGCGTCCAAGTCATCTTCCTTCCCTATTAATGAATTGAAGTCAGTAGACTTTAGATAGTCTACGTGCTTACTCAGATTTGCTACATCGCCTTTGAAAGCCGTTACTTCGAAGGATTCTCATTGTCTACTCTTACAAGCCGTGAATCTCACAATTAACGCATTAACAAAACTCTGAAGTGGGGTGAGCGCAGCAAGTATGGCACTCTCAATCATCCCTGGAATTGATCTCTCGAGTCGGGTCACCCGCATATCAGCTGATTGGGCCAAACGCCCCATCATCAGGATTATCGCCTGAGTAATCTTGATAGGCTGGGAGGAGGAGGAAACACCTAGGGCCTCTGAATAAGCGGAAGGAGCGAATGTAGCTGAAGGCCCAGGGGCCGGAGTAGGCGAAGATGCCTCTGCAAGTAGCGAGTCAACATCAACCTTTGGCAAAATGTATGCCGGAGTTTCTCTCATTATGTCCACCCCCTCTCGTGTGTACTCGACCTCAATACGCTGGATGTCAGTGGAGGATGAAGGGGTGAACTCAATATCCCTCGCAGTGTCTCGGGGTACTCCAGTACGCCGGCACAGCTCATTGATAAGGATTGGGAATGGCAGAGAAGCCTGCTTCTGCTTGGCTCTCATGGCCATCTCCTATGAGATCAGTAACCCTAGGTCGATGCGTCTCCTAGAGATGATAGAACCAAGGTAAGCTGCTTTCGGATGGCGAAAAATGGACTCGTTCTAGGATGACATTATGGTGCTGCTAATAAAGCCAAAGCAGAACGTAGCAGCAATGCTCAACTCCCTCTTCTCAATAGGGACCCCTGCATCCATTCACCTCGGGGTGGGGTCAGAAATCAGAGGAGCCAACCAACCTTTCAAGTCATCTAGGGACTGAGCAATGGGCAACCCCTCGTAAGGAATTGCAGAGTGCAGCGGTCTATTCAAAAAAGTGTTAATATATGCACTGATGCACCCTACTTCCCTGCCTCTGACCATGACCGACTTTACTAGCCTGAACTCGCTCGCCTTTTTCTTGCACTTGGGCACCAACTCCCCATAAGTTGTATAGAATTCCCAGACCCAGGTAGGAATGTAAGGGCCTTGGGGTCTGGTGAACTGCTCAAACTCATGGTAGTGGAGGGTCTCATTCCCTGCTGAATACTTCCCATCTAAACCTTCTGTTGAAAGTAGCTTTTCCTCAAGGATGGTTCATAAACCATCACCTTTTAATCTGTTTAGGAGCCTGGGAGGAGGGACGACATGAGGCATGGGGATCATCAGAGGTGCCTGAGCTGGCGCTGAGTTTGTTGCTGGTGGAATGGCTTTTGAAGGGACTCTGGTGGACGCGGTATGATATCTAGCCTGGATCTTATCCATTCGAGAAATCACGGGTTGGTCGTCTTCAGGTTAAGACAACTCAGCCCGATTATCAGTGGCTACTTTCTTAGCAATGTGCTTCTTTCTTTTGCCTTTGTCTCTCGGTGGGAGTTCTTTCCTTCTCTTCTTCGGAGGACCTGATCACCCTTCGTTTATAGGAATGACCCGTTCTTTCTTCTGGGGTGGCATGATTAGATTAGTCTGAACCATATCTGCAAAACATTAAAGACAAGTTAAATAATAATCACACTGAAGCACATAAAATTAATTGAAGACAGACTCGCCGACCCTATTTAGTGAGCTAGCCCAAGGGAATGTCTGAAAAATTATAGCAAGTCGGGTATGGAAAGGCTCTTTCGGCGAATCGCCGACTACTTTCGGCAATCAAAGGTTTGTCCGCCGACAGTTATAGTGCAGCAAAGGTTCAGGGGTGCAGACAAAAGGCAATCAAGAATACTTTCGGCGAGTCGCCAAGAGCTTTCGGTGACCTCAAGCTTCTCGCCGAAAGTTACAAAATCAAACAACACATATAGCTTGAAATTTAAGGCGATAAGGGATGATTTGGCGAACCGCCGAGTGGTTCGGCAAGCTTGACCCAGCTCGCCAAACGACCGAACATGCCTATTTTCAATCCACCTTCTAAAATTCAACCCCGCAATCCTCGAAAACAAAATCAAAACGTGCAATAGATAAATTAGGCTCAGACCCATAGCACCCATCGCCCCAGAATACTCAGACTTCTTCTAGTTTTGCCAAATTTGGCTATTTGATGACAATTGCCCTTAAAAAGGGTGACACCCGTTCTATCATTGAGTAATATATACGTCAATTAGCACAAACACGGGCTACTTAGACTTCACCCAACCAATCTAAACAACACACAAGCACAACCTCATAAAGTTTCATTCATCTAAAAGCACAAATAGACAGGCATTTGACGATCAAAAAAATACGGGCAAGATAATTAACTTAAAAGTGGCATTTAAACAATCTAATCCTATAAGAGAGGCCCAGCACACGACAAGATGACATGATCATTGCGAATGAGTACAAAGTTTTTGAAAGTAAACTCGGGATTCGGAAACCAACCATAGATGCCGATTAAAACAGGATTGAAATGCTAGGCGGCAAAGAAATCCTAGTTCCGAGCACCAATCAACAACCACAATACTTATTGAAAGCAAGAATATTCAAAATACTAACTTGGTGTAAGTTTGTGAAGTTTAAAAGCGAGGGAAAGTGAAGAGTTAGAAACTTTAAAACCTTTGGCCATATATAACCGCCTAGTTCACGTCCATTCGCTGATGTTAGTCGCGTCCACCGATCAACTCGGCGACGCACCGAGTGGTCACTTATCCCGCCGATTTCTACAGAACTTTCATTTTCTTGGGGGTGAAGACGACGGTCTTATTCGTAGTCACCGACTTGGTCGGTGGCCCGCCAAACTGCTCTTGAGCTCGCTGAGTTTTACCGACTCTGAGTTGAAATTGTGTTTAGCCACACGGTGGATCAAATCAGGCAAGCCGACCTCTTTGGCAAATACGCCGACTGGACCATTTACTCACCGGTCTGCATTCAGTTTCCGCACTTGAACCTGCACAACCAACACACCATTATTTACAAAAACAAAACTAAAGCATTTAAGACCTTGGGTTGACTCCCAAGAAGCGCCCTAGTTAACGTCGTGGTCAACCACAAGTCTTTTCCTCACTCTCCATCATTGGGGTTGGCCCTAGTGTTACTAGGTAACCCTAATAGTTCATTTGAGTGCAGAGAAGGCACTGCATAACTCATGAGTGTCCTAATCAGCTAGATAGATCTAGAATGAGAGACAATCATCTGATTTAACACTTCAATATTCTCCTTCATCTCTTCCAGCACTGTATCTTGTTCGGTGATCTTTTGGAGAATGATTTGTAGTGTATCCTTGACACTATTGTTCTTCCTATCTCTAGATCTTTTCCTCCCATATGTACCTCCCTTGACTTTTGCACTGGTCTTCCACCTCTGATATTTTGGTGGCCAAATCGTTCAGCTGAGTTACAAGAGCGATTAATTTGAAGTCCCTCTCGACTTCTTGATTCTCCTCAGCCAATTTGCCACCATTTCCCTCAGCCATGCTCAGGGTATTTGCCTATAACAACAACTCAAAGAAAGAAAAATAAAAATAAAAATAAATTTATTAAACTATGACTAACGAGAACAAAAATTCTACTTAACTACAAATTCTCTAATAACAGCACTTCCCGGCAGCGGTGCCATTTTGATGTTTTAGAGACGTAATCAACTTACACTAGTTTGGTTCAAGTGTCATACGACCGCGTGTAGTGATATAACCCAACCAAGGGTTACGATCGTTCCCACAGGGAGTGGTTTTGAGAATTAATAAATAAAATCTAGTTTTAATTAGTCATAGCTAAAAACATTATCGAATAAAAACATACTAAATAAAAGGGGGTGACGCAAGCGTCAATTATCAATGAAGGGGGGGTTTATAGTAATTAACAACTAAAAACAACAAAAATATACGAAAACGAGATAGAGAGACGGGATTCTTGGGATGTGATAGGAATACGGGATAGACTAAATTATCGGGTACATTCTTTTGATAGTAAATTGTTGAGTATTTGTGAAAAGGCTAGACTATAGTAAGGGTAAATTCTCTCTTGAGCAACTTACCCCGAATCAACTCAGTTTCTCTCGAACACCAAGTTTCCACATTAAGCACAGCCTCCGCCTTAGCCCATTCACTCTCTCAAGCTAAACGTGTGGAAAAAGGACTAGGGTTCACTCTGTCGAGGTGAACCCATGTCGACCCAATACCACCGGCTATGAGTTTAGTAGTCTTAGTTTTACAACCTCTCTCTTGAGCAATCTAAAACAACTAACATGAAATCGTATTTGCAACTACAATCCCATTAAGTTTATACACAACTACTAAATGAAATCATATTTAAACAACAAATAAATCATCAACAAGCAAGACCCAACAGATAATCTAACCCATATTCACAAAATCACACCCCAAGAATTGGGGTTTTAGCTAGACATGTAAAAGAGGTAAAAATTTATACCAATATCAGTTTCAATCAACTGCGTATGAAGAATTAAGTCTTAAAACACGTCAAGAGTGAAGAATCTTCGAGACCCACGTCCAATTTCTTGGAGTTGAAACCCTTTGAATCTTCAAGGTCTTAGAACAAAGTTTCCAAAACCCTCTAAAACATATACTCCCTCAAAAACTGTAAAAATTTCTAATAGTAATAGTGATATGATGCTAGAAGTTTAAAACAAGTATTTATAATGTTTGAAAATTTGTGCTACGGAGGACCATTCGGCGCAGTTTGTTGAGATCGCCGATGCATTCGACGATCCTCCCTTTAGTCTTCTTCATCACCTTTCAGCTCTTTCCTTCAGCATCTTCACATTCTGAATCATTGGGTGATATGGTATAGCTTCGCGGAACTGCTCGGCGACACGCCGACTGCTCTATTTCATCGTAAATTTGATCTTTTCCTTCAGGGCTCAGCACACTGGAACAAAAGGCGATATCCAGGCAATTGACGACTCGCCACTTAGGCTCAGCGATCTTCAGATCTTCATTTGTTCGTTCTTTTTAGCCGCCTTGTTTCTTTTTGCCAAGTAGTGTCCATGCTTTGCCTCAAACTCCAAATATCTGAAACTTAAGGGTTTTCATCAAATATTGAGACAAAATATGCATTTGAGGACACTAACTCTATCAAAATATATCCCTAAATGAGTCCAATTTGTTGACCCATCATCTACTTTCACTAATCACAAGAAAAAATGAATACAGACTTATAATGCAATTAGACTAAACTCTTAATCTCACACTAAGTAATAAATCTATTACTTATTGAGCCAAAGTAATTCATCAATTGCCCACTATATTAACTACCTTTCATTAATATAGACTTCAACACGTAAGGCACACAGTAAACTCTGAACTTGTTCTTACAACCAGTTCACACACAAGACTTTGATACGTTTCTTTATGAATGTGGAAACGAATCCTACATGTTCTAGTACAATACAAGCATTCAAAACAGTAAGACATCAAGATTTCTTTTCTTTCGTCTACAAGTCCCTTGTTGTGTGTTCTTTAATGCTTGAGCTCTAAAAATGATTCAATTTCTCTCTTTGAATGAATAATGGTTGTTGAATATATTAATCACCAACAAGAGTAATTGACCACTGAATAAACAACTTTGTCCATTCTTATCGGTGAAGTACATTGTCACTTTTACCAACCAGTTAACAAGACAACTTTACAGTTGTACATCATTTTGAACTTGGATGAGAGCAACTCTACCTAGGACCCGCATTTGTAAGGATCATCAAAACACCTAGAATACAACATTTCTCCCCGTTTTGATGATGACAAGCAAACAACTTCACATTGATTTTTATTCATTTATGATTCACATTTACTCCCCCTGTCACCATTCCCATTTGCATTATTCCCCTTGTCACCATTTACCACAACAAACATGTACAAAGAATTCACCCTTGTGACATCATTGAAAAGGTAAGCAGTAAACATACACAAGTGTTAAGCAAAACAGTAAGGAATTTAGAGCCCTATGCAGTATAGTACATGAGCAAACATGCAAAGTAGAGAAGACAAAGACACATTAGAAACATGGCAATGCATTAATGTTGATCAGTTATCACAAAACTAGCTATTGAGTTTTACAAAAATAGACACACTGCGACTATAATTCTGACAGGAAGCACTACAACAAGAAGACAGAAAGAAACTTTAGGATGGAGGGGACGAGGATCAAAATATTGTTGCAAGATGTTCATGTGATTATTTGCATCGGTATGAGCCTGAAATAGCTTATTTGTAAGAGACTTGACTTCATCATTCAATGAGGCATCTTACTTTGTCAATTTATCATTGTTAGATCTCAGCCGGTTGATTTCCTTCTTTGTGTTAGTACTGGTACAAGGCCGTTGAGACTTTTCCTGTTGAAGAAAGGCCGTAAGTAGAGTAATCTCTACCTCCTTATCACCTAGAAGGGTTGTGAAGTCCTTCATTTCCCATTTGAGGGCTTCTTGTTTCTCAAAGAGTTCAGAGACATGAGACTTGGCCTTATACTTACCCTCCACACATTTACATTCAATAAGTGTGGTCATCAAGAAGGTTTGCTTGATGGTACCTACTAATCCCCCACCAAAGTGATAAAAAACTCAGTTCAGCAGATACCCATAGGCTATCCCATGCTTGCTATTTTTCACTTTCATGATCCGATGCATATGCTCAAGAATGATTCCAGAGAGATTGATCGCTTCATAAGTTTCCAACTTCTCCATGAGGAAGAGATCAGTAGAGGATGCAACTGTTCGTTTCTCTATTTGAGGCAACAACACCTTATTCACAAACTCAAAATACAGTTGATGCTCACCCTTTAGGACCTTCTTAGGAACCCCAACACACTTTATGGTTCCCTATTTTATGGCACGTTGGACATAATCTGTGGAAGGTTTGCAGCCTTCGACGGACTTGATCCCTTACCAGGGTATATCCAAGATAATACCTAAGTTTTCCTCACTTAGGGAGATATCCACCCTATGAACGATTGAGCTTATTCATTTATCCTCATGTATGACCATTTGGTAGTAAATATCTCATAGTTCAGGCTCATGCAAGTAGACAAGACATTAAAACAGATGTACCCAATCTTGCAGTGCCACACTATCCACTAAGTTGCACATCCCTGTTGTAGTAAGAATTTTCAGATCAAACACTATGCCATTCAATACCTCCTGCTTCTCAAGGACTTTGATTGTTTCTTCCCTGATCAATACCTTATCGTCCTTCTCTTTTTGCACAAACGGACCTGATCCCTTGATTGTTTTAGACTGAGAAGCTGCGTTAGGCTTTGTAAGACCCCTTTTTTTCGGTGATCTCTTGGTGACCTTTTTAACGTTCGAGGCTTTTACCCGGTGCTCCTCTATTTGTTTTTTCCTTTTAGCCAAAACCCTCCCAATATCGTAGGACTATATTTCACTTAACCCTGCTTCTTTGGATAGAACTACAGGATCCATAATAGAAACATGTTTTGTTACACCAGCTTTTCTCTTGTTCTGATTTCGGATAGATTCGTCCTTGTTTGCTACCATCGCATCCCCCATTAGTTTTTCCCATCATCTGAGATACGTGTATGGTTACTCAAGAGGTTCTATGAAGTATCAGTGGTAATATAGGATGATATCCATGCATTGCACAAGTAGGCTCTGAGAGGGCTATGGTGTGATTCTCCAATGTGTTAATGTCTAATGAAATGAATGTGCTCGTAATGAAGCTCATGAGAATGTTGATTTAAAGGCCTAATGTAATGATGAATGCTTAACTTGGAGATGTTATTATGAGTTACTTTTCTTGTCATGACTTACTAAATGTGAATGTTCCTTATGCATTTGTATTGCCTACCTAAAGATGAGTATGAAGAATGGTAAGTTCATCTATGGTGGCCTCAAAGTGGTACTTAGTATGAATGCTAGTATGGGATGCCATTCTTACATTGCACAGGTATAGCTTAGGGTTACTTAAGATGATGGTTCTAATGCGATGTAATGGCTTATATATTGAATATGTTTGTATCTTATGCCTTTTATACTAAAGTTCTTGATGTTTCTCAAAATTGGCATATAGCATAATTTTCAATCAAAATGTCCTTTTATGCATGGTTTTTGCATGCCTATCATACTTGGTAGATATTTTGTGCTAACCCATATTTCTACATTTTTCTATAAGTGTAGGTTCTGGTGTTTAAGGTGATTTCTTCTAGTTAAAGCTTGGGTTGAGTATTCATCAAGCTTGTGCTATGTCCTCATGGATCCGAGGACAAGTGCTATATTGTCGTTTCATTTCTCTCATTGTACTAGACACCTTTTAGACTTTCTATTGTCAGGGTCATGACCCTACTTTTGATTAAAGATGTATTAGATGGCCATAAGATACAAGTAGACTTTCGTTGTTTAAAATGAAGTTTTCGATTGTATGGATTAAAAGATTTTAATTATGCACCATTTTCTATTATCTTATGTTATGATATGCTATGAGGTATGTATGAGGCTTTTCGGAGTCTTGTACGTCGTGTCATATCCGACGTGTAGGCTTGGGTCATGAAAAACACCCCCCATGACCTGTTTTGTTAGTAACTCCAACTATGACATCATCCTCGCCATGTTTTCATCCCGCTCTTGGTTCTCGTCTACTTGCTCTTTTGTCATTCCAAAAATTAAAGGAGACACTTTATCTTCTCTAGTGTACCAACCACGATTGATTTTTGTCATCTCGTCAAGAAGAGTAGATGCGATATAGAATGGTTGTTGCATGATCATTCCTCGAACAAGTTGGTCAGCCACACCATTGTTGACTGAGTCGAGGCTCTCGTAGAAATATTGTAACAACACATTGCTCGAGAGTCCATGAGTAGGACATTGGAACAACAACTTCTGAAAGCTTAGCCATGTCTCATTAATTGGTTCACCATCTACTCTCTTAAAGTTCTAATTATTATCTCCTAATGTCACAATATTCGAGGGAGGAAAAACCATACATAAAACGCAGCAGTGAGCTCCTCCCAAGAAGTGATCAAATACCTTGGTAAATCAGCCAACCACTTTGTTGCCTCCCCCATTAGGGAAAAAGGAAACAACGAAGTCGGACCAACTCTTGAGTGAGGTTCTTGAAAGCAAATGGCCCACACACATCCACAATGTTTCAGATGTGGTCATGAGGATCCTGAGTAGCTAGACCTCCAAATATACCCTTCATTTGCAATAGCTGCAACATAGTGGTAGTCACAAGAAACACCGCATTGGCCACAACCGGAGGTAATCGAATAACGCACTCAATTCCCAACTGATCTTCATTGACATCGTTCAAGTTACGAATGTCAGCATTCTGCCCAAGTTGATAGCATTGCTCCTGTTAACACTCATCTCTTCACATGTTTAAGAGTAGCCAACTAGCCAACTTCACTAAAAGAATTTTAAACACCACTCCTCGGTAGCGGCGCCATTTTTGATAAGGCTCAACTACACTTCATCTGATTCTAAGTGTAGGCTGTCGCAATCAAGTATAAACCCAACAAAGAGTTGGGGTCGATCCCACAGGGAGTGATACGGTAAATAATTCAATTACAAAGTGAAATAGTGCTCTAGTCATTTGTAGATGTAGACATTTTCAAAACAATAAACTAAATGGCAAGGGACTGACAATTAATGTCAAATGGGGAGGATTTGAGTGAACAATTAACAACTAGGAACAATCGGGTCTAAACAAGTAGAGAGAGATCCTTCGGAGTGTGATCAATTGAATGAAATTTGTTCTAATTGGGTGATTATTATTTACTAGAAATCGTTTAATCTTAGTGGGTAGGCTAGGTTTTTGGTGAAATAGTCATTTCTCAATCAACTATTACAAATCAAGCGAGTTCTCTAGAACCTCGACAAGCAAACACATATATACAACCAAATACCTCAAATAATCTACTCTTGGTAGGATTGAATTTAGACCACTTTCGCAAGTTAAGTCTACAATAACCCAATCACTACAATCATCAATTGACAGGTTAAACTCTAAAACCTCTTTATCAAGTAAGCTTAGAATACTAGGCTAGAATTGTATTTGCAGTTATAATTCATCAATTAAAACTGACCTATCAATTGAACCCACTTCAAATCAATATTAAAATGAGTAAATACTAACACCCATAAGCTAATTGAAGCATTCAATCACAGAATCACACCCCCAAGAATTGCTAGTCACAACGAGATGCAAAGAGTTCATATATTTTCTGTGTAACTTCACTTGGTCTCATTGTAGTTGCACATTCATGTTTGTTCGATTATGAGCACTATTTGAGTCATCAATATTGATCAAAACCGATGCTCAAATTTGCAAGAGAACAACCACATTCAACACATGTGAATTTTTTTTGAAAGGGTCAAAATCATTTTGCAATTTAAAATACGAAGCTAGAAGCTCAAACCTTCCTAGAAAAATAGTATAAAATACAACATTATGATTCACAACCCAACAAGAATATAGCGCACACAAAGGTGGGCCACACCCCACAACAATTAAAATCATTTGTCCTCAAATGCAAATAAAAATTATCCAACAATGAAATAAAGCAAAACAGAGAAGGGGTAAAGAAGGGGTCCTATCTACGCAGTCGCTCCATCTGTCTGGCCATTAGTGCTCGATGCCTCACCCTGATCCTGGGCAACAGTGCCTGAGGTCACCTCAGGAGGAACAACAGTGCTAGATTCACCAAGGTCTGTTGAGAGTGAGTCTGCCAGAAAGACATGCACCGCTCTGCAAAATCCCCTGGCCCATGAAGGAATATTAGGATCCAGGGTAATGGTTTTCCTGGCAGAAGTGGGTCTCTTTCCCTTGCCTTTCCCAGTAGTTATGGATAGTTTCGAAGTTGTTCCTTTCGACGTAACTTCATCCTCCTTTATTGCAATACCTTTGGACTTCTCTTGAGATGGCGTTATTCTTTCAGCAGCTTTAGATTTAGATTTAGTCATATCTGCAAATCTCAAAGAGAAGTTAGAGATACATTTGACAAAAGCACTGGAGATCAGTTGCTGGTAATCTACGCTGACTCTTTCGGCGATCTAGGGTTAGTCCGCCAAAAGCTACAGTGCACAGAGATCCAGAGAAGTTGATAAGGATAAAAAGAGACTTTTGGCGAGTAGCCGAACGTCTTTGGCGACCTTCAACTTCTCGCCAAAAGTTATAGAACCCATCAACACATAGAGCATAAAATTTAAGGGCGAGATGGGGACATTAGGTGAAATGCCAAGTGGTTCGGCAGGCTAGACCCAACTCACCAAATGGCTCAACGTGCCTATTTTCAACCCAACTTCTTGAATTCAACCCCGTAACCCCCAAAACCAAAATCAAAGTATACACTAGTACAATTAAGGTCAGACCCATAATACTTAACCATGCTAAACACCACGCACGCACAACCCCACAAAATTTAACTCATTTCGACGCGCAACAAATGGGAGTTCAAAAATCAAGATAAAATGGCAAACATTGACGAAATAAACTCGGCATTTAAACAATCTAAACCTATCAGAGAGGCCCAACACTCATCAATACAATAAGCCCAATTGCATAAGAGAACATTTTTTTCAATGTAGCCTCGGGGTTCGAGAAATCCAACCTTTTTTGCTGATCAAAGTTTTTTGAAATGCTAGGAGATAATGTAATCCGAACTCCAGACACCAATTAATCATCTAAGATACTTAGAAGATGCGAAAATTTTGGAAATATTAAGTAGGTGCAATTTTTTGAAGGTGGGAGTGAGGGGAAATGAAGTTGTTAAAACTTTAAACCTATGGATTTATAAAAACTACCCAGATCTCACCCATTCGGTGACAGTAGTATTTCTCGACAATCTACTCGGTGACACGCTGAGTTGTCACTTACCGCGCTGAGTTTTACAGGGCCTTCAGTCAAAGTGAGGTCCAAATGACGGTTTAAATTAGGATCGCCGACCATTTCGGCGATTCGCTTAATGGACTTTTAGTTTGCCAAACACAATATCCGAACACTCTCCACACTTTAACCTGCACAATTAACACACCATTATTTCTAAGACAAAAATAAAGCATTTAAGACCTTGGGTTGCCTCCCAAGAAGCGCCTTAGTTAAACATCTTGGCCTGACGCAAGTCCTTACTCACTCTCTATCATTAGGGTTGGCCCTAGTGTTACTAGGTAACCCCAATAGTTCGTTTGTGTGGAGAGGAGACACTCCATAACTCATGAGTGTCCTGATCAACTGGATCGATCTAGAATGAGAGCAAACATTTGATTCAACACTTCAATATTCTCCTTCATCTCTTCCAACACTCGATCTTGGTCGGTGATCTTTTGGAGAATGATTTGTAGTATGTCCTCGACACGATTGTTCTCCATGTCTCTAGACTTTTTCTGCTCATGAGGGGATATGTACGTCCCTTGACTTCTGCACTGGTCCTCCACCTTTGATATTTTGGTGGACAAATCGTTCAGTTGAGTTACTAGTGTGGTTAACATGAAATCCCTCTCGACTTCTTGATTCGTCTCAACCAATTTTCTACCATTTCCCTCAGCCATGCTCAGGGTATCTGCCTACAACAATAACTCAAAGAAAAACAAAACAAAAAATAAAGTTAGTAAAATACAACCAAGAAGAACAAGAATTTTACTAAACCGAAAATTCTCAAATAACACTACTACCCGACAGCGGCGCCATTTTGATGTTTTCATAACTAAGACACAACTTCCAATTCAAGTGTCTACGATCGTACAATAGTAAAGTAACCCAACCAAGGGTTACGTTCGAGTCTTAAGGGAGTGGTTTTGAGAATTAATAGAAAATAAAAATTAAGTTCTAATTAATCATAGTTATAAACATTATCGAATACAAACATACTAAATCTATAGGGGTGACGCAAGCGTCAATTATCAATGGGGGGTTTTGTATTAATTAACAACTAAAAATAGCAAAAATATACGAAAATCAGATAGAGAGACGAGATTCTTGGGATGTGATAGGAATATGGGATAGACTAAATTATCAGGTACATGCTATTGATAGTAAATTATCGAGTATTTGTTACTAGGCTAGACTATAGTGGGGGTAAATTCTCTCTCAAGCAACTTACCCCAAATCAACTCGATTTCATTGCACAAGTATGACTTAAGGTTACCTAGAAAGTGTTCTCAAATATGATGTATGTTTAGATAGGATTGTGCTTTATTTTCCTTCCTTCTTATGGTTGACTAAAGGTGAGAGATTCACCTGTCTATGAGAAATAATCTAAGGATGAGATCCAAGATGGTAAGTATGATTATGATGACTTAAAAGTTGTACTTAGTGTGGGTGGGCCTACGGGGTCTCATCCATGCATTGCACAAGTATGGTTTGAGGTTACTTGAGAATTAGTTCTCTTATGATATGAAGGACTAAGGATTGACTAATGCTTATATGATGCCTATGTTGGAGATTATGCTTATGACTATGTTACTATGTTATTGTCTCTTATGCTTATAGTTTATGTTCCTTGAAGTATCTCTTATGATTGTGGCATATAGCTTATGTTGACTAACCCTTATGTTATGCTCTTATGAAGTTATGCTAGCTATCATATTTAGTACTTTTGTACTAACACATACTCTTGCCTACATTCTCATCAAATGTAGGGTTCCGCAATTTTAGGTTACATTTTTGAGGATATGTTTCTAGAAGAGAAAGGAGTTGGCGACTTGGTGAGTCCTCATAGCATCGATTATTTCATTACCTTTCCTTTATGTCTTTCTTTTATGTTTTGAAACTATTGTATGTTCTGTGTCCCAAGAGTTATTAAAGTTGTTTTAGATGGTTTGAGACAAGTGTAGTAAGATTTCCTCTTATGTTATGATATGCTAAGTGGCTTACATTAATTCGTTCGGGGTTCTATGTGCCATGTTACATCTAGGGTGTACCCTTGCGTTGTGACAAGCTTTGTATCAAAGCACAAGGCTTAAAATAGTTCTAGGATGTCTCAAACCACATCTAGTAGAATCTTGTTCATAAATGGGAAGCGCACCACATTTATGAATATGAGGCTATTGGATGTTTAGGAAGCTTCATTTTTTCGTTCTCTAAGTCGTGCCATAGAGTTTGGCTCTATTAGGCCTTTCCCCTGGTGGATTGTGAACATGTTTAAATGTGAAAGAGAAGGAGAAAAAGTGATTTTCAGGCCATACTTCATGATGGTAGAAGCTACTAAGCCAACATGACCATACCTTTACACTCATCCTTATTACAAGCCTTGAAAAGACCTTTGTGATCTTGAGTGAGCTGAAACGAATGTTGATTGGAAAATAAGGGCAACATATGGGTGGAATCATGCATATGTTCATTTTTGTGAGTGTGAGAGTTGTCTTTGATTCTGGTATCTTAAATTGTCGAGAAATTTGGTGTGAGCATGGAATCATCGTTGTTGTGAGGGCATTTGAATGCTTTTGTTGAGCTTGAACTTGCATCTGAAGGAAGCAATGTGAGGTTCAGTATACTTATTAATGGTGACTCACAATTTGAAACTTAGAGTGCACAATTGAACATTGTATGTGTACTTTGACCCTTTTGTGTGCATTTGTGTAGAGTCTTGAGTAGCACTATTTGTAGACATCCTTATTGAACTAATTGATCTTTCGTTTTACTTCATGACAAGAAAAAGTTTATGTTGGGGTGTTGATGAGACTAAGATTTCAACTCATTTAGGACTTTGTTTACATAGTTTAAGTGTCCTCAAATGCCCAATCTATGCTTAAAACTGATTTTAAAGTGTGGATTTGCTTCAATGAAGGTTAAGGAGTAAAGAAAGGACATTATCAGGCAAAAAGGAGAGAAAAAAGTTGATGAAGTTGAAGGAAAGAAATCTTGGTGATCGCTAAGACCGCGAACCTCCGAGTGGCTCTTTAGCTCGCCTAAAGTTTCAGTGTGCTAGCCCTGGGGAAGAACCCACTTGGCCATAGAAATAGATAGTCGGCGGACCACCAAACGACTCAGTGACATCGACCTCGATCGCCTAAACTCACATAACCCTCAGAACTAATAGCCAAGGTAAACCGGTGATGGATTGGAGCAAAGGGCGCGTCACCAACCTGGTTAGCGATGCACGACTTATTTCGCCTAATGGCCCTGAAGACCAAAATTTGGGAAAGTATAAATTGAAATTTAAAACAGATCAGATTATCATTTTTCAAGTATTGTAGAAACAAAATCCAGTTCTCCTGAGTTTTCCATTATAGACTTTGAAACTTTAGAGGATTTTTTAAACAACCCATAGTTTAGTAGTCTAAACTAGGGCAGGGCTAAGTGTGAGGGCAACAAGCCAAGGAAATAGGGCAATAGCCAAGGAAGAGGGCCAAGGCTGCACCAGCATTCCCTAGGTACTGCCCAACTCCCAACGAGAGCCTTCACGGCGCGTGGTGGTCACCACGGATCATGGGACCCCTCATGGTAGTGAGGTAGCAGCCTCCTCAAGGTTACCCAAGACACGAGCCACTTCACAGCTCGTGAAGCCTTAGATGGATCATGGGAGGAGGTGTGAAGTTGCCTTAGTCTTTTAGAGGTTAAGGGAAGGTGGCTGAGCCACTGGTCCAGGACCACGAGAGGGACCACAGCTCGTGGTGGGCACCATGGCTCGTGGAGCCCTCCGTTAAGAGGAAGCAACAAACTGCCAAGTGAGGGACAAAATAGGACTTTCCTATTTTAATTAAAATAAAGTGAGGTCCTTTTTCCTAAGACTAGTACACCTATATAAGTGATTTTAACCCTTTAAACTCACCACCATTCAAGACATATTTCAAAAACCCCAAAAGCATCTCAAATTTCTTTTCTCAAATATTTCTCTCTCTAGAACTCGAAGAAGAAGAAAGTTTCAAGCTAGGACCAATGTCAAGTCTCCAATCCTCAATAATTTGTGGGATTTGTAATCAAGTTATGATGTATTTTCATCCATGAAATACTTTCATCCATGGATCCGCCATGATTTCCCAAATTTAGAAGAACAGTTCCCCAATTCTAGTTAGGGTTTCTTCTAACGTTATGGATTTTGATACAATTGAGTGGATTATGATTGTTTATGATTGAATTGATAGAATTACAAGTTTATATGATGAATTTACATGTACCTATGCCTAACGCATGTCTAGAAAGAAGAAATTGATGTAAATGGGTTTTATGTCATGAAAGGGAAACTTGAGGATTTAGATGTATTCCTCTAGGATTGATGAGATACATTGTAGATTGCTTTGGAGTAAATAATATAGACATGTAATACTTACAATTAAAACATATAGACATGAATTGATTGAGATTAAAGTATATATGATGAATTATGGCTTGTAGGCTTTGAAATAAGGATTGTCTTGAGACTAAGGCATGTATGATGAATGATGATTAGTAGGGCTTTTAGAGTAAAGCTAATATGATGAGTTATGACTTGTGTGGCTTTGACAGTAAAGCTTACTTTATGAATTACGATTATTAGGGCTTTGAGAGTAAAGCTTATATATATGAATGTTGATTTGTAGATAGGATTGTTGTGGAAGGATTTACCTACATGACCTACTCTATTAATGTATGAATGTATAAAAATGTGTACAAGGCTGAAATCAATAAGCTGTTATGGAATATGTGTACAAAGAAGGATAAACTATGGATCGGGTGGATTCATGCTTATTATGTGAAAGGCAGATGTATTTGGGAAATAGAACCAAAGCAGGCATCATGGGTGATTCAGAAGATTTTCAAGGCAAAACAATATTTCATAGATGCTGGCATACCCTTGGATATAGTTCATACAATGTCCAGTTTGACTAACAAGACCATATATCAAAAGCTAATAGGACAATTTGAAAAGGTTAGCTGGAAGGAAGTGATATGTGGAAATCAAGGTTCACCTAAATGGATATTAATGCTGAGACTAGTCGCATTGGGAAAAATATACACTTGTGATAGATTGGCCAAATTGGGAATGTATATAAACTTACAATGTCAACTGTGCAATACTCAGCCTGAGTCTATTCATCATCTATTTTTTGGATGCAATTACACTGGACAATTATGGGCTAGGTTACTCAAATGGATGCACATCCAAAGACCATGTATAGAGTGGGAGGGGGAACTCAAATGGGCAGAGAAGTGATGCAAAGGGAAAATTAGTATGCCTGAAATATACAAGATAACACTAGCTGTAGCTGTTTATTTTATGTGGAAGGAGAGGAACCAACAAGTATTTCAACAGAAGAGGCAAAGCATTGAGGACATTTTGAATCATATTGCCTAGGAGGTTTATTTCAGGGCCTATATGAAAACTCAAAATAGGCTATATATCCAAACGTTTAGATGTTATCCATACTCTAGCTTGGTATAGGAGATAGACGTTAAGCTAATCAGGAGTTGGGTATGTCTAGGCCTGTATGTATTTTTTTGAAACTTGAGTTGTAATTCTTAGTTGGTAATAAAATGCTTTTATTTACCAAAAAAAAAAGTATAAATATGAAAGGTTTTCTCACATAGAATGATTCTAGGTTGAAAGGCTTGCTCACCTAAAATGAATCTAAAGTCAAAGGACTATGAGATGTGATGAGGCTTGAGGTGATGCCCCAAGACCTTTTTATGAGAGAGATGCGAGGTGATCTCCCATATTCCTAAGTTAGAAAACATGAGGTAATTACCCATGTCATGAGATGATAAACATGAGGTGATTACTCATGTCATGATATGATAAACATGAAATGATTAGCCATGTCATGTGTCACGACCCAGGGTACCCCCTAGATGTAACAAGGCACATAGAACCCCGAAATGCTCCATGTAAGCCACTTAGCATATCATAACATAAGCACTAGAATAATAAGACTAAAAATGTATTACAAGTCAAGTGTAAATTTCCATTTAAAGAAAAGCGGAAGTCTAGACTCTAAGTCTCAACATTGCTATCTATTACAATATTCGGATGATAAAAAGGACACAACCCATACAACATGAACGAACAGTATCTCTATCTAGCTTTGTTATTATTACAGTGTTATCTGCACCCATCCAGTAAGTAGAGATATGAAGAGAGGGGACAGCTTTGTCGCAGACCTTTCTTTGCTTTCTTTTATGAACTCCACTAGTCGTCCATGGATTATAGGGGCTTTCTATTGTATATAAATACACTTTCGTATCCTACTCTGCAAATCCCGAAAAGGAAATACAAGAACTGAACTACAAGAAATAACATCCATCCTCAAATCATGAGGACTCACCAACAAGCTAGGAGAATAAGCAAATCCAAGCTTTTAGCCACAACGATTTGCACCTTGAGAATCGGACCCTACACTTGGGGAAAATGTAGGAAAAGTAGGTGTTACTACAAAAATGCACTAAGTATGATAGTCATGCATAAAAACATTGAAATGAAGATAGTGGAAAAGCAGAAGTCATAAGCATAGTCAACATGTGGATAATCATAACATAAGAGGAACATGTCATAAATACCCTCAAATCTCATTCATGCTAAGTAAAGGTTCTTAAGTAACCATAGTTCATAATTCATACTTATTCATATTGTTATTGTCATAGTGGTATTAAGCCTTAACCGACATAGACATGTGGGCTAACATGGAATCTGGTGACTCCCTCACCGAAAAGGGTTGCTTTACTTGCCTAAGGTAGAACCATAATCTTAGCTTAGGTGGATCACTAGCTAAATATCCTATGGGGGCACATAGTTCATGGGATAAGGATATTGATACAAGAAACCCGGACTCAACTAGCGTAGAAGATTTCCATCTCATGAGACATACTTCGGGAACCCGAACTCAACTAACGTAGAAGGAACCCATTTGAAGGTCGCTCTACGACAACAACTAAAGCAAAAGCAAATTCAACCTTAGCGGATTAGAAGGCTAGCGTAATAGCTAAAGGAAAAGGCTATGGTGATAGACCCCAAAGAAGATACCCTTGCTCACACCATGTCAGGCGCACCTATCAGAATCGGAACAGACCAATTACCAGATCCACCTATCATCGCCGGCATAACCATAAAAAAGATCATTAAAAAAGCGTAGCACAGTTGAAGCTTGAGCGGTACTCCTTCTCTTTCAAACTCACTTCTTAAGGTTCGGAGATGCTCGCCCGTCTACCGTGAAAAGTTGGACTCAACTAGCGTAAAATCTTTCCATCTCATATTCAATATCAACCTGGTGCTATGCATTAATTCCCACGGAGTTCATATTAAGTGTTGACTTAAGTTTATATTCATGGAAGTATGTCGTGACATTCAATCCAACATAATTTATAAGATAGCTCATAGATCATGCATGAGATTAATATTTCACCGTCCATGTCTTCACATAGATTCAATAGGTGCAAAAGGCTTTCAACCTTAGAATCATCTTATTCTGAGAAAACCTTTCACATCATATCATAATCATACATAAGTGTATATATGAGAATAAATTTTCAACAACACAACAACTAACACATGGATATTAACATAATTTAAGTAGTCCAATTACTACAAGTATAATCTAATAATATCCTTCTTTCATCGACAAATCCACATCACAAGATCATAATTGGGAAATATGGGGATTTCAAATTATATATGATGAATTTCTTAAGAGTAAAGCATATGAACATGAATTGATTGAGATCAAAGTATATATGATGAATTATGGCTTGTAGGCTTTGAGATTAGGATTTTTATTAGACTAAGGCATGTATGATGAATGATGATTAGTAGGGCTTTTTAGAGTAAATCTAATATGATGAGTTATGACTAGTATGACTTTGATAGTAAACCTTATATATATATATATATATATATATATATATATATATGAATGTTGATCTGTATATAGGATTGTTGTGGAAGGATTTACCAACATGACCTACTCTATTAATTTATGAATGTATAAATGTGAAAGTTTTTATCACATAGAATGATTCTAGGTTGGAAGGCTTGCTCACCTTAAATTAATTTAATTCAAAGGACTATGAGATGTGATGAGGAAAGATGATTCCCCAAGACCTTCATATGAGAGGTATGTGAGGTGATCTCCTATATTTCTAAGTTAGAAAACATGAGGTGATCACCCATATCATGAGATGATAAACATGAGGTGATTATCCATCTCATGAGATGATGAACATGAGTTTATTATCCATGTCATGTGATGATGTATGTAAGGTGACTACCCTTAATATATAACTTCTAGAGAAAGGCAAGAGGTGAATACCCATTAGCCTTTATAAAATGGGGCAAATACCAATAACCTTATAAAATGATGTGGAGGCAAATATCTATATCATATAGTGTTGGACATGGAGATGAATACCTATGATCGTTGTAAAAATGATGTGGAGGTGAATGCCTATATCTTATAAAAATGAACATTGAGGAGAATACCTGATTCCCTAAAATGGACATGGAGGTGAATACGTATGACTATACTAGTAATGTAAGAGGTGAATTCCCATTAGCCTTTATAAAAGGCATAAAGGTGAATCCCCATGTCTTGAAAAGTATAGCAAGAATAATGTGAATTATGTTATAAAGGATGAATAGTTTGGATTATTGCTTGAGTGGCCTTCCATGAGATGTATGACTAGAGGTTATGACCCAAGTCTTGACTAATGATAAGTGAGATTAATTCAAGAAGTACTCATCTTATTATATGATGATTTATGTGCATTGACTATGCTTATGACTTATGTTGTTATCTATTAGGCTTATGGATTATGCCTTATGTTGACTAATGCTTATGCTATGCTTATGTTGATGATTTATGCTAGCCATCAAATTTAGTACATGTTTGTACTAGCGAATACTCTTGCCTACATTTCATATCAAATTGTAGGGTCCGGCGATATCGACTCTCATCCCCGTGGCTAGGATCATAGTAGAAGCAAGGATTGAAAATTATTGAGTCATCATAGTATTCCAAGATTTGACTAGAATTTATGGTATGCCTTTATTTTTATGTTTAGAACTATTGTATGGGTTGTGTCCCAAGATATTCATGTTTTAGATGGTTTGAGACAAAGTTAATAGACTTCCGCTTCAATTTATAAAGACTTTAACTGTCATTGAAAAATGTTTGAAAATCCCGCTCATTTCTATTACTTTATGTTATGATATGCTAAGTGGCTTGTATGAGGCCTATCGGGGTCTTGTATGGCTTGTTACATCTAGGGGTACTCCTGGGTCATGAAAATTTCAATTATGATTATGAATTAATTTGATTTGAAGCATTGTAGAGACTTGGAAACAATTACCGAGCTCATGGCTAATATTGTTGGTAATTATTTCTTCCTTTTATATGTTGTGTAGCTAAAACACCAATTCTTGGGGTGTTATCATGTGATTATTGGCTTACTTAGAATATGGGTATTGTCGTTTACTAATTTTAATGCTTAATTTAAGTGGGTTTAATCAATAGTTGTGTGTGAATCTATGAATTGTAGTTGAAAATGTAATTCTAGGTTAGTCTTCTGGGCTTGTTTGAGAAAGAAGATTTAGAATCAAGGTTTTCGATTAATGATTGTAGTTATTGGGTTGATGTGGGTTTAGTACGAGAGATTGAATCCTAAACTCGATTCTACCTATCTTGCTCGAAAGAGTTGATAAATGAAGGTTTTGGGCTGTTTACATAATTAAGCTTGTCGAGGTTCGAGAGAACTCACTTGAATTGTAATAGTTGTTCGAAAGAAAGCAATTGCATATATAGTATAGTCTACCCACTGAGATTTATCAATTGTTAGTGAATTTCAATTACCCATACAGCTAAATTATCCTATAATCAATCACATCCCCGAGAATGCCTCTCTACTTGTTGATTCCCCTATTTTGATAATTGGTTTAGTTTATAATTGACAAACCAATCCCCTCATCTAACATTCGTTGTCAACCCTTTTGATTTTTCTAAGTGTGTGCGATAAATTTCCTATAACCGATTAGACAACATTTGTAACTTCATAACTTAATTCGAACTTATACCACTCCTTGTGGGTTCGCCCCCACCTCCTCATTGGGTTTTATACTAGATTATGATCTCTTACACCTAGTTTTAGATGAGGTGTTGTTAAGCGTTTATCACCTCTCGATGGGGCATATACATCGGACTCCATGTTTAGCTCACGTGGTTTATGTCGATTAATAGTATCCCCCACTGTCAGACTCCTACTGTATTTGACTAGGTTTTCTGTATATAATTCAACATTCAAGTTAGCATGGCATGTTCATGATTAGTACTTGGTCATTGCATTCAGCTTAGTTTTTCAGTTATGATTCAGTATTTACATTCTTCCTCATTTTATGTCATTGCTCAGTTATGCTTTGTTCAGCTTATATATATTTATTCAGCTTAGTATCTATATCTGGCATACTCAGTACATTCCAAGTACTGACGCATACTCTGTGCTACATCCTTTCATGATGTATGTTTATGTACTCAACATCCAGATCACGCTTAGATCGATTCTCAATCCTACATCAGCAACTTTAGTGGTGAGTCTTCATAATCCGAGGACAATAGACAGGCTTTTCATTTTAGTCTTTTTATTCAGTTTTCAATTTTGTCAGAGTTGGCTGGGGGAATGTCCCAGCAACTCAACTCAATTAGTGGCTTTTCAGACATAGTAGTAGAATCACCTTGAGTTGTTAAGTGATTGTTTCAGTTATCTTTAAAATCTTAGTATGTTTTGCATATTCAGACTAGTTGGGTTTTTTTTCAATTTTCACATATCCACTATTTTTAGCTCCCGCATAGTTCATTTTTTACTTAGTTATTTTCAGTATGCTTATGATATGCCAGAATCTGGATTAGCTTAGGGTCATTCGTGATACTAGGTCTCGTGTTAAGCCTAGAGGGTAGCCTCGGGGCCTGACAAACTTGGTACCAGAGCATTAGGCTCAAGAGTCCTAGTATGTCTAAATGCCGCACTAAGTATAGTCTCTTTCATGGGTGTGAGCACGCCATATCGTGAGTGAGATATGATTCAATTTCTCCTTTCTAATCTGCCGTTATGTGTTTTAGATCATGCCTCCTTATATAGCTAATGGACAGAATGCTAATGCAGTTCTTCCAGTCCCGAAACATAAGGTTACGAATGCAAATTTTTGGAATGTGATCCAACTCTTGGCTCAAAGTGTGGCCAATCAGAACAATCACCGGGTCCAAGTTTCTATAAACAATAATGTTGGATTAGCTGCATCTAGGGTTTGAGACTTTGTTCGGATGAATCTGCCTGAGTTTCTAGGGTCGAAGGTTAGTGAGGACCCACAGAACTTCATTGATGAGGTTAAGAAATTTTTTGGCGTAATGCAAGTGACTGGAACTGAGAGTGTTGAGCTAGTATCCTATCAACTTAAGGATGTGGCTCATATCTAGTTCACTCAGCAGAAAGATAACATGGGTGCGGATGCAACTCCTGTGACTTGGGATTGTTTTACTGGATCTTTTCTGGATAGGTTCTTCCCATGAGAGTTGAGAGAAGCTCAAGTGCAAGAGTTTATGAACTTGAAGCGGTGTTTAATGTCGGTCCAAGAGTATGGGCTGAAGTTCACCCAGCTCTCCAGGTATGCTTCACACATGGTTATTGATCCAAGGGCACAAATGAGTAAGTTCTTGTTTGGGGTATCAGATATGGTGAAGACCGAGTGCAGGAATTCTATGTTGTTAGGGGATATGGATATCTCCTGACTAATGACTGATGCGCAATAGGTTGAGGGAGATAAGCTTAGAGAAATGACCAAGGATAACAAAAAGGCCAGAATAGGAAAATATGAATACTCACAACAAAAGTTAGGCAGTGGGAGTCGCTCATATTTTCAGCAAAGGTCTACAGCCCCAGCACTTTCATCAACTAGTTCTCCATCCCCCAGGTTTCAACAGGATCAAAAAGGTAAAGCATCAGGCTCTAAGTCTCAAGAGAGTACTTCAGGTAATAGGAGTTTCCCAACTTGTCCAAAGTGTGGTAAGAACCATCTGGGCGAGTGTCTTGCAGCAAAGAGAGGTGCTTTGGGTGTGGCCAGTCTGGCCATAGGTTGAATTATTGCCCTTCTACTAGGTAGGGTCAATGAGGTAACAATAATTGGGCTCAGTCTACAGCTCTAGAAGCAGCAAGAGGTCACCCTAGTCAGCAGGGTGCTTTGTCTAGTACAGGTGGCGGTCAAAGCCATAATAGGTTGTAAGCTCTCCAGGCTTGCTAGGATCAGGAAGTTTCTCTTTATGTGGTCACTGGTATGTTACAAGTCTTTCATTTAGATGTTTATTCATTGTTAGTTCCAGGGGATACAGTGTCTTTTGTAACTCCCTATATAGCAGTAAACTTTGGTGTTAGTCCAGAAACTCTCTCAGAAGCCTTCTCAGTCTCTACTCCAGTTGGTGACCCATTTATCGCTAGACGGGTATACAGAAATTGCCCTGTCACAGTTTCTCAACAATTCACCTCAGCAGACCTTGTAGTGTTAGAAATGGTAGATTTCAATATTATTCTAGGCATGAATTGGTTACATTCTTTTTATTCCTTAATTGATTGAACAACTAAGATCGTTCGGTTTCAATTTCCAAATGAGCAAGTCTTAGAATGGAAAGGTAGTATCTCACTGCCTACGGCTCGATTCATCTCTTACCTTAAGGCCAGAAAAATATTTTTCAAAGGGTATGTCTATCATCTCTTTTGGGTTAAGGATTCTAACTCTGGAACCCCAACTTTTGAGTCAGTCCCTGTAGTAAATAAGATTATAGAAGTTTTCCCAAAAGATCTTCCTAGAGTTCCTCATGAAAGGGAAATTGACTTTGGAATATATCTCAATATAGATACCCATACCATTTCAATTCTTCCTTATAGAATGGCTACAGCCGAAATTAAGGAATTGAAAGAGCAGTTGAAAGACCTTTTGGATAAGGGCTCTATCAGACCTAGTATCTCTCCATGGTGTGCTCCAGTGCTGTTCGTGAAAAAGAATGATGGTTCTCTCAGAATGTGCATTGACTATCGGCAGTTGAACAAGGTCATAATCAAGAATAAATATCCCATCCCTAGTATTGATGACTTATTCAACAAACTTTTAGGTGCTAGCTATTTTTCTGAGATAGACCTCAGATGTAACTATCATCAGCTCAGAGTTAGAAATTGGGACATTCTGAAGATAGCCTTCGGGACTCGGTATGGTCATTATGAATTTGTAGTTATGTCTTTTGGACTAACAAATTCTCCTGCAGATTTTATGGAATTAATGAACAGGGTGTTCAAACAGTATTTGGACTTGTTCGTCATAGTCTTTATTGATGATTTCATCATTTATTCTCAAAATGAGGAGGAGCATGCGACTCGTCTGAAGGTTGTTCTGGAAACTCTCAAAGATCGCGAGCTATTTGCTAAGTTCTGCAAATGTGAATTATGGTTATAGTCCATTGCTTTCCTTGGTCATGTGGTATCTAGCGAAGGGATCTGAGTAGATTCTCATAAAATTGAGGCAGTGCAACACTGGCCCAGATCTAACTCTCCAACATGTATTAGAAGTTTTTTGGGTTTGAATGGTTAATACAAGAGGTTTGTTGAAGGATTTTCCTCCGTAGCTTCCTAATAGACTAAGTTGACTCAGAAGAAGGACAAATTTCAGTGGTTAGATGAGTGTGAGAAAATCTCCTCAAAACTGAAGACTAGGTTAAATACAACTCATATCTTGACTCTACCGGATGGTTCAGACGGTTATTTGATTTATTGTGCTGCATCCAGGGTTGGCCTAGGTTGTGTGTTGATGCAGCCAGGTAAGGTCATAACTTATGCTTCTAGATAGCTTAAGGTCCATGAGAAGAACAACCAGACTCATTACCTCGTGCTTGACGATGTAGTATTTGCCATAAAGATTTGGAGACACTACTTGTATGGTGTTCATGTTGATGTGTTCACAGATCATAAGAGCCTTCAATATGTGTTAACCCAGAAAGAGTTGAATCTTCATCAGAGGAGATTGCTTGAATTCCTCAAAGACTTTGACATTAATGTACTTTACCATCCGAGTAAGGCCAATATAGTGGTTGATGCTCTTAGAAGGTTGTATATGTTTAGTGTAGCACATGTTGAGGAAGAAAAAAAAGAGCTAGCCAACGATGTTCACCGGCTTGCTCGCTTAGGAGTTTACCTTACAGACACATCAGATAGTGGGTTGATAGTTCAGAATGGGTCAGAATATTCATTGGTAGCGGAGGTTAAGGAAAAACATGATAGTTATCCTATATTACATCTGTTGAAAAATGTAGTTCATCAACAGAAAGTTGAGGTTTTCTCCTAAGGGGGAGATGATGTGCTTCGTTACCAATATGGCTTATTTGTTCCTAATATGGGTGAATTAAAGCAGCTGATCCTTATAGAAGCTCATAATTCCAAGTATTCCATTCATCTAGGTGTCACCAATATGTACCGTGATCTGCGGGAATTCTGTTGGTTGAACGACATGAAAAGCGACATAGCAGATTTTGTGGCTAAACTATCAACAGGTTAAGGTAGAACATCAGAAACCAGGAGGTATGACTCAAGAGATTAACATTCCTACATGGAAGTGGGAAGTGATAAATATGTACTTCATTTTGGGTTTACCTCATACTCGTAGACATCATGACTCCATTTGGATGATCGTCGATAAAGTTACTAAGTCCACTCACTTCTTGGCTGTCAAGACTAGAGATTCAACGGAGGACTACACCAAACTCTGCATCAATGAGATAGTCAGCTTACATGGGGTCCCGTTGTCTATCATCTTAGATAGAGGTACTTAGTTTACCTCTCATTTATGGAAATCATATCAGAAAGGTCTTGGTACTCAGATTAATCTCAATACAACATTTCATCCACAGATGGATGGTCAAGCAGAGCTTACCATTTAGACCTTAAGAGGACATATAGAGAGCTTGTGTGATCGATTTCGAAGGTAGTTGGGATGATCGCCTACCTCTCATAGAGTTCACCTATAATAATAGCTTTCATTCCAATATACAGATGGCCCCGTATGAGGCACTATATGGGCGTAGATGCAGATCTCTAATTGGTTGGTTTGAAGTAGGTGAAGCAGCCTTGATTGGGCTAGATTCGGTTCATGAGGCTATGGAGAAAGTTCAGCTCATCAAAGATAGACTAAAAACAGATCAGAGTAGACAGAAGTCCTATTCAGATATGAGGAGAAGGGACTTAGCGTTTGAAATCGATGATTGGGTTTTCATGAAGGAGTTACCTTTGAAGGGGGTGATGAGATTTTATAAGAAAGGGAAGTTCAGACCTAGATAAGGAGGTTGGCACAGAATCCTGAAAAGGGTTGGTAATGTGTCTTACGAGTTAGAGTTGTCCGCAGAACTAGCAGGGGTTCATCTACTCTTTCACATTTCTTTGTTAAAGAAGTGTATGGGTGATCCGACATTATTAGTACCATTAGAGAGTGTGGTTGTGAAGTATAGTCTCATTTATGAAGAGGTGCCAATAGAGATTCTTGCCCATCAGTTTCGTAGGTTGAGAAATAAAGATGTCGCTTCAGTGAAGGTGTTGTGGAGGAGTCAGTCTGTAGATGGAGCCACTTGGGAAGAAGAAGCAGCCATGAAGGCCAAGTATCCTCAACACTTTCCTTCCGATTGCATTTCAGCTTTAGGTATTAGTTCCTCTCCAGTCTCTCAGTTTACTGTTCCGTAAATTCAGTCTTAGTATCTTGTTTCTTCAGTTTTTCATGCATTTCAGCATATTTGCATGTTCTTGTAACCCATTTCAGTTAGATATCAACTTATATTATTTAGTGGTAGGGATTGCAACTCCTTCCCTCCATATGCAACTTGTTTAGATTTCATTCGAGGACGAATGACACTTACGAGGAGATATTGTAAAATCTCAAAAATAAAAACTAAGATTGAACAACAGAGAAGGGAAAACCACAGAAGGGGTCCACGTGCCGTGAATAGGACCACGGCCCATCACCCTGCTAGTAGTTATGCACCCAGCAAAAGGTGAAACACCACGGACCACTAAACACTCTGTGGAGCTCCACACGAGTCATGAAGTTGCCCTTGAGGGTGACACAAGACCAGCATGGATACTTTGAAGTACCACGGTCCACTAGACGGCTTGTAGAGCTTCACACAAGCCTTAAAGTGGCTCGTGAAAGTGGATTGATAGACTTTGAGGTTTGGGTCAACTTCAAGCCATCATATCTTTGAGTATATAATGAACTAGTTACCCCACAACCTATCAAATTAAATGTTTTTGAGTCCTCTTTGTAACGCAACACAATTTCCCTAATTTCGAGCATGGAGTAAAATGTTATTCTTGTTTTAGTAAAGCCCTGTCGGGCAAAGCTTCTCCACAACCCACTTTACGGGTTGTGGTGCTCATAACTACTTGTGAAGCATGTCTGAAAGTCAATTTATCAGTTTTTAAGTGAGGTTTCACCCCCAAAGTCATTGGTTAAGCACCACAGACATCAAAATGGTCTGTGAAGCTCTACACGGACTGTGAAGGAGACATGGCAGATTTAGAGTTCATGGTCAACTTCAAACAGCCATATCTTTCAGAACAAAATGAATTAGGTGGCGTATGACCTATCAAATTAAAGATAATTGAGTCATTTTTTCAACGCCACCGATTTTCTATCATCCAAACTTGTAGTAAAAGGTTATGCCCATTTTAGGAAAGGCCTTGTGGGCAGGGAATCTTCATAAATGGCTTGACGGACCTTGGTCATAATGACGGCCCATGAAGCCTGTCTTGTAGCTACTTCGGCAGAATTTAAGTCAGGTTTACATTAGTGTTTTCCCCTATGCGTTGGGAACTTTAACCACATCGTTTAATGCTTAAACTACGTCATTTTACTCAGTCTATGTTTAACAAACTAGTCAAAAACTACCTAAAACGCTCAATCTCCTAAAATCACCCAACTTAAAGCGAAGAGAAGAGAAAGAGGTGACCAGCTCTTCCAAGAACAAGCAGAAGCGTTCTTCGAAGTTTAGCCCTGAAATCCAAAGTATTTCTCCGTCGATTTCGTCATCAGGTATGTGAGATTTCACCAGTGGGTTCCTTTCATCCAATAGGTCCCTAGAATTCAGTCAGTTCCTTTATTCTATATAGCTTGTTTAGACCTAGGGTTCGTGAAATCTTGGGAATTTATTGATATTTTAGCTGCTATATAATCCATAGTCTAAATAACAATTATTTTAGAAACGTTGCATAATTCCTTATATTAAACTCAGAACCCTGGTTTGTGTAAATTCTTAGTTCATGAATTATACTTGTTAGATCAGTTAAAAATAAAATCATGCTTCAGATTTTGAATGTCACATTCACAGTATATAAATGTTGCATTCTCAGTTAGCATGTTATATTTTAAGCTATTCAGTATTTCAGTTACATTTTAGTCATATACATATTCAGTTGGGAGTAGACTTAGCACCGAGTTGAACTACGGTTCAACGTACCCTCATATTCCCAGAACTATGTGCCCGCGTAGGATTATATGTCCCCTCTGTTGGGCATTAGATTTAGTGATCACACCAGTCATGCTTTTATACCCCTGGCAAGGTATATTGGGTCCTCTCGATGAGGAATATACATCGGACTCCACGTTTAGCTCACGTGGTCTATGTCGGTTAATAGTAGCTCACATAGTCAGACTCCTAATGCATTTGACAAGGTTTTCAATATATACTTCAACATTAAGTTTAGCATGGCATGTTCATAATTAGTTCTCTGTCATTGTATTCTACTTAATTTTTTAGTTATGTTTCAGTATTTACATTTTCTTTCAAAATTCAAGTTTTTCATGAACATGCATACAAATAAGGAATCATGGGAATATCTTAAACAAATGACACCAAAAGAGAGAGTAAATCATGAGGAACCTATTACCTCCAGCTAGAATAGGAGTTGAAGGAAAAAGATGAGGATATCGGGACATCATATCGATCTCGGCCTCCCTAGTAGCACCCTCAACTAATTTATTCCTCCACAACACTTTCACGGAAGTAACTTCTTTATTTCTCAACTTTTTGACTTGCCGGTCTAAATTCATTATAGGAACTTCCTCATAAGAACTCCCGAACCTTCTAAGGGAACTATAGATGTTGGATCTCCATCACATTTTTTTCAACAAGGACACATGGAAAATAGGATGCACTAATGTCAAATCATTAAGAAACTTTAGCTCATAAGCAAGCTTACCAACACGCCTCAAAATCTGGTATGGGCCTACATAACGGGAACTAAGCTTTCCTTTCTTCTTAAATCTCATTACACCCTTCATAGGTGAGATTTTCGAGTAAACCCAAGGGTTAACATCAAACTCAAGATCTCTTCTTCTAACATCGGCATAGGACTTTTGTCAACTTTGGGCTGTTCTAAACCTCTCTCTAACAAATCAAACTTTTTCCATCGCCTCATAAACTAATCAGGTCATATCAATGCCACTTTACCCACTTCAAACCAGCCTATATGAGATCTACACCTCCTAACATAAAGATCATCAAATGAAGCCATACTAATACTCGAATGGTAGTTATTATTATAAGCAAACTCAATCAATGGAAAATGGTCACCCCATCACCCTTAAAATCGATGACACATGCTCTCATCATAACTTCCAATGTTTGGATAGTACGCTCCATTTTCCCATCAGTTTGTGGATGAAAAGTCGTGCTAAGCTTAACACGAGTACCAACACCCATTTGGAAAGATTTCCAAAATTGAGAAGTAAATTGAGTACCTCGATCGGAGATAATAGACAAGGGCACTCCATGCAACCTTACCATTTCCCTCAAATACAACTTAGCATAGTCTTCCACCATATAAGAAACCTTTACGAGAATGAAATGAGTCGATTTCGTCATTCGGTCAACCATAACCCAAATTTAATCTTATGTCGCCTAGTACGGGGCAACCCTACTATGAAGTCCATATTCAAAACTTCCCACTTCTAAGTAGGATAACTAATATTTTGGGATAAGCTCTCGGTTTCTGATGCTCAACTTTCAATTATTGGCAATTCAGACAATTAGCCACAAATATCGCAATATCCTTATTTATCCCATTCCACCAATAGACTTCCCGCAATTCACGGTACATTTTGGTGGCTCCTGGGTGAATAGAATACCGAGCGTTGTGGGCTTGTGACAAGATATGTTATGTTAAGTCATCAAGATCGGGGAAACACAAATGACCTTGATAACGAAGTACATAATATCCCCTTGGGAGAAAGCCTCAACGGACTTTCTAAGCACCGCTTCCTTTAATTATACTAAGGTTGGATAAATACATTGCTTGGCTTTCACATCCCTCTTCTTCTTCTTCTTCTTTGCTTCTAGAGAGAGAATTTCTTGAGAGTAATTTGGGGTCTTAGAGGAGTGAGTTAAAGTGATTAGCTTAGAGACCTATTAACCTTATATAGGTGGTAAATTAACTAACTAAACGACCTAGCTTAACCCCTAATTAATTAAATAATCAATTCCCAAACCCTCAACTTAAAACTAAAAATCATTAAAACTGCTCAAACCACGAGACCACCACCCACAGACGGTGGGTGGGTATATGCACCGTCCTGGTCCTCCCTGGTTTGAGTTTGGGGGTCTACACCTGTACGCCATGATCGGCCTTGATCCATGACCCAAACCTATGGGGCATGGGTCCATCTACGGCCAGTAGATGGCATCCGTAGGTCACTAAAATTTCCAGATTTAGGGATTGTTTTGGGGTCCTCTTCAAGGACCCCTTTGGTTAGTCCTTGGGGAGTCGTACCCAGACATTTAACACCTAAAACCCCTATACTAAGTACGGGAATGATTTTTATGAGTTTTAATCTTCATACAACACTGCAAAACTCCTAAGAAAGGCTCTAGAACTCACTAAATTCCGGGGTGTTACAATGAAACTTTACCATTTCCCTCAAATACAACTTAGCATAGTCCTCCACCGAATAAGAAATCTTGACGGGAATAAAATGAGCTGATTTCATCATTCAATCTACTATAACCCAAATTAAGTCATGTTGTTGATGTTTTCGAGGAAAACCAACAATAAAGTCCATATTCACATCCTTCCAATTCCAAGTAGGAATGCTAATATCTTGGGATAAACCTCCCAATTTCCAATGCTCAACATTCACTTGTTGAAAATAAGAACATTTAGCCACAAATTCCAAAATATCCTTCTTCATCCCATTCCACCAATAGATCACCCACAAGTCATGGTACATCTTGGTGGCTCCCACATGAATGGAATACCGAAAACTATGGGCTTCTGATAAGATTTGTTCCCTCAAGTAATCAACATTAGGAACATACAAATGACCTTGATATCTAAGTACTCTATCTCCCCCTTGGGAGAAAGCCTCTATGGACTTTTTAAACATCGCCTCTTTTAATTCAACCAAAATTGGATCAAGACCTTGCTTGGCTTTAACATCCGCCACAAAAGATGATTTGGAACCATTGTGGACCATAACACCACCCCTAGTAGAGTCCACTAACTAAACACCCAGCCGAGCCAATCTATGAACATCTCAACCCAACTCCTTCTTATCTTCTTCAATATGAGCAACACTGCCCATAGATAACCGATTAAGAGCATCCGCCACCACATTCGCTTTACCAGGGTGATAGAGAACACTCATATCATAATCTTTCTATAACTCAAGCCACCTTTTTTTGGCAAAGATTTGGATCCTTCTCATTAAACAAATATTACAAAATTTTATGGTCGGTTAACAAATCTTATGGCGGATCGATCAATCAAGCACCTAGTGGGGATACTCTATGTCATCTAGGTAAAAGTAGATCGGTTTATCTTTCCAGCTAACTTTGTGATTTTAGATTGTGAAATCGATGTTGAAACCACCATTATTTTGGAAAGGCCATTCTTAGCAACCGGGAAGGAATTGGTGGATGTCAAAACCAGGAAATTGAAGTTCCGGGTGAACGATGATGAGGTAACCTTCAATATTTGCAAATCCATGAAACAACCAAGCGATATCTATGTGGTGTCTACTGAGGATGTTATAGATGAGGCGGTGGAAAGTGTGAGCCATTTGATGCGAAAGAATGAACCACTTGAATCTGTGCTTGTTAATTATGATGAATCCAATGTTGAAGGCTACGATGAAGTGGTAGCTTCCTCATCGGGGTTAGGAGTATATTCAAGGAATCCAATCAAGTTACATATCGACCTGAAAAATAGAGAAAGTCCTCCTGCAAAGCCATCAACTGAGGAACCGCCAAATCTGGAGTTAAAAGCACATGAACACCATACAAATAGTGCCTCCACATCTTTAAGGCAAAAACAATAGCTGCTAGTTCAAGGTAATTGGTAGGATAATTCTTTTCATGAACCTTAAGTTGCCTTTAAGCATAGGCAATAACTTTCCCATTTTGCAAAAGTACACATCCTAACACAATTCTCGAGGCATCACAATAGACAACAAAACCATCAATCCCTTCCTGTAAGGTCAACAACAGAGCGAAAGTCAATCTATCCTTCGATTTCTGAAAACTGTTCTCACAAGCTTTGGACCATATGAACTTAGCCTTTTTTTTAGTCAATGATGTCAATGGAGAGGCAATCGAAGAAAACCCCTCAACAAACCTTCTATAGTAGCCAGCTTAACCCAAGAAAAGCCATAGACCTTAGCAAAAACTCACATTTTGTAAACTTTACAAAGAGTTGTTATTTCTTGAGAATTAACAACACAATCCTCAAATAGTCAATCTGGTCATCTTCACTTCTCGAATATATCAGTATATCATCAATGAACACAATCACAAACATGTCAAGATATTGTCTAAACACCTTATTCATTAAATATATAAATGTCATCGGAGCATTAGTATGACCAAACGACATTACCAAAATCTCAAAAATGACCAAACAGAGTTCGAAAGGTCGTCTTTGGAATATCATCTTCTTTCACCCTCAATTGGTGATAACCTGACCGAAGGACAATCGTAGTCACTCACTCCTTGAAGTTGATCAAACAAATCATCTATCCTTGGAAGAGGATACATATTATTAATGGTCACCTTGTTCAATTGGTAATAGTCAATACACATACGGAGAGAACCATATTTCTTTTTAACAAAACAAATGGGGCACCTCATGGAGAGATACTCGGTCAAATTAAACCTTATCCAACAAATCTTTCAATTGTTCTTATAACTCCTTTAGTTCTGCCGGAGCCATATGGTAAGAAGGAATATAAATCGGTTGCGTATCTGGGAGGAGATCAACACCAAAGTCTATTTCCCTTTCGGGAGGAATACCGTCATCTAGAAATACTTCCGAAAAACTCATTAACCACGGAGACCCACTCAAGAGTAGAGGTTTCACAATCCACATCCCTCACCCTAACTAGATGGTATATGCAACCCTTAGCAATCATCTTTCTAGCTTTTAAAGAAGAGACAAACTGACCCTTAGGCTAAGAATTACCCCCTTCCCATTCTAGGACAGGCTCATTCGAAAACTACAACTTGACTACATGGGTTCTACAATCAACAGAGGCATAACAAGAGTGCAACCAATTAACACTAAGAATAACATCAAAATCTAGCATATCAAGCTCTACCAAGTCAACCAAAGTAATTCTATAGGACAAGGAAACCATACATTTATTAGACACCCTTTTAGCCACAATAGAATCACCAACATGAGTAGAGAAAGAAAAAGAATCCAAAAACACATCCGGAAGAACATCAGACCTCATAACCACATATGGCGTCACAAAAGACAAGGTAGCATCGGGATAAAGTAAAGCATAAACATCAAGTTGGAAGACTTTTAACATACCGATAGCCACATCGGGAGAACGCTCTTGTTCATCACAACTCTTGAGTGCATAAAATCGATTTTGCTTAAGAGCATTTAAACCCGAACCACTAGGAGGAGCTTACTTTCCCTCTCTTCCTTTAGCTGTAAGCATTGGGTAATCACTCATCTTATGACCACTTTTACCACAACCACTTTTTCCTTTGATTGTAAGCTATGCACTTACCTTCCTGCTTCTTTCCACACCTACCACAAATAGACATAGGCAATGATGATCCTTAACCATTCCCTCCTTGAGGCTTAGGGATAGTTACACTATCTTTGTTGATCTTAGGAGGAGCATTGAAAGAACCTTTGCCAGAAACCTTTCTCGAAATCTAGGACCACCATATCTGTAACACCACAGAAATTCTATGACTTAAGATAGAGCCTCACCTTATGTATAATGACTTAAAAATAGTTAAAATGATGTTTATAAACCTAAACTAATGTAATTGACTTTGTTTGGAAGAGTAAAAGTCTAAACGTCAAGAAACGACCACGACATCCGAAAACTAGAGAAGAATGTGTTCTAGTGTATCCTTAGGCTTTGGGCAGGTTTGGGAGTGTCGTATGATGGTATAATCTTGTAAAAAGAGTTAAAATTGGTAAATTTTTGTTTATAGGGTCAAAAAATACGACGCCCCGGGACCATTCTAAGGGGCCCCAAGGGGGACCCCAACCTTGGACAAGCAAGATGCCAAGGCAGCTTGCAAATTGCTCTTGGAGGGAACAAGGGCGCGTCGCAGACTTGCTCCCCCAAAGATCAAAAAGTTTGTTCGCGACGAGGTCGTGTCACGGACTCTGTTGTCTCAAAATTTAATTCAAATATCTTTTGTTTTCATGAAGTCTATGTATATGTTTGAAGGACACTTAAGAGTCAAGTGTCAATGATTATGATAATGATGGAGTGTTGTTTGAAAGGACATTTTCATGAACACATAATAAACATGATGTGAAAGTTTATCTCACATAATGATGATTCTAAGATTGGAAGGCTTTCTTACCTAATTGAATCTAAGATGTACATGTATACATGGATGGTGAAAGGTTTTCTCATGCATGATCTAATGAGCTATCCTAATGAACTAACTTGGATTGATTGTCAGTGACATCCTTCCATAAGACATGAGTTATGTAAGACTTAATAAGTACTCTGTGGGATTTATGCTTCGCACCGAGTGGATATTGAAATGAGATGGTAGTCTTTTACGTAAGTTGAGTTACGGCTTCCTATGTATGTCTCATGACATGGAAACCTTCTACATCAGTTGATTCCATGTTTCTAGTAGCAATCTATGTATCCCATAAACTATGTGCCCCCATAGGTTATCTATCTAGTGTATCCACTTAAGCTAAGAGTTCATGGTTCTACCTTAGGCAAGTTGAACACCCTTTTTCATTGTGGGAGACACTGGGTGATCATGTATTAGCACACATGGTCTCATGTAGGTTAAGGCTACTTCCCACAATAAGAACATTAATAATGAACTATGGTTACTCAAGAAGCTTTGTATATGAGTTCAAGGGTTTTAAACATGATGTTGACTTATGTTGTCCATGATTATAACTTATGACTTCTATTATCTTATATGATGTTTAAACTTGGCAAATTGCATGGTTTGAAATGAAATGTCCCTTTTGCTTGTTTTCAAGTATTTTATGCATAGTCTTCATACTTAGTGCAATTTTGCACTAACACATACTTTTTCATACATTATTTTCCAATATAGGGTCCTATAGGTAGGGTTTCCATTGTAGTGGCTAGAGCTTGGATTTGATATCTTCCCGAGCATGGTGAGTCCTTTTGGTTTGAAGACGGAGTTATTGTTTATTTTGTTTCCACTTCTTGTATTTCCTTTTTGGTCATGATGAATGGGCTAGGCCCAATTTCATTCAGTATTGTAATAGATAGTTGTGATGAGACAAATGTGTAGACTTCCGCTTTATTTTATGAAAAACTTTTTAAGACTTGGAATATGTTTCACTCTTATTGTCTTATTTCTTATGTTATGAAAGCTAAGTTGCTTGTACGGAGTCCTTTGGGGGTTCTATACGCCATGTTACATCTAGGGGGTACCCCTGGGTCGTGAGAAATTTGGTTATCAAAGCACAAGCTTTAAAATGATCCTAGGATGATGTCCCATAAGCCACGTCTGGCATAGTCTTGTTCATGAGTGTGAACCACGTCTTATGAGTGAGAGGCTGCAAGATATTTAGGAAATTTCACTTCTTCATTACTCTTAAGTCGTGGCTTAGAGTTTAACTCTAAAAATATCTCTCTCCTAATCCTTGACCTCTTTCTTTATTTTATGAATACTAGGGGGAATACTAGAAGGATGGAGGGTGACAATGTGGAACAAGGAGCTCTTCTTCAAGTTCCTCAAGCTCCGATAGATACTTTGGATGACAAATGCGGAGGTTAGGTCGGTTTTCCCAATGTTGGCTCAAGCTTTGGCGAATCAATCCAATAGAGAGGTGGTTGATGAGTCCACAAATCCGACTCATTTAGGGCTTTATTTTGATAGAAATAGTGTCCTGAAATGCTTATTTTGTCTCAATATCTGATGAAAACTCTTAAGTTTCAGGTATTTGAAGTTTAAGTGGAAGCATGGACACTTAGGCGCAAAAAGGAACAAAAAGGCTGAAAAGAACGACGAAACTGAAGCATGAGCATCGCCAAGAATCTTTGGCAATTCGCCAAAAGGATAGACTCCGCCCTTTGCTCCAGTATGCGAAGCCTTGAAGGAAGAGGATCAAAGAGGGGATGAAAGGAGCAGTCGGCGCTTCACCGAATAGTTCCGCGAAGCAGTACTATACCGCCCAATGCTCCAGAACGTCAAGATATTGTAGGCAAGCACTCAACGGCGATGAGACAGAAGAAGGGCGAGTCGCCGAGTCACTCGGCGGACTCGACTAACTTCGCCGAACTATCCGCCTGCACTAATTTCTGATAGATATAAATACTAAACTCTTTATTAATTTTATAAGTTCCGAACAATTATTATTCTTTTCAAAATAGAATAGTACGTTTTTAGATATTTTCTCTCAAGTTTGGAGACAGTTTTGTGGGAGACTTGAAGAGAGAAGGATTTCATCTTCCCTAAGTTGGAAGTGGGGCTTCTCCATTCTTCTTCCTTTGCTTAAATCAAGGTTTACTTTCTTCTACCCATTTTATTTTAGTATCATTTTAGGTGTATTTTATTATTTCTTGATGTGTGGCAAAAAGCCTCATTCTTGGAGTGTGATTTAGCAAATATGTGTTGATATTGTTGCTGGGTTTGGCTTACTGATAGGTAGATGTATTTTAATGATGATTTCACCTAGTGGTTGTGGTTTAATTTAATGGGTTTGTAGTTGTAAATACAAAATCACCCATGTGTTCTCGGCTTCCTCGAGAGGGAGGTCGCGAAACCAACACCCCTAGAATGATGGACTAAGGAGTGGGTCGACATGAGGTTTAGCCCGAGAGGGAGAGCCCTAGTTCCATATCCTAACACTCAACTCGAGAGAGTGAGTGGGGTAAGGCATAGGCTGGTCTTCATGCGGCAAATGAGTGTCCGAGAGGAACCCATTTGAAATGGGGTAAGTTGCCCTAGAGGGAACTTATTTCCATCTAAAGCTTAGCCTAGTCACTATTATCTTGAAAATTTCCTAATTGAAAGCATGTACCCAACGATTTATCTCAACTTGTATTGTGGTCACACCCCAAGAAAATTTTACCCATACTTGATTTTCTTGTTAATTTTTGCTATATTTTTTACTACTTATGACAAAAGCCCAAATCGATAATTGACACTTTCGTGTCACCCCCTTTAATTTACCATATTTTTTTCCGTTAATGTATTTAGCTAGGACTAGTTAGAGCTTAATTTTATTTTTCTATCAATTCTCAAAACCACTCCCTTGGGACACGACCCCAACCTTTAGTTGGGTTACTATACTATCGACGATCGTAAACACTCATACCATAGGTTAGTGTCGTTGGCCATGATAAGAATCAAAATGATGCCGCTGCCGGGGAGTGGTGTTTTTTGAGAATTTTTGGATTAGTAGAGCTTTTATTCTTCTTAGTTGTAGTTTACTAACTTAATTTTTAGGTTTGTTTTGTTGATTGTATAAACATTTCAGAAAGCATGAGTGTTAACGGTAGTAACAGGATCCAGGTGGGCCATCAGGAAGACATCGGCAACCTCAACGATGTCCAAGAGTCGAACATCAATGATCCACATCTCATGGGAGGTGTTGGAGCCATCCGTCTACCTGCAACAGAGGGAAATGTTGTGTTCCACATAACGAGCACCATGTTTAAACTCTTGCAACTAAAGGGACTTTTCAGTGGCTTAGCACATGAGGACCCACATGAGCATATTCGAAACTTGGTAGATGTGTGTGGACGATTCTCATTCAAAAACATCTCGCAGGAGTTGGATAGATTGAGGCTATTCCCTTTATCATTGATGGGGGAGGCGTTCAAGTGGCTAGCTAAGCTGCCACGTAACTCGATCACTTCATGGGAGAAGTTGGTCACCGCATTTAATGTGCGATTTTTCCCTCCCTCGAAGATGATGACTATTCGGGATAGCATCTAAAGCTTCAAGCATCTGAATGGAGAGCCTCTGCACGAAACATGGCTCTGATTTAAGAAATTGGTTCTACAATGCCCAACCCATGGTCTACCTGATAATGTGTTCCTTCAATACTTTTATCGGAGTCTAGACTCAGTAAACAAAGGTGTAGCTGACCAACTCTCTCCCGGAGGATTAATGCAGCAACCATATCCAGTAGCAGTGCAACTTCTAGATGGCATGACAACCATCAACATGGCGTGGTACACCAGCGAAGACCAGGTCTCACCGGTCACATTCAGCTATCGAAGGAGTAAGTTGAGAAAGATAATGAGAGAGACCAAAACATGGCCAAGATCATGACGCAGCTTGACATTTTATCCAAAAATGTCATGAGGGCTGGTACCCGTGGTGTCAATACTGTGGGAGTCGGGGGTGCGAATCTTGAACAGATGAAGTTAGAAGCCATGTATGACGAGGAAGTAAATTTTCTAGCTAACCAAGGCGGGGGCTATCGTTCGAACTACCTAAGGCAGGGTGGTAATGAAGGATGGGTTAGAGACGAAGGCTGGAAGGATCGAGATTGTGAATGGAAGGACCATAATCCAAATTGGAAGGATAAGGAGGAGGATAGATACGTGCCTCTCCACGAGCATTAAAAGCCCAATGACTCGGAAGGTGGTAGGTCTAAGGATATGCTCTCACATATCCTAAACAAAGTTGAAGGGTTAGACAAAATGCTAAAAGGCATGAAAGAAGACGTGTCTACCCTCAGCCAGACTGTCACCTCTCATTCAGTTTCAATCAAACAGTTAGAGACCCAAATGGGTCATATCTCGTCCCATATCAATCCAAGACAACAAAGGGGTTTGCCTAGTGATACTATGGCTAGCCCCAACAGTGAAGTCTGAAGGTTAACTTGTGTCGTGCCGCGACGTTAACTAAGGCATTGTTTGGGAGGCAACCCAAAACCATTTACTTGCCTTTTGTTATCTTGATAAAATAATAGTGTGCTGTTTGTACATATTGAGTAAACAAAGTGCTTGAAAAGATATATGGAGGCGAGCAACAGTTCAGTTTGTCAGATCGCCGACAAGCACGGCGTACCAGATCCCTCCAACTATTTGTCACAATACGTCTTAAAGGTTGAGTCTATAAAACTCGGCGGAGTATGAATTTTGTCGGCGAATCGCCAATCTAATTGGAGATCTCGATAAAAACCGCCGATGCACTGCTCACTTTAACTAAAAACTCTTTTATACTTGGCGTTTCGCCGAGTGATGGAGTGAAATCAACTAACATCGTCGAGTAAGCAAAAACTGGACGGTCACAAGCCATAGGTTTAAAAGGTCCATTTCATTCACTTTCTTTCACTTTGTTCCTTTTCACAAACTCATACTCACACTTTAGCAAATATATTTTTTGCACTTTTAGAGTGTTTTACGTGTCGAATTATGCTGGGATTAGGATCACATTGCTGTCTAGCAAGCCAGTACTATCTAATTCGGCATCAAAGGTTGGTAATCAAACTTCTCAGTTATTTGATCAAAATTTTTATTCATTTGCATAATTACTGACAGTAGAAAATCTCTGTAGAGTTTCTGAGTTACTGGGATTGTATATATTATCGATTAAGACTTGATTTCTGCATGATTTGAGGGACTACCACTTAACTCTACTTTGAGTTGAACTGTTACGCGGTGGGAATAGAAGTTTCTTTGGGTTTTAGTTGAAATTGAGTTATAAAAGCGTAAGTTGCATTATCTGGGGTTGTAGGGTGAAATTTGAAAAGATGTGTTGAAACTAGACACATTGAGCTGATCGGCGAGATGAACAAAATCCGCCGAACTGCTCGGCGGTTCGCCTAACGTCCCAATTCCGCCTTTAAATGAATACTTTATGTATTGATCGATCTGTGATTGTCGGCGGTCAATTTAATTCGCAAAATGCACTCGGCAACTCACCAAAGGATCCCTTACTCTCCCTTTGTCTGTGCCCTTGTATCAGTTGTACATCACATTCAACAATTGGCCTAACATGATATGTACTTTGCCAACTAGCTTGGCTAGGCTATTTCACATCCAGAAACACCATTTTTCTCTTGTTTAAAGTGCTATCTAACTTATCCTCGAAGTCTTTGCAGTAATGGCTAGATCAAAATTCACAGGGAGAAATGATCCACCCAGGAACATAAGATCACAAGAGTTTAAGAAAGATTAAAAGAAAGCTGAGCTAGCCAGACAAAGGAAATACACCAATGAAGCTAGAGCAAAGAGATAAATTCCCATCGACCCTAATGTGCTTTCATGGGTTCGAAGTTTTCTTAATGTAATACGGGCCTCCGGAGCAGCTCAGGAGATAGATCAGATGATTGCATCTAATCTTGTTGCAGAGGCCACGAAAAAGGCAAACAATGAGGACTAAAACAACAATACTCTGGCGACCATGGTTTTACCCCATGGAAATGCATCGAATTCTTCGATAGATAGAGAGACTGCATAGACAGGACTCTTCTTGACCTCTTTCTATATCTTATCTTTCTTAAACTCTGGATACTGTCATTATTCGCATTTGAGGACAAACGCTCTTATTTGTGGTAGGGTGAGGCCCACCTATTTTTGGTGTACATTTGGGTTATCTGTTTTTAATTGTGTTTTAAAAACTGCTTTCCGATTGTTTAAGCTCATGGCTCTCTTTTGTTTTTAATTGCAAATGATTTTGACCCTCCCGAAAAATTCTGAATTTTTTTTAATTTTTTGCACAGTTTTGCCACCCCTCATGAGTTGAATGTGTCTACTCTTTTGCAAAAAATTGAGTCTCAGTTTCGATCAAAATCAATGACTTGAATAGTGCTCTCAATTGAACGAAAATGAATGTATGACTACAATAAGGCCAAATGAAGTTGCATAGACAATATGTGAACTCGTTGCATCTCATTGTGATTAGCCATTTATCGAATTGATTCTCTTGTAATGGCCATTGCACACTAGAGAAAGTGTGTAGTCTTGTTTTACTGAAGTGTCGATGCCTTGTGTGATTAGCTTGCTTTGAAACTTGCATGAATAACCTAGAATTTGCCCTGTTATTCTGATTGATTTAGAAAGGTGCCCTCTTGAGATGATCTTAGGCAACTTTAAAGAGTGTGAGCCAATTTTGACATATACCTCTTTTGTGGCCTACCCGTGAGCGTGTGAAATTCTTTTGAACACCATGTGAGCCTTACCTTTCTTTGGAAGAACCTTGATGAATCATAGACCTTACTTGAACCACTAGCTACAATCCTCTTGAGTTGTTGTTTAGCGAATAGCCAACTTGGGTCAAAAGCCTAAGTTAGGGGTGTGGTGAAGGGAAAAGGAGAAGTCAAGAAGTGCAAGAAAAGTCCCCCTTAACCCATGGTATTGCATAAAAATGAAACCCCTTCAATTCAATTCAAAAAAAAATGAAATGTGGAATAAAGTACGAAAGAAATCGGGTTTCCAAGCAATCCATGAAGGTGAATAAAAAGGTGACTTAGAAACACTAGAAAAAGAATCGATAAAGGAAAAGAAGGGAATGCCTTGAAAATGCCACAACTCATGAGAAAAATGTCACTGAGCCTAAATGACCATACCTTTGCACTCGGCCCCATTACAAGCCTTAGAAAGACCTTTTTGATTTTGAGTAAGCCGAATCGAAAGTCGATTGGAAAATAAGGGCAAACCTATGGGTGAAAACATGCATTGCATTCGTCTTTTTTTTTTTGTGTGAGCGTTGCATCTGATTCCTGATCTTGAATTGATTAACCTCTATGTGTTAATATAGAATCATTCTTCATGTGAGGGCATTTAGATACTCTTTGTTGAGCTGTTTGAACTTGCACAAGTAGAAAGTATTGCGAGCATGAGAATCTTTGGTAATTGTGTGTCACAACTTGAATCTTTGAGTACACAATTGATCTTTGCATAAGTAAATTGAGTCATGTTGTGTGCAGTCATGATTGAGTCTTGTGTAGCACTATTTGAGACACCCTTTTTGAACGGTTGAACTCAAGTTTGATTGTGGACAAGCAAAAGTTTAAGCTGGGGTATTGATGAGTCCACAAGTTAGACTCATTTAGGGCTTTATTTTGATAGAAATAGTGTCCTCGAATGCTTATTTTGTCTCAATATCTGATGAAAACTCTTACGTTTCAGGTATTTAAAGTTTTAGAGGAAGCATAGACACTTAGGTGCTAAAAGAAAAAAAAAGGCTGAAAAGAACGAAGAAGCTGAAGCATGAGTATCGCCAAGAACCTTTGGCGATTTGCCGAAAGGCCAGACTCTGCCCTTTGCTGGTCCAGTATGCAAAACCCTGAAGGAAGATGATAAAAAAGGCTATGAAAGGAGCAGTCGGCACTTCCCCAAATAGTTCCGCGAAATAGTACTATACCACACAATGGTCCAGAACGTGAGGATGTTGTAGGCAAGCACTCAATGGCGATGAGACAGAAGAAGCGCGAGTCACAGAGTCATTCGGCAGACTCGACTAACTTCACCAAACTATCCGCCTGCACTAATTCCTGATGGCTATAAATACTAAACTCTTTATTAATTTTATATGATTCGAACAATTATTATTTTTTTCAGAATAGAATAGTACGTTTTTAGATATTTTCTCTCAAGTTTGGAGAGGGTTTTTTGGGAGACTTGAAGAGAGAAGTATTTCATCTTTCCCAAGTTGGAAGTGGGTCTTCTCCATTCTTCTTCCTTTGCTTAAATCAAGGTTTACTTTCTTACACCCATTTTATTTTAGTATCATTTTAGGTGTATTTTTTTATTTCTTGATATGTGGCTAAAAACCCCATTCTTGATGTGTGATTTAGCAAATATGTGTTGATATTGTTGTTGGGTCTTGCTTGCTGATAGGGTAGATGTATTTTAATGGTGATTTCACCTAGTGGTTATGGTTTAATTTAATGGATTTGTAGTTGCAAATACAAAACCACCCATGTGTTTTCGGCTTGCCCGAAAGGGAGGTCGCGAAACTAAGACCACTAGACTAATGGCCTAAGGAGTGAGTCGACGTGAGGTTCAGCCCGAGAGGGTGAGCCCTAGTATCATATCCTAACACTCAGCTCGATAGAATGAGTGGGGTAAGGCGTAGTCTGGTGTTCATGCGGCAAATGGGTGTCCGTGAGAAACCCATTTGAAACGGGGTAAGTTGCCCGAGAGGGAACTTATTTCCATCTAAAGCTTAGCCTAGTCACTATTATCTTTCAAATTTCCTATTGAAAGCATGTACCCAACGATTTATCTCAACTTGTAATGTGGTCACACCCCAAGAACATTTCCCCTTACTTGATTTTCTAGTTAATTTTTGCTATATTTTTTACCATTTCTGACAAAAACCCCAATCGATAATTGACACTTTCGTGTCACCCCATTTAATTTACCATGTTTTTGTTCATTAATGTCTTTAGCTACGACTAGTTAGAGCTTAATTTTATTTTTCTATCAATTCTCAAAACCACTCCCTTGGGTCACGACCCCAACCTTTAGTTGGGTTACTATACTATCGATGATCGTAGACATCCATACCATAGGTTAGTGTCGTTGGTCACGATAAGCATCAGTGGTAACTCCAGTGAATCCTAATGTGAATTTAGTGGCTTCAAGGGTGAGGGATTTTGTAAGAATAAATCCTCCGGAATTTCATGGCACCAAATTGGAGGAAGACCCTCAAAGGTTTATCGTTGAAATCTCTAAGGTACTTGCTATCATGGTGATGACTCCGGAGGAAAAGGCGGAATTAGCCTCTTACCAATTGAAGGATGTTGCACATGTATGGTAAGATCAGTGGAAAGAGTTAAGGCCGGTTGGAACGGTTCTCGTATTGTGGGAGATGTTTAAATATGCATTTATTGATAGCTTCTTTCCCCTTGAGTTAAGGGAAGCAAAGCTACAAGAGTTCATTAACCTTCGTCAAGGAAGCATGAGTGTGAGGGAGTATTCTCTAAAGTTCATCCAACTATCGTTATACACTCCAACTATGGTGGTAGATGAGGGCTAGGATGAGTAAGTTTGATACAGGCGTGTTTGACTTGGTAGAAAAAGAATGTCGTACGGCAATACTCCTCCATGATATGAATATCTCACATCTTATGGTGTACGCCCAACAAATCGAGGAATTGAAACTTAGGGAGATGAATAGGGAGGTGAAAAGGGCTAGGACCGGTGATGGAAACTTATCTAATGCAATGTACGAGGGATAAGGTCGTCCTAGATTTTGACAAAGGTTTTCTGGTCAGGATTCATATAATGCTCCTCCTAAGTCTAATAAGGAAAGGGTGTCTAACGCTAAATCTCAAGGAGGAAATGGAGGTGTTTCTTCTTTTGCTAGACCAGTTGGAGTGAGTGTGGGAAGAAATATGATGGGAAGTGCCTAGCCGATACAGACGGTTGCTATGCTTGTGGAAAGAGTGGCCACAGGATGAGATATTGCCCATTGGTCAAGTTTAAGGGGAGAGAGGACAATCAAGCTCCTCCAAGTGGTTCGAACTTCAATGCTCCGAAACAAAACCATTTTTATGCTCTTCAATTCCGAGGTGACCAAGAGAGATCCCAGGATGTAGTCATTGGTATGTTAAAAGACTTTCTTCATGATGTGTATGCCATGTTAGATCCTGGTGCTACTTTATCATTTGTGTCGCCATATGTGGCAATGAGATTTGATGTTCCCCCGAAAGTGCTATTAGAACCTTTTTTTGTCTCTATCCATGTTGGTGATTCGGTGGTGGCTAGGAGGGTCTCTTGGAGGTGTCCCATTTCCTTATCCCATAGAGTTACTTTGGTCGACTTGGTATAACTAGATATGCTAGACTTTGATGTGATTCTTGGTATAGAGTGGTTGCATGCATGTTATGCCTCAATTGATTGTCGAACTCGGGTGGTTAGATTCCAATTTCTGAATTAGCCTATGCTAGAGTGAAAGGGGGAAATTCTATGTCTAGAGGTGAATTTGTGTCGTATCTTAAAGCTAGAAAGATGATGTCAAAAGGTTGCTTTTACCATGTTGTTTGGGTGAGCGATGTGGATTCTGAAACCCCTTCTCTTGTAACACTCCGGAAACTAGTAGGCTAAACTAGAGCTTAACATGAGGGTTAGAGTCATAAACATACCTCCGCATACCTAAAAATATAGGGTTTTGTGCTATAAACTCACGGTACGACCCCCAAGAAAAAACCATGAGTCCTTGAGGAGAACCCTTAGAAAGTTGCCTGGCCACCCACGAACGGGACTCATGCCTCGTGGGTCAGCCCACGCCCCTTGGGTGAGGCGTCATGAGTCAACACCTCAAAAAATAGGCTCCAGTAATTCACCCACATGTTCACTAGCACACCACGTGAGTCGATCCATAAATCGTGGTCGTGTGGCCGTGGGTGGTCGCCTGTGGACGTTTTTGGTGAGTTAGTTGAGGTGTACTTTGGGGTTTTCCAAAATTAATTAGTTATTAAGTGAAGTCGTTTTATACTAATTTAGACTAACTATATAATAAATTAAGATTTCTAAATTAAGTCATCTTCCTCATAATTCCAAAATCCCAAAATCCCAAATCAAAACCAACTTTTCCCCAAAATTATGTCTATAGATTTTCAAGGAAGAAGAAGAAGAATGTGGGACCTAGGGTTGAAGTAGCAAGATTTTCTACTCAAATTCGTTGGATTTCATTGCTAAGGTATGGTATCTCTTAATCAATGGATATAATGCATCCATGGAGTCCCTTCAAAACTCAATTTCGAAGATAGAAATTCCCCAAAAAGCTAGGGTTTGACTCCAAGTCATGGATTCCTTTCAAAAACGATTCGAATGATTTATTTATTTTATATTATGATTGAATTGATGATTTATTATGGTTTTATGATGAAATATCTATAGAATCCATGAAGTCCCCATATTACCAATTTATGACCTTATGATGTGGGTGAACTGATGAAAGAAGGATATTATGAGATTATACTTGTAGTAATTGAGTTAGTTGAATCATGATATTATCCATTTCTAATGTAGTAATTCTAGATGTGCTGATTGAATATGATCTATGGTCCTTGAACAGAGAAGTATGAGAAATATATATGATTATGAGGTTTATGTATATGCTTTAAGAACACTTTGATAGTAAAGTGAATATGATTATGATGTAGTTGTTGTGTTGTTGGAAGGTAATCCTCATGTACACAGTTATGTATGAATATGATATGATGTGAAATGTTTTCTCACAATATGATGATTCTAGGGTTGAAAGGCTATTCTCACCTATTGAATCTATGAGATATAGTATGAATTATGTTGGATTGAGTGTAAAGACATTCTTCCATGAATATGAACTTAAGTCAAGACTTAATATGTAATACATGGGAATTAATGCTTAGCACTGAGTGGATATGAATATGAGATGGAAACTTGTATGATAGTTGAGTCTGGCTTCCCAATGAAAGCTTTTACACTAGCTGAGTTTGGCTTTCCAAATGGGTTCCTTCTACGATAGTTGAGTACCGGTTCCCAAAGTTTGTACCTCATGAGATGTAAACCTTTTACCTTAGTTGAGTCTGGGTTTCTAGTAGCAATGTCCTTATCCCATAATCTATGTGCCCTCATAGGTATTTAGCTAGTAGATCCACCTAAGCTAGAAGTATGGTTCTACCTTAGGCAAGTAGGACAACCACTTTTCGGTGTGGGGATGACATCGGATTCCATGGTAACCTCACATTGTCTATGTAGGTTAAGGATTATTCCCCATTATGATAGTATGAACCAGAATATGAATTATGAACTATTGCTACTCAAGAAGCTTTACTTAGTATGGGTGAGATTATGGGATCTTGTTCATGCATTGCACAAGTATGCTTTGAGGGTATGTATGATATGTTCCTCTTATGGTATGATGATCTATGAGTTGATTATGCTTATGACTTATGTTTTTCCATTATCTTCAAAATGATTCGTTAACTTAGTAAATTGCATGCATTCAACTAAAATGTCCCTTCTAGCATATTTTGAGGATTTTGTGCATGGCTATCATACATAGTGCATTTTTGTACTCACCCATATTTTCTTACATTTTCCCCAAGTGTAGGGTCTGGTTCTCAAAGTGGTCATAATTGTGGCTAGAGCTTGGATTTTCTCATTTTTCCTTGCTTGTTGGTGAGTCCTCATGATTCGAGGATGAATGTTATCTTTGTAGTTCCTCTTCCTGTATTTCCTTTTTTGGATTATGTTGTATGGGCTGTGACCCTATTTAATTCAAATACTGTAATAGATGCCTATTTGAGACAAGTCTAGATTTCCGCTTTCTTTTATGATTTTTTTTACTTGAAATGCATTTTACTCTTATTGTTCTAATGTTTTATGTTATGATATGCTAAGTTGCTTACATGGTGACTTTCGGGGTTCTATGTGCCTTCTAAGTCTAGGGGTTACCCTTGGGTTTTGACAAACTTGGGAATCAGAGCACCAGGTTTATAATGATTCTAGGATGATGTCTCATAAGCCACATCCAATAGAGTTTTGTTCATGAGTGTAAAGCGCGCCACACTTACGAATGAGAGGCTATAAGATGTTTATGAAAATTCACTTCTTTCATTACTCTTAAGTCGTGCCTTAGAGTTTAAATCTATAAATTCCATCTCCTAATCCTTCTCTTATATCTTCAGGTATGAATACACAAAGGGCTAACACTAGAAGGATGGAGGGTGACAACGCGAATGAAGGAGCTCTTCCTCAAGCTAATCAAGCTCCGTTTGATCCCATGGTTTAAAATGTGACCCGTATGGAGTTTAGGTTTACTATCCAAATGTTGGATCAAGTCGTGACGGCTCAAGCCAATAGAGAAGTTTTAGCTTGGGTGAATCCTAATGATAATTCAGCTTCTTCAAGGGTTAGGGATTTTTCTAGAATTAACCCTCCCGAATATCATCGCACTAAATTGGAAGAGGATCCCCAAAGGTTTATCGATGAGGTTTATAAGGTTCTTGGTATTATGGGGGTGTCTTCGGAAGAGAAGGCGGGGTTAGCCGCCTATCAACTAAAGGATATTGCTCAAGTATGGTATAATTAGTAGAAGAGTGGAAGACCCGTAGGAGCGGGCCCGGTACGATGGGAATTGTTCAAATCGACATTTCTTTATAGATTCTTTCCCCTAGAGTTGGGGAAGTTAAGGTTGAATAATTCATTAACCTTTGTCAAGAAAGTATTAGCGTGAAAGAGTATGCCCTAAAATTCATTCAATTGTCCAAGTATGCTCCAAATATGATAGCGGATTCGAGGGATAAGATGAGTAGGTTTTGGACGGGTGTATCTGACTTGGTTGAAAAAGAGTGTCATGCGGCAATATTCCATCATGACATGGATATCTCAAGGTTTATGGTATACTCTCAACAAATTGAGGAGTCAAAACTGAAGGAAAAGAATAGAGAGGTGAAGAGAGGTAGAAGCGGTGATGGGAACTTCTCCAATGCTAGGTCCGATGGACAAGGTCGGCCATGGTTCAAACAAAGGTTCTCCAACCAAGGCTTCTCTAGTGGTCAAAGGGTCAACAAGGATAGGGTTTCCAACCCTAAATCTCAAGGAGGTTATAGTGGTGTCTCTTATGTGGCTAGGCCTAATTGTGCAAAATGTGGTAAAAACCATGATGGTAAGTGCCTAGTTTGCACCGATGGGTGTTTTAGATGTGGGAAGATTGGCCACAAGATGAGAGATTATTCGATGGTAAGGGTTAAGGGAAGGGAAGATAAACAATCTTTTCCAACCGGTTCAAACTACAATGCCCAAAAGCAAAACCACTTTTATGCTCTTCAATCCCGAGGTGACCAAGAGAGCTCCCCGAATATGGTTACCGGTATGTTAAAAGTTTTTTCTATTGATGTATATGCCTTGTTATATCCCGGTGCTACTTTGTCCTTAGTGAAAACTTTTGTGTTCGTGAAGTTTGAGATACTCCCCGAAGTGTTAGTACAACCTTTTTTGGTCTGTAGCCCGGTTTGCGACTCGGTGGTTGCTAAGTGGGTTTATAAATGTTGTCCCATTTTCTTGTCCGATAGAGTTACTTTGGTGAATTTGGTGGAGTTAGAAATGTTAGACTTTGATGTGATTTTGGGTATGGATTGGTTGGATGGATGTAATGCCTCCACCAATTGTAGGACTCGGGTGGTTAGGTTCCAATTTCAAAATGAGCATATCTTATAGTGGAAGGGGGGTGGGGGATTCTATGCCTAGAGGTCAATTTGTCTCTTACCTTAAAGCTAGGAAGATGATCTCCAAATGATGTATTAACCATCTTATTTGGGTGAAGGATGTTGAATCCGAAACCCCTTTTCTAGAGTCTGTTCCATTAGTGAATGAGTATCTGGATGTTTTCCACGATGATTTGCCCGGTATTCCACCCAAGCATGAAAATAGATTTTGGTATTGACCTTTTACCGGATACGCAACCTATCTCTATTCATACTTATAGAATGGCTCCAGCGAAGTTGAAAAGAAGGATGGGTCTCTTATAATCTGCATCGACTATCGTCATTTGAATAAAGTGACCATCAAGAATAAATATCCCCTTCCGAGAATTGATGATTTGTTTGACCAAATTCAAGGGTCTAGTTATTTCTCTAAGATTGATCTTCATTCATCTTATCACCAATTGAGGGTGAGAGGGGTTGATAATCCCAAGACGGCCTTAAGGACCAACAATTTTTTTGCAAAGTTTAGCAAGTGTTAATTTTGGTTAAGGTGTGTAGCTTTCCTTGGTCATATTGTTTCAATCAAGGGTATTGAACTAGATCCTAAGAACATGGATGCGGTCAAGAGTTAGCCTAGATCTCTAACCCCTTCCGACATTAGAAGCTTTTTGGGTTTGGCCGATTATTAAAGGAGGTTTGTTGAGGGATTTTCCTCCATTGTTTCTCCGTTGACAGCTTTGACTAAAAAGAAGGCTAAGCTTGAGTGGTCGGAGGCTTGTGAGAAAAGCTTCAAAAAGTTGAATGATAGACTTACTTCCGCTCCGGTGTTGACCTTACCGGAAGGTACAAATGGTTTTGTAGTATATTTTGACTCCTCTAGAGTGGGGTTGAGATTTATGTTTATGCAAAACGGTAAAGTGATTGCCTATGCTTCAAGGCAACTTAAAGTCCATGAGAAGAATTATCCTACCCATGATCTTGAATTAGCGGCGGTGGTATTTTCTTTGAAAATATGGAGACATTACTTGTGGGGTTCATGTGGATGTCTTCACCTATCACAAGAGTCTTCAATATGTGTTTAGTCAAAAAAAGTTGAATCTTCGTCAACGAAGGTCGTTAGAATTATTAAAGGATTATGATACGAGTATCCTTTATCACCCCGACAAAGCTAACGTAGTGGGGGATGCACATAGTAGATTGTCCATGGGTAGTGTGGCTCATGTAGAAGATGAAAGGAAAGAATTTGTTCGTGAGGTGCATATATTGGCCCGAGTAGGTGTCCAACTAGTGGATTCTACTAAAGGTTGTGTCATGGTCCATAATGGGTCTGAATCGTCCTTTGTGATGGATGTGAAGTCTAAACAAGGTCTTGATCATATATTAGTTGATTTGAAAGAGTCGGTACTCAAGAAGTCTATTGAGGCTTTCTCCCAAGGGAGACATGACGTACTTAGGTAGCAAAGTCAGTTATGTGTTCCGGATGTTGTTGGTTTGAGAGAACAAATTCTAGAGGAAGTTCATAGTTCTAGGTATTCTATTCATTCGGGAGCTACCAAGATGTACCATGATCTACGGGAAGTCTATTGGTGCAATGGTATAAAGAAAGATATTGCGGGATTTGTAGCCAAATGTCCTCATTGTCAATAAGTTAAGGTTGAGCAATAAAGGTCGGGAGGCTTGGCCCAAGATATAGGTATTCCCACTTGGAAGTGGGAAGATGTGAGTATGGACTTTGTTGTGAGTTTGCCTCGCACCCAAAGACAAAATGATTCTATTTGGGTCATTATAGATCAGATGACAAAATCAGCCCACTTTCTTGCTAGTGAACCTGGACATATTACCATAAATTTCAGAACCACTATCAATGATCCATACGTCATTTGAAAAGATATCTATTGAGGAGTGAGCCATGAACATATTACCCTCATATTGGTTTTGCTAAGTTAAACTGGCATGTTGTTGTTCATCCTTCTCTTTAGTCTAGCAATTAGCTTCTTTGTGCCCCATTTTTCTGCAATAGCAGCACTGAATATTACTCTTGAATTGATGGTGCTCACCACAACACTGAGCTCGTCCTCTGCCACGACCTTGTCTACCGAAACTACCTCTGCCTCCATATCCTCTGGCATTTGAAACTTCTGATTTGCCTTTGAAAGAAGACTGCCCCTTGATATGAAATTCCTTCTCTTCGCCCTTTTCTTGAGAAACATTCACTCTATTCTCATGATCTTGCAATGAACTCATCAATTCATGAAAACCATAATTAGATAAATCATGGGAATCATAAATAACAGCTATGAGATGATCAAATCGTTTACTAAGACTTCTCAAAACTTTAGAAACTATAGTTTCATGATCAATAATTTTGTCACCGTATGCCTTCATATGATTAACAATTGCACTCACTCGAGATAAGTAGCCTTGCACAGATTCACTAATTTTCGTGGATGAATTTTCAAAATCACGTCGGAGTGATTGGAGTTTAACAGTCATTACCTTTGTCGAGCCGTGTAATTATTTTTTCAGAATATCCCATGCCTGCTCTGAGGTTTTTGCTACAACGATTTTGGAATAAATTGAGTCATGAATCGGTTGTTGGATGTAAAAAAGAGCCTTGGAGTCCTTCTTTTTGTTCTCCCGCAACCTTTGTGCTTCATCTTCCTCAGCATAGCCCTTCTCCACCAAATCCCACAATTCTTGAGACTTGAACAAAGTCTTCAGCTTTATGCTCCAAAATTCGTATTTATCCTGATTAAAAAAGGGAATTAGTTGTTGAGATGTTGTAGCTGATCAATTGGTAGCCATTCTTTTCTCTGAATTGTCACTTTCTTTTTGCTACTGATTTACTCTCAGTTTGACATAACTTAGCTCTTGATATCAACTTTGTTGGAGAATAAAGAAAGTAGAAACAGCGTATAAGAATATAAAAGAAGAGTTGCAGAGATCTTTCACGTTATAGTTCTGATATTTTAAAGAAAATACATAGGACACTTTAAATAGGAATTAAGACTCAACCACCTAAGAGAAACATGTTACTCTGCCAACTAAATAGGAACCTCTAATTACGTTTGATTCAATATTCAACAACCTTTTGGTGAGTAGTCGAAATATTTTTTTGAGCTGAGTAGTGTTTAGTACTTTTGGAATATCTCGTTCTCTAGAACTCCTTTTTAGGTGAATAAATATGATTTGGAAAGCTAATTCTTATACCTATAATCTTATGTTTATGTAAAACTCTAATTTAGATGTTATAGGTTCAAAATATGGGACGCAACATAGGACAAGTTCTGTATGATCAACTCTTTAGAAATCCTGTATGGTCAACTGTTAGTGTTTTTATTATATTGTTTTGTACAAAATGTATTTTGCGGTGATTCTTGATTATTTACAACTTTAAGAGATGTACCTACATCTTTTATGAAGGATATAACGTCCAATTTTTTCTTTTTCCTTTTCAAAACGAAGTTGCGACATGAGGTACTTGGCTAGCCATAAATACTATTTTGGGAGCATAGTCGTATTTGTATAGGCTAAGCTTACTTGTGATGGTAATCCTTTATTACGTCAACATATTTGAGCTACTAGGAATTAAAGAAGATATTTAATTTTATTTTTAAGGTTGTATATATACTCGTGAACAAGTTGAGGACCTTGATACGTTAGTTGGTCTACGGTTTGAACTCTTGAATTTGTGTTGGACAGTTTCTATAATAAAGAACTGAGGTCTGTGTATAAACTTGTACTTGTACTCTCTTTACCTGTTGGTATATCTGGAAATTTATCTTGGTACCTTGGTTACCTCGTGTCACCTTGCATTGTCGGGTTGGTATCCTTCAAGACATTAAAGACACTTGTGTAACTCGCCCACTTGGAACCTTGTCCTTCTTGTGGGTGTGACTTTGTCACTATTGTCATGCCTACTGATTCGGATCATTTACTAACTTGATTATGGATTTTTAGATCGTCATATGTATGGAAGTTGTCCATTTAAGTAAGAACTAGAAAGACATTTTTAATATGGTTGTTGGTTGTCTTGATTATTGGGCTTTTACCCTTTTTGATGTAAGGAATCGATCCTTCATGATACCTTTTTATGCTTGATGTGAAGACATGATGTATATATTGGACGAGCCTGCTTATGCTTGGGGTGACGACATGATGTGTATATTGGGCGCGCATTGTTATTGAATATCTCTGAAAATGGTGCTATGACCGTTCTTGACATTTGGATCTTTAAATATCAAACTTGATACTCTTTATATATTGTTTACTTGATTTATTTATTATTTTTCAATTGTGCTGCTCATGACTTGAGAAAGGTAGCTTTGTGAATCTGAGGGCTCCGAACTTCTAATTTTTACACCACTAAGCTATATGCTTAGCGATGGTTGTTTCTATCTTAAGGAATGTTCGAGAGGATGCATGAAGCCGGCCATTGGAGATTGAGATTTTGAGACCCTTAAGAAAGATCACATTTGCATATATGTATCTATATTTTGTATAAACCTTAGGATTTGTACATGATCTATGTGTTGTACATTTGCATCAAACTTTGAAGGCTAATTCCATCAGGTCATCATGGGTTGTAATATAGGTATGGCCATATGTTTAATTCTTTTTTCAGGTCTGTAAACCCAAGTCTTGTAATATACTAAATTTATTGTTTATTTGAATGTTTGTGTTAAGCATGAACCGGCTAATCTTGGTACTCGGAAGTTGGTAATATTCTTTTTATATCATTTTTAATTGTGAGGATAATGTATGCATGAAAATCTCATAAGTTATTTGCTTAGATTATTTTAGAAGGATTCTTCCGCCACAAGTTAAAATTTTGCGCAATATCAATTTGACATCAAGTTAATGTGTAAATGGGCAGGCTTCACTTCCTTAACATTTTTTATGAACCTAATTTCTCTACTAGATTATTATCAACATGCCCTTCGTTAATCTCTTTGAAATGTCACAAGTATTAAATTAGGTTTCTTCTTTAAGTCATAGTATCCGGTCGGAAGGGTCGCTACAATACAAGCCACTTAGCTTTCATAATATAATAAATAGAACAATAAGAGTAAAACAATAGTCCAAGTCCAATAATTTTATAATAGAAAAACGGAAGTCTAATAGACTTGTCTCAATATAGCCATCTTGTACAATAGAATGTAACTGGACCTAGCCCAACGTCATGTCCAAAAGTGAAATACAAGAAAGAAACTGAAACAATAGGATCAATCCTCGAAGCATGACGACTCACTAAAGCTCGGGAATCTCGAGATCAACCACTATCCATAAAATTGAGAAACCTCATTATCGCACCCTAATTTTGGGGAAATGTAGGAAAGGGTATGCATTAGTACAAAACTATGTACCAAGAATCATACAACAACAACAACAACAACAACCCAGTGGAATCCCACTAGGTGGGGTCTGGGGAGGGTAAATAGTATGCAGACCTTACCACTACCTCGTGGAGGTAGAGAGGCTGTTTCCAAGAGACCCTCAGCTCAAGAACATCAAATCTAAGTGACAGGAGAGATATATGCAAACATAACAGCCAGTACAAAAGATAGCGTATACTCAACAAAAGAGACAATAACAAGAAAGATATAGGGAGTGAAACGCAGTAAACAGCAAAAGGCTAGGACTGCTCCAAACGCTAACAACCCAAGCCTTCGCAAGGGAAGACAACCCGCTAACCCTACTAACCTTCAACCTTAATACGCGACCTCCACTCCTTCCTATCTAGAGTCATGTCCTCGGTAAAGTGAAGCAAATCCAAGTCTTGTCTAATCACCTCCTCCCAATACTTCTTGGGCCTACCTCTACCCCTCCGCGTACCCTCTACCACCATTACCTCGCACCTCCTCACTGGGGCGTCTGCACTCCGTCTCTTCACATGTCCAAACCATCTCAGTCTCGCTTCCCTCAGCTTGTCCACCACAGAGGCCACTCCCACCTTCTCCCGGATAACCTCATTCCTAATCTTGTCGCTCCTAGTGTGCCCACACATCCATCTCAACATCCTCATCTCCGCAACATGCATTTTCTGAACATGTGAGTTCTTGACTGGCCAACACTCCGCTCCATACAACAAGGCCGGTCTAACTACCACTCTGTAGAACTTACCTTTAAGTTTCGGTGGAATTTTCTTATCACACAATACTCCAGAGGCAAGCCTCCATTTCATCCAAGCAGCCCCAATGCGATGTGTGACATCATCGTCGATGTCACCACTCCCTTGGATTACAGCCCCAAGATACTTAAAACTTTCCTTCTTAGGAATGATTTGTGCGGCAAGTCTCACTTCCACATCTGTCTCATCCAACACATCGCTAAATTTGCACCCCAAATATTCTGTTTTGGTCCTACTCAACCTGAACCCTTTGGACTCCAGCGTTTGTCTCCACACCTCCAACCGCGCATTAACTCTGTCCCGCGTCTCATCAATCAGTACTATGTCATCCGCAAATAACATACACCACGGGACCGTCTCCTGAATAGACCGCGTCAACTCGTCCATCACCAAAGCAAATAGGAAAGGGCTTAGGACTGATCCCTGGTGCAGCCCCATCTCAACTGGGAAATGTTCTGAGTCTCCTCCAACTGTTCTAACCCGAGTCTTGGCTCCACCGTACATGTCCTTTATCGCCCTAATATAAATCATCGGGACTCCTTTAGACTCCAAGCACCTCCAGAGGACATTCCTCGGTACTTTGTCATAGGCCTTTTCAAGGTCAATGAACACCATATGTAGGTCTCTCTTCCTTTCTCTATATTTTTCTACCAGTCTACGCATAAGATGAATGGCTTCGGTAGTCGAACGTCCCGGCATGAATCCAAACTGGTTCTCGGAGATGGACACCCCTTTTCTCACTCTCATCTCCACCACTCTCTCCCAAATCTTCATAGTATGGCTCAACAATTTGATAACCCTGTAATTGTTACAGTTTTGGATATCACCCTTGTTTTTATACAACGGAACCATTGTACTCCACCTCCATTCATCAGGCATTTTTGCTGTCTTAAAAATAACATTAAAAAACCCAGACCAAGAATCATAACCATGCATAAAACATTTAAATCATGCTAAAAAGGGACATTTTATTTCATGACATGCATTGACCAAGCTAAAACATGATATAAAAGAGTTAGAAAACATAAGTCATAAATACATGGTCAATGCTAGCTAACATCATTCGAAACCCTTGAACACATGTGATATACTTGTTCAAGTAACCTTAGTTCATTATTAATATGGGGGAATAGCATTAATCGACATAGAGACCATGTGAGCTATAACATGATCCCCCAACCTGTTTGCCAAGGTAAGGACCATGAACTTCTATCTTAGGGGGATCACTAGCTAAGGTCTATATAGGCCAACATCCTATGGGGGCACATAGGTAAGTGATAAGGAGATTTCTACTAGAAACCCGGCCTCTACTAACGAGAGAGCATCAATCTGAATATCCTCTCGGTGCTAAGCGTAAATCCCATGAAATAGTCAATTCTTACTGGTTCTTATTATCCATAGAAAGGCACGTCATCTTTTCAATCAAAGCAAAGTCAACATCCATGGAAAGGTATCTTTCAATAACCAATCAAAGCTAGATTTCATTAGGATAGCTCTCTATCTTTGACTCAATTGGGTTAGAAAACCTTTCATCCTTAGATCCTTTATTATCTGAGAAAACCTTTCAAATCATAGCTCTATGTGTTTATAAGATATCCTTTCAATAACACAACAACAACATAATCATTCATACTTTACTCTCAAAGCATCCTTAAAACATTTGCAAAATTTTATAAGAAAATTAATAAATCCATAATTACGTTTTAAGTCTCAAAACCCACTTTCAATCATCCATAATTAGAAAAGAAGGGTTATATTTGGATCTCATCATAAATTCATGTAAATACAAAACATGCTTAATTTCATAGAACTCTTCCTTCATAATTAAAATCACACATCATATGATCATAACTTGGAAAGCATGGGGATTACATGAGTTCATAGGGAAATCATCATAAAATCATAATATTTCAGCAATTCATGCATAAGAGAGCATAATTCAATCATTTAAATCAATAATTAATAAAACCCATGGTAGTTGAAGAAAACCCTTACTCAATTTGGGAAATCCTAACTTTGAAAATATAGGAATTTTGGAACTCCATGAATGGAAGAAATTCATGGATTAAAATTATCATACCTCAAAGCCAAATGCTTATCTTCAGAGATTATGGATAGGGGAACTCCATAAAACCTAACCATATCCCTTGGATAAAACTTAGCTAGTACTCCACTGAATGAGAAACCTTGATGGAAATGAAATGAAGCGATTTATTCATATGATCTATAATAACCCAAATTGAGTCGTGTTGTTGTCGGTTGTGGGATAAACCAACAATGAAGTACATATTAAAATCTTCCCACTTCTAAGTAGGAATACAAATAACTCGGGACAAACCTCTAGGCTTTTAGTGCACAACTTTCTCTTGTTGACAATTAGGACACTAAGCCAGAAATTCCGCAATATCCTTCTTCATCCCATTGTTCCAATAGACCTCAGCCAATCAACATACATTTTGGTGGATCCTAGGTGAAAGAAATATCGAGAGCTATGGGCTTCTTATAAGATTTACTCTTTCAAGTTATCAACAATGGAAACACACAGCCGACCCTGATATAAAAGAACACCATCTCCTTTTCGTGAAATAACCTCAACATAATTTTTAAGCACCACTTCCTTCAATTCATCAAAAATCACATCAAGGTCTGGCTTGGCTTTCATATACGACCCAAATATAGGATTTTGAAAAATACTAGCACCTTCATTAGAATCAACCAACCGTACACCCAACCAGGCTAATCGAGGAACATCACGAACTAACTCATTCTTATCATCCTCGAGCAACACTACCCATTGATAGTCGACTAAGGGTATCCGCCACAACATTTTCCATGCCAGGGTCATAGAGAACACACATGTCATGATGATCCTCTAGTGACTCAAGCCACCATCTTTGGAGAAGATTTAGATCCTTTTGCTTCAACACATACTTCCAAATTTTGTGGTCGGTAAAGACATTAACATGATTACCATATAGGTATTTCCTCCATTTAATTAAGACAAACAAAAGCGCCGCTAGTTCCAAATCAATGGTAGGATAATTCTTTTCATGAATGTATAGTTTCCTTAAACCATAAGCTATAACATTCCCAATTTGAGTAATAACACACCCTAGTCCAATCCTTAAAGCGTCACAATAAACAACAAACCTATCAGACAATTCCATTAGAGTAAATAACGGAACAGAGGTAAGTCTATCTTTTAATTCTTAGAAACTCTTCTCATATGATTTTGACCACAAGAACTCAACTTTATTTATGGTCAATGCCGTCAATGTAGAGGCGATCGAAGAAAATCCTTCCACAAACCTTGTATAATAACCGGCCAAACCCAAGAAACTTCTAATACCAGAACGGGATAGTGGTCTAGGCCAACTCTTAACCGCATGTGTCTTCTTAGGATACACCTCAATACCCTTACCATAAACAATGTGACCAATAAAGGCCACATGTCTCAACCAAAACTTACATTTACTAAACTTTGCAAAGAGTTTTTGGTCCTTGAAGACTTGCAAAAATATCCTCAAATTATCTACATGCTCATCCTTACTCCTTCAGTAAATCAAGGTGCCATCGATAAACACTATCACAAACATGTCAAGACATTTTCCAAATACTATATCCATTAAGTAAATTAATCAGGCCGGAGAATTATTCATTCCAAACCACATCACCAAAAACACATTATGACCGAACCGAGTTAGAAAAGCTATCTTCGGAATGTCATCTTCCTTCACCCTCAATTTGTGATAACCCAACCGGAGGTCGATCTTAGTAAAGTAACTTGTTCCTTGTAGTTGATCAATATAATTATCTATCATTTGAAGGGGATTATTTATTCTTAATAATAACCATATTCAATTGCCTGTAGTCAATACACATCAAAGTGAACCATCTTTCTTTCTTTCAAACAAAACTAGAGAACCCCATGGAGAGATACTCGATCAAATTAAACCATTATACAACAAATCCTTCAATTGCTCTTTTGATTCTTTAAGTTCTTCCACAACAATACATAAACGAGGGATATACATAGGTTGCGTATAAGGGAGAGGTCAATACGGAAGTCTTTTTCCTGTTTTGGAGGAGCACTTAGTAGATCATCGGGAAACACTTTTGGAAACTCATTTACTACGGGGATCGAGTCAAGAGTAGGTTTTTCGAAATCCATATCCCTAACCCAAACAAGACAATATATGCAACCCTTAGAAACCATTTTTCTAGCTTTAAAAAAAGAAACAAACTTACCCTTAGGCATTGAACTTCCCCCTTTCTAATACAAGATGGGTTATTAGGAAATTGAAACTTGACCACTCGGGTTCTACAATCAACAAAATCATAAAAATAATAGAGTCAATATGTACCAACAATAACATCTAAATCTAACATATCAAGCTCTACAAGTTCAACATGAGTGAATCTATTGGGTAAGAATACATGACAATGTGTATAGATTATGTTAGCCACAATAGATTCATGAATAGGTGCTGAGACATAAAAAGGTCTATCAAAACATCCGTAAGAACATCAACCCTCAGAGCCACATATGGCGTCAAAAAAAACAATGTAGCACATCAGGAAAACCCTTGAGCAAAGCATAAACATCAAGGTGAAAAAAATTCAGCATATCGGTAACCACACCTCGAGAATTCTCTAGCTCATGATGAGTTCGATGTTCATAAAACTGATTTTTCTATGAAGCATTTTGAACTAGATCCACTAGATGGATATTTTCTACCATCCTTCCCCTCGTCAAGTTTAGATGGAAAATCTCTCAAGTGGTGACCACTCTTGCGACAACCAAATCAATTATCCATACCCATCAAGCATTTTTTAATGTGGCTCTTGCCATACTTTTGGCATGTGGGAACAGAAGATCCATTTCCACAACCATTTCCTCCTAAAGGCTTAGGGTTACACACCCTATCTTTGTTGAACTTAGGATCTGGAGCATTTGAGGAAACATTTATTGGAAAAGCTTTGTTAGAACATAGAATGACCATGTCCATCAAACCGTAAATATGAAATGTCACAATCACCGATCTTTTCCCTCTTTGCCTCCCTTGACCTGTCCTTCAGGTTTTCCTCTTCGATTGTTGAGCATGAATCATTAGGTGAGAAATGTGCATTTCATTGATGAGCATGGTCGTACGACATTCATTAACTAACATCTGAGTGACTCCCAATACCAATTTGCTCATCCTTGCCCTAGGATCGACAACCATAGTAAGAACATATCTAGACAATTATGTGAATTTCAAGGCATACTCATGCACACTCACATTTTCTTGATGAAGGTTGATGAATTCAAGTACATGTGCCTCCCTCATCTCAAAGGTAAAGAGCCAATCAAGGAAAGCAACCTTAAACTTTACCCAATCAAGAGTACTCGCATCAGTAGCCCTCTCTTCCTTACATTGGTTTACCCAAACTTTAGGAACACCATTAAGTTTGACAACATCTAGTTCTGCCTTTTCCATTGGTGTCACTCCCATTGTCATCAAAATCTTATACACCTCATCAATGAATTCTTGAGGATCTTCCTCAACCTTAATATCGTGAAAGTCTGGAAGATTCATCCTAGTGAACTCTCCAACTCTAGTTCTCTGCGTTCCTATATTTAGTCTCATGGAGACCATAACCTACCTATTGTCTTAAGCCGTCATGGCTTGAACAAACACTTGAAAGCATCTTGGAACTCTTCATTAGTCACTTGTTTGGCCAAAGGTTTGGTCGGAACATATGGACCATCTTGAGGAGCTTCTTGTTCCTTATTATCATTCGCATCCCTTTTCATCTATACTCATTGAGGGCCCATATCCGGAAAAGCATCGAATGACGAGTAGGAGAGAGACATATAGTGTTACACTCTATTGTACGACTTTAGAGTAATAAAAGAAGTAGAGTTTTCTAAACATCTTATAGCCTCTTATTCATAAGTGTGCCCCGTTTCATGCTCAAGAATAAAACTATACTCAAGCATGCCTTTTAAGACATCTTAAGACCTTTGTGCTTTGACTACCAAGCTTTTCACGACCAAAAGTAGACCCTAGGTGTAACATGGCTTATAGAACCCTAGAGGCCCTACACACGACACATCGCATACATCATACAAGAAAATAGAACTACAAACTTTAAAGAATAGTATTTTATGCATCGAAAGAGTTTTCCAAGCGGAAATTTATCATATGTCTCAAGGTAATCTAATACATCATAAGGAATGTGATTGAGATGTAACCCATACATCAAATAGAAAGTTTGAAACAAAAATGACATAATGCAATAAAAGAGTCTATGTCCTAGGAACAAGAGGACTCACCAATCTTCAAAAGATTAAAAGGATCAACTAGCCACGAATATGGTTGGTAGAAGTGTCGGACCCTATATTAGCGAAACAATGTAGACACAATTATGCATTAGTACATGAAATGTACAAAGTATGAGGCAATATGCATAAACATAAACATGATAACATAAATGACTTAAAATTACTAGGCATGATCATATTGAAACAATTGAAAGCGTTAATCATGCTCAAGTGCATAAACATAAAGGACATAAGATAGGCTTGAAGAAAACATAATCATTTTTTAGGAAAAGACATACAAGACAAGCATAACATCAAGTAAGTCATAATATCACCTTTAAACAATATCAACATGAAAACCTTTACCTTGGACCTTCACCTCAAGAAACCCTTATGCTATACCTCGTGCAATGTATGGATGGCGTCCCATACCACCATCCATACTAAGGCACCACATTTAGGTCACTTAAAGTAACTTATCATTCCTTTCTTTCACCTTTGCACAATATTCATACATAAGAGGTATATCATTAATTAAGACATGACAAGGGAAAATAACTCGTAATATAACCCAAGTATAACATGCATAACATATTAAGCATTTAAGAGCCAACATTCTTTAATAACCTCATTTAGGGCACATTTATGTCATATACATTAGGATTTAGAGAAACTCACTATGACCCTCTCCAAGCCTACTCGTGCAATGTATAGGTAGCATCCCATACTACTACCTACACTTTGTAGAACCTATCAAGAAACCATAATGAAATCTCACATGATGGGAAGTAAGCATTTAACCGACATAGACCATGAGAGCTTGTCATGGAATCCGGTGTCATGAGTCCCCACACCGAAAAGAGGTGGTCTACTTGCCTAAGGAAGACCGGTATATATAGCTTAATGGATCCACTAGCTTCCTATGCGGGCACATAGTTTATGGGATAAGGTAGACGATCATTGAAACTCATGCCTAACTGTCGGGGGAGTTTCCATCTAACCAAATCCGCTCGGTGCTTAGCCTACATTCCCATAGAATAGTTCATTACTTTGACATCATCACACATGAAAGGGTGCCATAAGCCTACCGATTCAAGGTACATTATTTAACACATGAAAGGGTGCCATAAGCCTACCGATTCAAGGTACATTATTTAACACATGAAAGGGTGCCATAAGCCTACCGATTCAAGGTACATTATTTAACACATGAAAGGGTGCCATAAGCCTACCGATTCAAGGTACATTATTTAACACATGAAAGGGTGCCATAAGCCTACCGATTCAAGGTACATTATTTAACACATGAAAGGGTGCCATAAGCCTGCCGATTCAAGGTACATTTAGGAAAGCTCATTAACTCCTCTTGAAAGGGTGCCATGGGCCTGCCGATTCAAGTCTCATCATTAACCTTTATGGAAAGGGTGCCATAAGCCTGCCGATTCAAGGTACATTTAGGAAAGCTCATTAACTCCTCTTGAAAGGGTGCCATGGGCCTGCCGATTCAAGTCTCATCATTAACCTTTATGGAAAGGGTGCCATAAGCCTGCCGATTCAAGGTACATTTAGGAAAGCTCATTAACTCCTCTTGAAAGGGTGCCATGGGCCTGCCGATTCAAGTCTCATCATTAACCTTTATGGAAAGGGTGCCATAAGCCTGCCGATTCAAGGTACATTTAGGAAAGCTCATTAACTCCTCTTGAAAGGGTGCCATGGGCCTGCCGATTCAAGTCTCATCATTAACCTTTATGGAAAGGGTGCCATAAGCCTGCCGATTCAAGGTACATTTAGGAAAGCTCATTAACTCCTCTTGAAAGGGTGCCATGGGCCTGCCGATTCAAGTCTCATCATTAACCTTTATGGAAAGGGTGCCATAAGCCTGCCGATTCCAAGGTTCATTACTTATCATTAATGGAAGGGTGCCATAAGCCTGCCGATCCGAGGTACATTATAAGCATGTGTGGAAGGGTGCCATAAGCCTACCGATCCAAGGATTCAACAATCAACAATATAATCATTTATACAAGAAAATGATGCATAAGCCCTACCAATTCAAGGTATACTTTATATTGAAGAATCCTTCATATTATATCATCAACATTCATGAGTGTCATCAACACATCTCTGGATTTCCATACATCTCATAACTCAAACTTTAAAGCATCGATTCATCAATTCTCCATAGTTGGACATTTTGTCAAACACCTTGAAGGCATGTAATGAAATCAAAGAGCATGGAAAATAGGGTAGTAATTATGCAACCAAATCAGTGAACAACCTACAACAACACCTTTACATTCATAACATGATCACATTATCTTCATTGAACTCTCATTCATACAATGTCATGATAACACTTCAATTTCTCATACTATGCCTTCAAGGCCATGGTCACAATACATTCCATAATTAAACACCTCCACCATAAGTGGATCAAACCAAGCAAGAACAATTTTATTCATAGTATGAGATTAAGCCAACTTACCATCCTCCAAAGCCATAATCCTCAATTCATCCATATACCAACAATTCATCATAAATAAGCATGGGTAATGACATACTTCAACAATCTAAAGACATTTAAACAAGTTCGATTCATATACATTCATTATCAAGCAACCCACTTTATAAAGGCATAAACTAGGAATAGAGAGAAATCATGGGTTCATGGAGTATTTTCGTCATAAATCATCATTTAAACACTAATACAATCATAATAAGTCATTAATAACCATTTGAAAACGTTTGAAGAAGGAACCCATGAGTTAGAATAAAAACCCTAGGTTTTGAAGAACTTGGAAGCTTTGAAATCATGTTTTGAAGGGACTCTATGGGTGAAAGCTACCCATAGATGAAAAGCCACCATACCTTTGCTATGATCTCTCAAGAAATTTGATGAAGAAAAACTTGAATCCAAAGCCTAGCTCCCACTTCTTCTTCTTCTTGAGTTGGAGAGAATATTTGAGAAGTGAGGGAAATGTTTTTAGGGATGGGAATGAACTAATGATATATAGGAAATAATATATGTCATTTGGAAGAAATGGTCCAACACTTAGAAAATATTTTGGGCGGATGAACAGTAAATGAACAGTAATTTAGCTACTGGAATTTCCGTTTTCTGCCGGACAGACTTTACGAAAATGGGCATAACTCCTTCGTCCGAACTCCGAATGAGGTGAAACGAAGTGCGTTAGGTAGCTAACTCAATGGACTTTCCAAGGATATATTATTGTCCACCCAAATAATTCGTGTGCTTGGAGATATGACCCTTCAAAGTAGACCCTCGAAAAAGGCTTCACTTGGAAATTTCGGATTTTGATACGGTTGCTCTAAAATTCGGGTTAGACCCATTTCCCACTCAATTTGACCCCCTAAACAAGAATATGAAGTCGGATTTTCGAAAAACGAAACGGATCTTTTTATAAGTAGCTAAACAAGTTTCCGGTAACTTCCGAAGCACATTTTTAAGAACTTTTTGGGTCAAATTCAAATATAATCATTTCATTAAGTTCTCGACTCTAAACTCACATGTGAGGCTCTAGTTTCACTCTATCATTTTCCGAGTCGTTACAGTTTTGGCTTTAACCGACAATAAGACCATTAGAGCTACATCATGTAGTCTAGTATATCCCTCGTACAGAAAGAAGGGGAATGTACTTGCCAATTTAGAATCCTTACAGAACATAATTTGCTAAAGTGTATCAACTATCTAGGTCACTTAAGACAATCCTAAGAGGGCACGTAATTTGGGACTAGAGGTTGCTACTAGACACTACCCTATTTGAGCCTCCACCTCAAAGTCCTCCCAGTGCTAAGTCTAAATCCCAACGGCATAGATAAAAGTGATATATTATTTTAATATAGGAGAGGCAATGATCAATACGAATCCACAACTTTTAAGATCAAACAATTGAATAGCTCCTTAAACATAATTCAACATTGATGAGAAAAAAACCTTTCACCAATATGAATTCATTTGTGAGAAATATATTTTACAATCATGATCATCATAGTAAGTGAGAATTCTTTACATACTAGCATTTATACATTCCTTTAACGCATCCCCAAATCATTTATAATCAATTAAAAAAACATGCATATCTTAAAAATTCATAATTCATAACTCATAGTTTCATGGGTTCATCATACGATCATGGTTGAAAAAACATAAATTAGGTATGGGTAAATGCAATTTAAAATTAATATCATAGAATAACATCAAACAATTCATTATACAACTTATTCGATCATAATCAATGGTCATTGGAAGAAACCCACATTTATTGAATTGAAACCCTAATTTGATCAATTCAAAAGTGAATTGGGAAATTGAAATCCTTGGGAACCCAATAGAGGAGATGATAACATGGGTGAAAACACACATACCTTGATTTTAGAAGCCCAAAAATAATGGAGGATGGGATACTTTGATGAAACCCTAACTCTTCTTCTTCCATAACCTTGAGAGAATTCAGAGAGTGAATTTGTTCAAGTTTAGGGAATTTAGGAGAATGAGTTGAAAATTGATAGTTTAGGGCTTTAAACTATTAAATAAAGTTAAGGGTAGAAGTTAAAAAGGGTATAGTTTTGATTTCAAACAATTAGGGAAAAGATCAAAAAACCCTTGAAAATAACTATCGACATATTCATACAGTTTTGACCTAAGGTACATAGGTCCTTCTATAGACTGTCGAGGTCAAACTTAGAAATGATTAGATACCATTTCTTTGGACTATATTTGATGGATGATAATAACATTTCATAGGTAATTCTACGGTCAATAGAATCCAACTATGTCCCTCAAGATTTGGCAAAATCATAGACACACCTATGAGACCTATCTACCACTCGTACAATGGTTGAAAGACCATCCTGGTGAACCATAAAAAGGGGCACTGGACTTTATTTTAGAAAATTAATTTCCCACTTCTTACGATTGCCATCTAAGGCCCGTAGAAGCCTTTGTTGTCCAAAGGTGGGAACCCTTAAAACTAGACTTCAGTCCAAAATTCCTTTCTCTTACTTTTCCAAATTGTGAATTGTTACACTAATGAACTCAAGCATCTTAGGTTTCCTCATCTCAAGGGGAAATAAATGATCAATACGCACTCTGTTGAATTTCTCCCAATCAAGAGAACTCACATTAATAGCCCTCTCTTCTATTCATTTGTTGAATTAAACTTAAGCAACACCCTAAAGTTGATAAGCAGTAAATTCTGCCTTCTCTACTATTGACACTACCATAACATCCAGTATCATCTATACCTTGTCAATGGAATTTTGAGGATCCTCATCAAATTTCAACAAATGAAATTCTATAGAATTTATCCTAGTAAAGTCTCTTTCATTTTTGTGATCGTACCAGCATTTTGGTTCATGAGATTAACCATTTCTCTATTATCTTGGGTTGTTATAGCTTGAGAGAAGACTTGGAAAGCATCTCAGAACTTGGCATGAGTCACTTGCTCGGCCAAAAAAACAACCAAAACTTGACGAACCTTAGGCTCGACATGCTCACCCACATTTCTTCTCACTTAAGCTCTTCGGGGAACAATATCCTTAAAATCATCGGATAACAGTTAGGAGAAAGACCTTCATAGAGATGAACTTTATTGCACAACTTTAGAGTAGTGAAAGAACTAATGTTTCCTAAACACTTTAGACTCCTATGTAAAAAGGTGGCACACTTCACACTCATGATGAAGACTCTACTCAACGTGGCTTCTGAGAAAAGAAGGACCTTTTTTAAAGCCTTGTGCTCTGAATACAAAGTTTGTCATAACCCAAAATACACCCTAGATGTGACATGTTGTATAGGAACAAGAGGGGCCCTACACAAGACACTTGTCATACATACAATGTAAAATAACAGACAAAAGTAGAATTTAAGTAGAAAGTCTCATATCATAGATAAGTATGAAATAAAAGCAGAAGTCTAATCAATGACTTAATATGACAATCTAATATGTCAAAATATTGGTTGGGACGTAAACCATACACAATATATAAAGGCTGAAAACTAAATACATAAGAAATCATAGTAAAGGTTACATATATGTCTGATCATGAGTAATCACAAAGTCTCCAATGATCAATCAATCAACTAGAGCTTGGGGGGGAGGGGAGCATCAGACAATACATTATTAAACAGTATGGTCCAAATTATGCATTAGTACACAGAATGTACTAAGCATGGAGAAATGCGTAAAACAAAAAAACATGAGCATAGGAGAGCATTAGAAAATATGGTTTATTTTGTGGTTTTTTACCTTTAAATGATATAGACCACATGATCTATAACGTGGTATATATTGTCACTCTCCCACACCGAAAGGAGATGTCCTACTAGCAAAGGTAAGGACCATAAACTTCTAGCTTAGGTGGATACACTAGCTATCTCACTTAAGACAAATCCTACGAGGGCACATTGTTAGGGAAAAGGATATTGCTACTAAAGACTCGACCTCTAATAACGGGAGACCCTCCATCTCAAAGTCCTCTCGATGCTAAGTAAAATCCTAATTAAATTAGTCATATCCATATTATCATACACGGAAAGACACAATTAAACTACTAATCCAATATTCAGTCATCATAGACAAGCTTATTTAAACAGTAATCCATACATATGTAAGAAAACCTTTCACTATCATAAATTCATAACTATGTGAGTAACATTTTCACCATTCTTTGATACCCATCTCATGAGCATATAGGACTTTATAATATAGTTATAAAGTGCATAGAAAAAGACTAAAATAGCCATAAGAAATAACTATCGAAATTGATATACGGTTAGGACCTATTGTCTGTAGACTATTCTATGGCATGTACTAGTCAACCATACAACAAACATAAGAAACTCAAAATTCATCTTACTTTCCATGAAACAATCTTACATTCAGTTTTTTTATCTACGGTCTATAGAGCCCTCTTATACAACTCAATTTCAAGTACAAAATTTCATAAAGTCTAGATCCTTTCTATGGGTACTTCATATGTCCTATGAACACCATCAAATCCTTATATAGAACTGAGGTATTAAATCAAATCATTGAATGAACTCTACGGGTCAGTTCCACGACTCGTCAAAGTTCCTACAGATCATCCAACAAATGTCTACGGCTTCCTTCCTAAAGCCAGTAGAACCTTCTACAGTCCATAGATAAGACTCTTAGTCATTGCACCTATGCCAAGAATTCAATATTTCCTTCCCCTTAAACCTTAAATTTTTTGAGGTATTACACAATAATTGAAACTTCTAAAGGAAACATTTTATTCTTTGCCATAAGAAGTTTAATAATGAATTTCACATATTTCTTATTTTCAATAGTGAAAACACCATCGTAAAGAGATATCGATTATCTGCTAAATATTAGTTTTCCAACACTAAGAAAATTAACAGATTGACTAGGAATAAATATCACCTTTTCTAAAATCATAGTATTACCTTAGCTTGTCACAATTCTAACTATATATCTACCTTCCACTTGAATCTTCTTGTTGACTCCTAGCCTTACGTTTGATTTTTTGGGCTCATCCAGCTCCTTGAACAATGATCTTTTTCCAGACATATTATTAGATCAACCACTATCCAAAAACCAAAAAACAAGGATGTTTCTTTTTTCACAACAAAGGGTTGTGGATAGCCTAGTGTCGTTGTCATTTTCCTTTACAAAGCATGCTTGGTTATTCTTATCTTTAGGTTTTTGCCTACAATAAGATTTTTATTACCTAGTTTTCTATTGTAGTTGCACAATAATGTCCTAGTCTACTTCTCTTCATTTGATCCTCCTCAATCTATGTTTCTTCTTTTGCATGTTTCACAACCGCTTCTCTAAATCCATGAGAACTCTCAACTACACTTCATCCAATTCTCACTGTAGGCGGTCGCTACCAAGTATAAATCCAACTAAAAGTTGGGGTCTATCCCACAAGGAGTGATACAATAGAGAATTCGGTCAAAAAGTCAAATAGTGTGTCCTAATTGTTTGTAGACGTAACACATTCGCAAAAATAAAACAAACCAAACACTTTCAATGATTAATATCAAATGGCAGGATTATTGTAACCAATTTATGACAAATAAAACTGGAAGTAACGATGTAGAGATTGGTCCTTAGGAGTGTGATAAGTTGAATGTTAATTTCGCGTAATGGGTTGTTAGTAGTTACTCAAAGATGCTTAATCTCAGTGGATAGGCTATGTTTTGAGTGCAATAGCCATTTCCCAATAACCTATTGTGTTTCAAGTGAGTTCTTACGAACCTCAACAAGAAAAGCACAATCAAACAACTCAATCCTTTAATCAATTTACTCTTTCAAGCTTGATTCGTAAAGATACAATCAAACCCACTTTCTCAATCTAGATTCTTAAAGATGCAATCAATATAATTATCAACCAATAATTAGACTCCAAAACCTCTTTCTCAAGCAAATATGGAGTACTAAGCTAGAATTGCATTTGCAACTACAATTCCTCAATTAAAACATGAACAATTAATTGAACCCACTTCAAAAAAACAATAAAAATAGTAACTAAAAACACATATTAGCTAGTTAATGCATTCAACTACATAATCACACCCCAAGGATAGGGGTTTTACCCAAATATAGTGAATACAAGAAATCGTTACCAAAAAAGTTTTTCATATGATTTTACAATAATATGCCATTCCCAAATTCTCAAATTTAAGCTAAAAATCTCACAATCTTTAAATCACTACTCCAAAATATTGAAAACAAATGTTCTAGAATGTAAAACTCAAAAATGCAGAAGTGAACAATGTGAAAACTCCTCCTCTTCTTTTCAAAATAGCATTTATATGTTCCTAAAATTTTAACGCAGAGTCAACTTGGTAAGGTAAGTCAGGTATGCTGACTAGTCGGGAAACTACCGATTTGCTCCTCTTCTAGCCTTTTTGGCTTAGATTTCTCATCAATTTTTTCTCTAACTTTTGGAGGGCCAAATCGTCATCATCGATCCATTCGCCTTGTCGCCGAATCGCTTGTTAGCTGGCCATGTTTGTTTCATCAAAGGGCTGGAATGCTGGAACTTTAGGCAAGTTGAAGGTCCACTCGGTGAGTCACTGAGAAGCTTTGGCGATTACCAACTTTTCTTTCCTTCAACTTTTTTAGCTTTTTCGGTCTTTTTTGCCTCGTAATGTCCATTCCTTGCTCTTTAGCCTTCATTGCTGCATATAAACATTTTAACATGAGTTATGAGCATCAAATAGACATTGAGACACTAAATCCTTAAATAATAAGCCCAAAATGAGTCGAAATCCCCTACTCATCAACACCTCCAACTTAAACCTTTGATTGTCCTGAAGTAAAACACAAGATCAATCTGGTCAACAAGAATGTCTACAAATAGTGCTACTTGAGACTCAACATGAATGCACACGAGGTTCAATCTACACATGCAATGTTCCATTGTGCAATAAAAGATTCAAACTTTGACTATGTATCATCAATTAGAGTTCAAGCTCACAATGCTCACTCCAAATGCAAGTTCAAGCTCAACAAGAGTTTTTGAATTCCCACAGATCAAGAATGATTATGTGCTCTCACAAATCCCATCAAAGATTATAATTTAAGGAATCAAAATGAACTCTCACATTCTTAATGAAAAACATATGCATGACTTTACCCATAGGCTTGCCCATATTTTTTTATCGACACTTTTTTCAACTTATGTTAGATAATCAAGGTCTTCTAAGGCTTGTAACTGGGCTAAGGGTTAAGGTATGATCATTTTGGTTTAGTGAATTCTACATTCATGAAGCATGGCTTAAATTTCAGTTTTTCTCCTTTTCTTTCACTCTTTTTGTCTTCACAACCCACCATAGGTCTTCTCAAGAACAAAAATTCTTTGATAGCTGATCGAATACCCCTTTTCTTTCCACCAATGCTTTAAATTTCCATTTTGATCTTTTTCTCTTGCTTTTCATTCTTTCTCTCTTTTTTTTATATGGAGAGTTTCCATCTTTTTCATATTTTTTAACATCAGTCTTCAATGGTGGATTTTACAAACTTCTTGCTCAACTTTTGTCCTCATTTTTATCACACCCCCAACTTAGGCTTTTGGCCTAAGTTTGCTCTTCAAATGGAACAAGGCTTCATACTGATTTTAGGTTGGTAAGAAAGGGACAAATGTGTTCATGTTTCATCGAAAGAAAAGGTCAGGCTCAAATAGTTCCAAACTAGGTTCACACTCTCACTAGATAGTTACAACGAGATATAATAGCAATTTGGTTCACTCTCAATTTTGGTTTGCCTAAGATCATCTCTTTCATTCACCAATGCTAGTTAATTGGACAAACGGGGTAAGTTCAAAGTATAACTAAGCACATATTTCAAGAAAACCTTACCACACAAGGCATTCATCACAATTATCGATAATTACTCTACAAGTTAACCTCGCGTACAACGATCATTACAAGACTCAATTCGACAATCACCTAGTCACAATGAGATGCAATGAGTTCACACATGACTTACGCAACTCAAATTTGCCTCATTGGATTTTCACAAACATATCATTAAATTAGAACATTATTCAAGTCATCTGTATTGATCGCAACCGATACTCAAATATACAAGAGAACATCCACAACATTCACACATCAAGAAATCAGGAGATTGATCAATGGGATTACAAACCAACATTCACAAATTTATGCATAATAAATGAAAAGTTTCAGACACAACCAAAAGTAGTAAAACAAACAATCATCCAAAACAAAATAAAAACAAATGAAATACAACCCAAGGGGATAGGTATGAAGATACCCTCACCCTACCAAAAAAAATTTAAATAGTGTCCTCAATGTAGAAGAAAATAAGTATCTAAAAAGTAAATAAAAATAGGAAGAGATTGTAGATTCCCCTTGTTGGCTAAGCCTGAGGCGAGTGTTGTGCATCCGGGGCTCTCTCAATCCAAGCATCAATTCTCAGCTCTCCTGAAATAGTTGTTTATGATCCAATAGGACCAATCATCGATATGTCTCGCAGTGAGGCCTCCGTCGCAAGCTGGACCAAATCACCCTTAAGGTCCTTCAATTCCTTGTACACTGCCTCCTCTCGAGTCACTAAATCCTTCTCATCAGCCTCCGACGCATCTGACTTATAACCATCAACAACTAAGGCAACATCTCCGATCATAATAGTCAGAGGGATCTTAGATACATCTAGCACATTTGAACTAGAGCTCTCTAAAATGTCAACTCATCCATAAAACATACAGATGTCTAAGGACTTCAACTCCTCCATGTCACATCGAAGTCCAACAATATCAACCCTCATGGCTATCAAATCAGTGGCCTTGTGATCACTCCGCTCACATGCCTCCACCCTCAAAGTTAGTGCATCTAAAGCTCAGCCATGGGCCATAGCTCTTCACAAATAGAGGCAAGACCGTCTCCCATAGTTCGCTCAATTATGGAGGGGACAACTTCCTCAACTCTAGAGGCACACTCATCGCAACGAATGGGCAATGTGACCCATTTTGTAAATCATGGCCTGAGTTAATGGGGGCGGGAGGCAGTAGCAGCAGTAGAAATAGTAGGGGAAAGAGCTAGGCATACCTATCATCTCACTGGCCATAATGGGAGGAGTAGTATACGTTTTCATGTTCTCTATATTGACAACTGGGGATGTATCTAATGGTTCTACCCTCCTCCTCTCAAACTCATCCTTCATATACTTCACCTCGATCCTCTGGCGACATAAATCACTGATGAGGACTGGGAATTGTGGGGAGGTCTGACTCTGTTTGGCTGTCATGGCCATCTCCTGCATAATAATCAACCCCAAATTCAGCCTCTCCCGATCAATAATTCACCCCAGAAGTGCAACCTCCAGGTTCTAGAGGATTGATGCATTCTGAAATGGCATCAAGGTGTTTTTGATGAACCCGGACCAGTACCGATCAGTGAGATGAATATCTCTCTTCTAAATTGGGACTCCTGCCATAATCCATGGAGGTGACACATATGATAGTAGTGGGGTCAAAAACCCCTTCAAGTTGTCCAACGACTTTGTCTCGAGTGTTCTAGTAAAGGTGTGGATTACCCGGACTGTGCAAGTAAATAGCTCATTTATATCACTCTCGCTGCATTTAAATTGTTGAAGATTTTTTTGTGAATGTAGAATCATCTTTGTTGTGAGGTAATTTGAGTACCTTTGTTGATCTTGAACTTGCATTTGAAGCAAGTATTGTGAATTTGAGTATCCTTGATAATGGTGAGTCATAATTTCAATCTTTGAGTGCACAATTCTGCATCGTATGTGTAGTTTGAACCTTTTGTGTGCATCATGTTAAGTCTTATGCAACACTATCTGAGACATCCTTATTGAACTGTTGATCTTGAGTTTTACTTGAGGATAAGCAAAAGTTTAAGTTAGGGGTGTTGATGAGTCCAAAATTTGTGCTATAAACTGATGTTAAAATATTATGTTTCACATTTATGAGCTAAGGAGCAAGGAAAGGATGCTACTAGGCAAAAAGGAGCAAAACAAGGTGAAGAAGTAGAGAAAAAGAGATCCTGGTGATCGCCAAGACCACTCGGCAAACCGCCGAGTGGCTCTTCAGCTCGCTTCACATTCCAGTGTGCCAGCCTTGGGGAAGAAACCAAGTTGGCGACAGAAGTGACCATTTGGTGAATCACCGATCGATTCCACGACAACAAGTTTTATCGCCAAAAGTTACAGGACCTGGGAAGCTGATGACCAATTCAAAATGGTGATGGAAGGGATCAATGGGTGGATCACCGAACAACTTGGTGAGTCCAACTTAAACCGCCGACTAAACATTTCAGGCTAAATTTTGGGAAACTATACATTTGTCTTTAGAAGGGATTTTGAGTTGTTCTCTCCTAGATATTGCAGTTCCCATTCTAGAGTTGAAGTTTTCTCTTAGTTTGTAGTTCTATTTGTAATATTTGAGGATTTCTAAGCTTAATTTTGAGGATTTACAAGTGAGTTTCTAAATTTCTTCAATTTGGACCATTGTAAAGACTTGGGAACATTTACCGAGATCATGGCGAATGTATTTGGTAATCGTTTCCCTATTTTTATGATGTGTGGCTAAAACCCCAATTCATGGGGTGTGATTGCATGATTATGGGTTGAATTAGCTTATGGGTATTGTTAATAACTAATTTAAATGCTTCATTCAAGTGGTCGTAATCATTAGCTTTGTTTTAATCTATGAATTGTAGTTGCAAATACAGTTCTAACAATGAGTTCTTAGCTTGCTTGAGAGAGAGGTTTTTGAACCAAATCTTTTGATTAATCGTTCGTAGTCATTGGGTTGATATGTGTTCCACTCGAGAGAGTGAATCCTAAACCTAATCTTACCTTTCTTGCTCGATAGAGAGGATGTATTAAGGTTGTGGGTTGTTCTTATCTGTTAAGCTTGTTGATGGTCGATAGAAATCACTTGAAACGGATAGTTGTTAGAGAGAAAACTATTTCAATTATAGTCTAGCCTACCCACTGATATTTAGCTATCTATTAGTAGTTTCAATTACCCATATAGAGAAATTTTCCTATAATCGATCACATCCTAGGAATTCCACTCTATATTGTTATTTTCTCTTGTTTGATTGCATTGTAGCTGATAATAGCAAGCGAAAACTTCCCCATCTAACATTTGTTGTCACCCCTTTAGACTTGTTTACATGTATGTTTTGATAATATCTATTCGTATAACTATTTGGACCAACTTTGTACTTCATAACTAAATTTGAACACGTACCGCTCCATGTGGGTTCGACCCCAACTCTTTGTTGGGTTTTATACTGACTAATGATCGTTTGGACTTAGAATTGGATGAGGTGTGCTTGAAACATTAATCACCTCCTCATGATCGTCCACGCCTAAAAGAACCAACTTGCATAGAAGGATGCCAGACTTAAGGCATGATTGCAAGGTTCTACAACAAGGTGGAATTATTCGATAATGTGTTGAAGGAATTCAAAATTGACTTCTCCACTTTATCCCCGATGGTAACTTCTCAATAAGTTTCTATCAAGCATTTGAAGAGTCAATTGGGCCAATTTTCCTCTCATCTCAATCCAAGAAAAAAGATAGCGTAGTCTAGTGACACCATTCCGAACTCGAAGAATGATTATTGAGATTTAGAACTATGTCATTCCATGACGTTAAAATAGCTCTTCTAGGGAGGAAACCCAAGTCTTTACTTTTGTTTTTATTGCTTTCAAATAACGTGCATGGTGAATGCAAGTTGAAAACAGATTGAAATCTTGAAAAAGGAAGCATAGTTAATGCCAAGACCCAAACGACAATACACTGAAGGCATTATGCGGACTCATTCTTCTCTACCTTTTGAGGTTCAGCAGATGGAAAAGTGTACTATCAAAATCAGAGATCAGAACACCAAAAGGTGATCTGTCGATGTTCAATGTGTGGACTCCATCGGTTCAACCGAATCACCTTCTAGGTTTGATGCTTATTTAGGCATTTTTGAAGATCTTGAGATCCAATTAGTGATTTGCCAAACACATTTGACGAAGTAAGTCATGACAGTCAAACGGGAATGGTATAAAAGACCTAGGGTCTTTTCAAATTTAAAAATCAAACCCTTTGATATGTTGTAGTCTTTTTTGATCCTTTATCTTATATTTCTTCTTTAGAATGATTGTAAGCCATTGGTGTGTGTTTTCAATGTTTGAGGAGTGATTTTGCTTGGATTTCTTATCAATCCAACACTATTTCCTCTATTTTCTCAACATGTGCTCCTTTAGATGTTGGTTTTCGAAGTTTGTTGAGATTTTTCAGCATTAAATTACACATAGGGTGTAGGGTTGAAGTCATTAAGTGTTATATTGTGATAAATTTTAATGGGTAGCATCGTATTGTGTAATTTGAACTGTACACATGAGATATTTGAATATGTGGTCATCTTAAGAGAAAATCATGATTGTGATGGGTGGATTTGAAATTGACCATATATATTGGTTCTGAGTCCAATTTGAGGTGGGTGAACGCTTATTAGCTTAGCATAGACCCAATTGCATGATTTTTCCCAATGATAGACACAGTGACTACTTTCGTAAGTGCAAATCGTCAATTCTTGAAATATTTAGAAATGTCTGGGGAAGTATGAGTACCCATGGGTAGATAAGAATATAGGAGGATTTTTATGATGGGGAAAACATGTATTTGTGGTATATGTCTGTTTAGCTATAAAAATTAGGCACTGGGTTCAACAATTCCTGTTCGACAGGCTTGTCTTATCTCCCAAAGGAAGTTAGGTGAATCATCGAGGAATTCCAATTTTGCCTTCTTTAACGTTTATATGACCTTAGGTTATGTCCTATTCGGTGGTATTTTCATAGTCCGCCAAACCCATTTGGAAATTCATCGAGTGGGAGTGGATATCGCCATTTATGCATGTGTCTTTTCAATTTGAACTCTTGTTTTTGGTGAATTTGTTTTCCCCCACCCAAACCAACTTGGCAAATCATCGAGTTGGAATTGACTCTAATTATTTTGCCTAGATTCTAAGATATTTTGTACTATATGATTCGGCGATATTACTAGAGCCCGTGCATCTCGTTTGATGATCCCCATTCCTGATCGGGCAATCCTCAGGAATATTTTTGAAATTTGATTCAATGTTGATGAGTCAACAAATTGGACTCATTTAGGACTTTATTTTAATAGAAGTAGTGTCCTCGAATGCTTGTTTTATCTCAATACGTGATTAAAATGCTTAAGTTTTAGGTATTTGAAGTTTTACTAGACGCATGGACACCTAGGAACAAAATAGAGCAAAAAGGGCTGAAAAGAACAAGAAATGAAAGTCTGCGGATCGCCGAGTCCAACTTGGCGAGTCACCAAATTGGCATGCACTGCCCTTTGTTCCAGTACGTGAAGCCTTGAAGGAGTGGATCAAAAGGCGAGGAAATCAGCAGTCGGCGAGTCGCCGATTAGTTCCGCGAAGTAGTACTGTACTGCCAAATGATCCAGAATATGAGGATGCTAAGGGCAAGACACTGAAGGCGATGAGCTGATTAAAGGGCGGATCGCTGAGTTTATCGGTGATCTCGACTAATGTCACTGAACGATCATCCGCAGCACAATCTGTGAAAACTATAAATACTAGTTAGAGTTGTAGTCTTGAGGTGAACATTTTAGAGTAAAAAATATTATTAGTCTATAGTATTTTTCTGTATTTTTCTCTCAAGTTTGGAGAGGGTTTTGTGGAGATTTGAAGAAAGGAGTTCATATTCCCTAAGTTGGAAATGGGTCTTCTTTATTCTTCTTCCGTAGCTTAATTCAAGGTTTAATTTCTTATACCCAGTTAATATCTTTATCATGTTAGGTATAATTTCTTATTTCTTGATGTGTGGCTAGAAACCCCCATTCTTGGGGTGTGATTTAGCAAATATGGGTTCATATTCTAGTTGGGTCTTGCTTGCCCATAGGTTAGATGTATTTTAATGGTGATTTCACCTAGTAGTTGTGGTTGAATCTAAAGGGTTTATAGTTGCAAATACAAACCAACCCATGTGTTTTTGGCTTGCCTGAGAGGGAGGTCGCGAAACCAAAACCACTAGACTGATAGCCTAAGGAGTGGGTCGACATAAGGTTCAGCCAGAGAGGGTGAGCCCTAGTCCCATATCCTAATACTCAGCTCGAGAGATTGCGTGGGGTAAGGCGTAGGCTGGTCTTCATGCGGCTAATGGGTGTCCGAGAAGAACATATTTAAAACGGGGTAAGTTGCCCGAGAGGGAACTTATTTCCATTTAAAGCTTACCCTAGTCACTATTGTCTTGCAAATTTCCTATTGAAAACATGTACCCAACGATTTATCTAAACTTGTATTGCATTCACATACCAAGAACCTTTCCCATACTTGATTTTCTTGTTTATTTTGTTGTTTTATCACTTGTTATAAAAACCCTTTTGATATTTGACACTTCTGTGTCACCCCCTTTAATTTACAATGTATTTTATCGCAAATGTTTTTAGCTACGACTAATTCAAACGAAATTCTAATTGGCTACTGATTCTCAAAACCGCTCCCTTGGGACATGACCCCAACCCTTGGTTAGGTTACTATATTACCGACGATCGTAGACACTCATACTGTAGGATAGTGTCGTTGGTCACTATAAGCATCAAAATGGCACCGTTGTCGGGGAGTGGTGTTATCTGCGATTTTTTTTAGCTTAATAGAATTTCAATTCTTACTACTTGTAGTTTACTAACTTAAATTTTAGTTGTGGTTTATTGATTGTAGAAACATTGCAAAAAGCATAAGTGTCAACGGTAGTAACGGGAGCCTGGTGGGCCATCAGGATGACATCGAAAATCTCCATGACGTCCAAGAACAAAATCTCAATGATCCGCATTTCATGGGAGGTGTTGGAACTATTTGTCTGCCCTCAGCAGAAGGAAACACAGTATTGCACATAACAAGCACCATGTTGCAACTTCTGCAACTAAAGGGGCTTTTTAGCGGATTAACTCATGAGGATCCACACGAGCATCTTCGAAACTTCATAGACGTGTATGGACCATTCTCATTCAAAAACATTTCTCAGGAATCAGTTCGATTGAGGTTATTTCCTTTCCCATTGATAGGTGAGGCGTGCAAGTGGTTAGCCGACTTGCCACGTAACTCAATCACTTCGTGGGAGGAGATGGTGAATACATTCAATGTGCGATTTTTCCCTCCCTCAAAGATGATGACTATCCGGGATAGTATCCAAAGCTTTAAGCGTCTGGACGTCAAACCTCTGCACGAAACCTGGTGTAGATTTAAAAAACTGGTGCAACAATGCCCAACACATGGTCTTCTTGACAATGTGCTACTTCAATACTTCTACCGGAGTCTAGACTCGGTAAACAAGGGTGTCGCTGACCAACTCTCACCCGGAGGCTTAATGCAGCAACCATACGCAGTGGCAATTCAACTCCTTGATAGTATGACAACCAACAACAGGGCGTGGTACACCAGCAAAGATCAAGTCTCACTAGTTACATTTTAGCTATCTAAGGAGAAGGTTGAAAAAGACAATGAGAGAGATAAAAATATGGCCAACATCATGACACAGCTTGATATTCTATCCAAAAATGTCATGGGGACCGGTACCCGTGATGTTAATGTTGTGGGGGTCGGGTGCGCAATTCCTGAAGAGGCAAGTTTCGACGCCTTGTATAATGAAAAGGTAAACTTCCTAGCCAACCAAGGTGGTGGGTATCGATCAAACTACCCAAGGCAGGGTGGAAATCAAGGTTGGGTTAGAGATGAATGATGGAAGGATAGAGAATGGAGAGACCGAAATCCTAATTGGAAAGATGGGGATAAAGAGAGATATGTGGCCCCCCACGAACACCAAAAACCAAAGGACTCGGAGGGTAGTAGGTTTGAGTATATTCTCTCGCGCATCCTCAACAAAGTTGAAGGGTCGGACAAAATGCTGACCGGCATCAAAGAGGATGTTTCCACCCTCAGCCAGACCGTTACCGCGCATTCAGTTTCAATCAAGCAGTTGGAGACCAAAATGGGTCATATCTCATCTCACCTAAATCCGAGACAGCAAGGGCGCTTTCCTAGTGACACTATGGCTAACCCTAAGAATGAGAGTTGAAAGTGGACTAGCGTCATGCCATGACGTTAACTAGGGAGCTGTTTGGGAGGCAACCCAAAACCCTTTATTGCTTTGTTTTACTTTGAGAAAATAATGGTGTGTAGTTTGTACAAGTTGGAGCAAGGGAGGCGAATGAAATAATATATGGAGGCAAATAACGGGTTCAGTCAGCGGATCGCCAATGACATCGGCGAACACGATTCTTTCTGCCGGGTAACTCAAGGCAATGTCAGCTGGGATTTCACAAAAACTCGGTGTTCAGTTAAATTAATGGAGAATCTCCAACCATGTCGGTGATTGCAATATAGACCGCCGTTGGGATCCTCAAATGAGTTGCGTCCTGTTACATTTGGCTAACAGTCTAGACACTTGGCGTTTTACCGAGTGAATGAGCGTACCCAATGTACATCACCGAATGGGTAGAAACTGGACGATATCTGCAAGCCTCAGGTTTAAATATTTGGATTCATTCATTTTTTCTAATTTCTTCATCCTACCAAACCCACACCTGCACTTTAGTTTTATATTTCTTGCAAGTCTAAATTATTGTCAGTGTCAAATTGTGCGCGGAGTTGGATCTCATTGCTACCTCGCACTTCATTAGCATCCGATTCGGAACTAAAGGTTGGTGATTCAAACCCCGCATTTAATTTAGTAAAATTGTATTCATTTGCGTAGTGTTGATATTGTCAAGTGTTGGTTGAATCTTCGCGTTGATGGCATTTCATATATCATTGAATGCCATTCTGTAATCTTTGCGTAATTGGTAGAATCCAAATCAACTGTACTCTACTTTGAATTAATTTACTGTGGGGGTGTGATACTATTATGGGTTTTATTGTGAGTTTGTGCTATATGGACTTGAGTTTCTTTGACCAAGGTTGAGAGGTTGAGGCTGGATATCGCGTAGAGCATAGGCGTGTTCAGTCAGTTAGCGAGTCCTTCGTGCTGTAGACCTAGCTCGCTAAATCACTCGACGATTTGCCTAACTGTTCTTATCGCCTTTCATTAACAGCAAATTAGGGTTATTTAATCTATAAGAATCGGCGATAAACCTGCTATCACTGAAATTTTTTGGCAACACGCCTAGAGGCCATTTAATTCACCATTCATGCCTGCACTCTTAGTTCCTATATGCACAGATTTCAATAACTAACCTAAGTGAGTGAGCATGTCACCAACTAGTGCAGAAGGAAGATACATGCCACCCCGATATGTAAGAGCAAGAAATTTCAAAAGAGACGAAAAGAGAGCAGAACTAACGAAAGAAAGAAGGGAGAGTAAGAAAGAAAGTACCAATGGGAGGATTCCCATTGATCCCACCATTCCTTCATGGAGACGCATATTATACACAATCGTAAATTCCATTTAGGCGGCCCATGACGTGGATAGAATAGTTGAAGCTAAAGTCGCTGCAGAAGCTAGAACAAAGGAACACAATGAAACCCAAAATGACAACCCGGGGGAAATTGTCGAGTTTCAGACTAGTGCAGCAGGAAACAATGCTCCGACAGATGAAGAAAATGTGTAGACATGACCTTTCTCTGCCCTTCTCTCTTAATAAGTAGCATCTACTTTTGGATACTTATTACTTGCATTTGAGGACAACTGTCTTTATTTGTGGTGGGGTGAGGCCCACAACTTTTCTTTTGACATTCATGTTTTGTTCTGTATATATTTGGGTTGTTTGCTTTAATTTGTGTTTTAAATACTACTTTTCTGTGGATGTTTGAGCTCATGGCTCCTGTTGTTCTAATTGAAAATAATTTTGTTCCTTCCAAAATAAATTTGCCACCTCTTGTGTTGAAAGTGGTTGTTCTTTTGCAAAATTTGAGTCTCGGTTTTGATCAATACCGATGACTTGAATAGTGCTCTCAATTGAACAAATATGAATGTACGGTTACGATGAGGCTAAATGAAGTTGCATAGACAATATGTGAACTCTTTGCAACTCGTTATGATTAGCCATTTATCGAATTGATTCTCTTGTAATGACCGTTGCACACTAGCGAAAGTGTGTAGTCTTGTTTGACTGAAATATCGTTGCCTTGTGTGATTATCTTACTTTGAACCATGCACGAATAAACCTAGAATTTTCCGTGTTAGTCTGATTGATTTAGAAAGGTGTACTCTTGAGATGATCTTAGGCAACTTTTGAAGAGTGTGAACCAATTTAACATACACCTCTTTTTTTGGCCTACCCGTGAGCATTTGAAACTCTATTGAACACCCATTGAGCCTTACCTTTCTTTGGAAGAACCTTGATGAACCCTATACCTTACTTGAACAACTACCTACAATCCTCTTGAGTTGTAGTTTAGCGAATAGCCAACTTAGGCCAAAAGCCTAAGTTTGGGGTGTGGTGAATGGGAAAAAGGAGAAGTCAAGAAGTGCAAGAAAAGTCCTCCTTAACCCATGGTATTGCATAAAAATGGAACCCCTTCACTTCAATTAAAAAAAAACAAAAAAATGAAATGTGGAATAAAGTAAGAAGGGAATCGGATTTCAAGCAATCCATGGAGGAGAATAAAAAAAGGTGTCTTAGAAGCACTAGCAAAAAAATTGATAAAGGAAAAGAAGGGAATTCCTTGAGAATGCCACAACTCATGAGGAAAAAGTCACTGAGCCTAAATGACCATACCTTTGCACTCAGCTCCATCACAAGCCTTAGAAAGACCTTTTTGATCTTGAGTAAGACGAATCGAAAGTCAATTGGAAAATAAGGGCAAACCTATGGGTGAAAACATGCATTGTGTTCCTCTTTTTGAGTGTGAGCGTTGTATGTGATTCTTGATCTTAAATTGACTCATATATATGTGTGAATATGGAATCATTCTTTACGTGAGAGCTTGTAGATACTTTTGTTGAGCTTGAACTTGCACAATTAGCAAGTATTGCGAGCATGAGAATCTTTGGTAATGGTGTGTCACAATTTGAATCTTTGACTGCACAAGTGATCCTTGCATAAGTAAATTGAGTCTTGTTGTGTGCATTCGTGATTTTAGTCTTGTGTAGCACTGTTTGAGGCACCCTATTTGAACTGATGATCATGAGTTTGCTTGAGGACAAGAAAAAGTTTAAGTTGGGGGTGTTCATGAGTCCACAAATTGGACTAATTTAGGGCTTTATTATAATAGAAATAGTGTCCTTGAATGCTTATTTTATCTCAATACCTTATTAAAATGTTTAAGTTTCAGGTATTTGAAGTTTTACTGGAAGCATGGACACTTAGGCGCAAAATAGAGCAAAAAGGGTTGAAAAGAACAAGAAATGAAAGTCTGCGGATCGCCGAGTCCAACTTGAGGAGTCGCCGAATTGATATGCACCGCCCTTTGTTCCAATACATGAAGCCTTGAAGGAAGTGGATCAAAAGGCGAGGAAAGGAGCATTTGGCGAGTCGCCGATTAGTTCCGCGAAGCAGTACTGTACCGCCCAATGATCCAAAATATGAGAATGTTGAAGGCAAGACACTGAAGGCGATGAGTTTATTAAAGGGCGGATCGCCGAGTTCATCAGTGATCTCGACTAATGTCGCTGAACGATCCTCCATAGCACAATCTCTGGAAACTATAAATACTAGTTAAAGTTATAGTCTTGAGGAGAACATTTTAGAGTAAAAAATATTATTAGTCTATAGTATTTTTTTCTCAAGTTTGGAGAGGGTTTTGTGAAGACTTGAAGAAAGGAGTTCATCTTCCCCAAGTTGGAAGTGGGTCTTCTTTATTCTTCTTCCGTAGCTTGATTCAAGGTTTAATTTCTTATACCCAGTTGATTTCTTTATCATGTTAGGTATAATTTCTTATTTCTTAATGTGTGGCTAAAGAACCCCCATTCTTGGGGTGTGATTTATCAAATATGGGTTGATATTCTAGTTGGGTCTTGCTTTCTTATAGGATAGATGTATTTTAATGGTGATTTCACCTAGTGGTTGTGGTTGAATCTAAAGGGTTTGTAGTTGCAAATACAAAGCCACGCATGTGTTTTCGGCATGCCCGAGAGGGAGGTCGCGAAACCAAAACCACTAGACTGATGGCCTAATAAGTGGGTCGACATGAGGTTCAGCCAGAGAGGGTGAGCCCTAGTCCCATATCCTAAGACTCAGCTCGAGAGAGTGAGTGGGGTAAGGCGTAGGCTGGTATTCATGCGGCAAATGGGTGTCCGAGAAGAATGCATTTGAAACGGGGTAAGTTGCCCGAGAGGGAACTTATTTCCATTTAAATATTAGCCTAGTCACTATTGTCTTGAAAATTTCCTATTGAAAGCATGTACCCAATGATTTATCTCAACTTGTATTGCGGTCACATACCAAGAACTTTCCCCATACTTGATTTTGTTGTTTATTTTGCTGTTTTATCACTTGTTACAAAACCCCTTTTGATATTTGACACTTCTGTGTCACCCCCTTTAATTTACAATGTATTTTATCGCAAATGTTTTTAGCTACGACTAATTCAAATGAAATTCTAATTGGCTACTGATTCTCAAAACCGCTCATTTGGGACACGACCCCAACCCTTGGTTGGGTTACTATATTATCGACGATCGTAGACACTCATACTGTAGGATAGTGTCGTTGGTCACGATGAGCATCAAATGTTCATTTGATTTTAATTAACCTTCAGAAATCTATGTCTGAGTGCTTGATTTGCAAAAAAATGCACAAGCAAATGGAAAGCAAGTCGTTACATTAAATATTGAGCCACATAGTGAATTTCCTCCTCCCCTTTAAAGAATTATATGGGCCTATCCATTAACAAGACTTCGGAAGATCCCTGTTGTCAGCAATCCACCACCCAAGAAAATCTACACTAGATAAGGTATAACCCAAAAAGTGGGTGGAGAGGAAGATGATGGAGATTAGGTCCTAATTGGTGCAACCCTCATCTATACAAGCACCTGCCTCAAGAGTCCTCTCAATTATCTCTCCAAGAGCCTTTAATAGGCTTAAATCTAAAGGAAAGAGGACTATTCTTGAGCTTAGACGGTTCTCCAAAGATGGAGTCATAAGTCGCCCAACTACCCGGAACACTATATAGTTTCACAAGTTTGAGGGGTTCACAAAACCAAGAAACACCTACATTCCTTCTTGGGTTCAAGAGTACTAATTACATATGACAAAGCCCTCCTAAAGAAGTGAAAGGGTACAATTTGGAAGCCACTTGAAGAAGTAGAGGTATGTGGAAAGAATGTCCAATGCGATGTCGGAGCCATTAACACTGCACTCAAGATGCCGGTATTTGTGTCAGATTTGTTCTCTCTCAGGATTCGTTATGACTTAGACACCCTAAAGCAGTGGTTGCCCCCTTTTAGTTCAGATACATCACCCTCCTAAATGGGTGATGGTGCCCAGATAAAAAAGAAACACTTTAATATAGTTGAGAGATTCTACTTTGGCTTCACGAGCAGTAACATAATTCCCACACATGACGAATCTATCCTTGACCATGACAAGGCAATCTTGGTAGGCACAATCATACAAAGAGAACACATACATGTGGGTGAAAATATAGATGATGAGATTTTCATGAGAGCTAGGCTGGATCAGACTTCTCTCCCATTTCCGGTACATATGACACAAGTGTGTCAGAGCGAAGAAGTCCCTTTTAGAGCATCTACATATGTGAGGATCATACCAGCCTTATCAAAGTGTATCAGAAGGATTGAGGCTAAGTGCTTGCGGGATGATGCGTCTTGGAGGAAGCCGCTTCAACAAGATTCGACACCCTTTGTTTATCCTAACACACTAGTAGTTGAGGCTAGCACATATGTTCCTTTAGTGGAGAAGGTAGTTTTCTTTACACCTTTTAATGTACCTTTCTAAAATGTTATCCTACTATATCTTTAACTACTACTCCTACTATTGTTTCTGTGTACATTCCTCTTCTCCTATCGCCCGTATGCCATTGATGCTAGTGTTGATTTATCAGATAGGGTGTCTTGCTTAGTCGGCAGATATTAGAGCTGCCCGGGTTGAGATGGACATGAAAACGCTCATTGACCCAGTCTATTAAACGTATTTTTGCTCCATTGATAGAGAGAATGGTTAAGTGTAACAGATTGATTGAGAATCATAGTGTGAGGTTTCATGACCAAATAGCGAGATTAGAGGCCCAAGAGAAGACCGAGGGAAGCTGTAGTGCACGAGATACCATGAGGGATGAGTTTTCTTCCTTTCGTGTGGAGGTTGTCCAGTTGTAGTATACAAATATATCCATACTCTTGGTGATGTTCGCCTACCAGATTCACCTGCCTCCATGCCAGAGATGCATAGTACTGAGCCACTTACCCGTGAAAAGCGAGAGATAGCTACGAGTGTTGATGTTTTTGATTATGATAGTAAGAGGGTCGAGGATGAGCTAGCTGAGAATACTGTCTAGGAGAAGTTAAGAAGCAAGGAGCATAGAATTGCTCAAACATTAACAAAGATGCGGCAAACCAAAGAGGTCATTCTTCAGGTGACCCAGGAACGATCCCTTCGAGAGACTTCAATGGTTGGCACTAGTGGAGTTAGTTTTTACTCCCCTATACATTTGACTACTAAGGCGGGAATTGATTCACCAATTGAGTTATTCCTATCACCTGTAATGATCCTGTTGTCGGGCATCGATGCCTCTCTTAAGGCTTCTCCCCTTGATATTTGATATGGGAGGGCTCTACAAGCATAGCCTATCGGGGGGACCCTTTTATCTCTGCCTCTCGTACTTTTATTTTCAATGCTTTGAGGACACTTCTTTATTTATGTTGATAGGGGTAAGTGCCTCAAAGCCAATATTCCCCTTTTTTTATTGTATTTTGTTATTTTGAGTTTTGAATAGTTGTAGTACTTTACTTTTGTTTATATTATAGTGCTCTTTTTGTTAGAATGTGTCTCTTGTTTTTATTTGGTTCTCTCTTGATTTTGCAACCCCCCATGAGCTTAAAATTGTTAAATGCTTGGAGTTATAATTGATAAAAAATATGAGGTTCGACTATCTTCAATATTGATGTCTTGAATAGTATTCATGATAAGCATGGTGTAGAGTGTTGGTGTTGCGAGATTGAAATCGATGTGGTTGCACTTTCAAGCTATCTAGTTGAATCTTTTGTTGACTAGTTGTGTTTTGATGTGAGCCTTTTAATGAACATTGTGCATTCTTTTTATCTTTTTTATAGGATTCGCTCAATGAGTATATTTAGAAGTGCCATGTGTGGTGAGGTCTTTCTTGAAAGTATGTATGTTGAGTCCTATAATTTTCCATATTAGGTTACACTACTAGAAAATAGGTCTGTTGCAACACAAGAAAATTCATTGCCACAGACTCAAAGAGTGTTGCAATTGCATTATGGTAACGGAAGATGGTGTGTTGCATATAAGCCTGCTGCGATATGTCTATAGTAACGGGTTTCTGGCAACAGTTGTAAACCGTTGCAATACACTATGTATAGCAACGGTTATTCTTTAGTCTAGGCCGACACTATTCTATGGTTGCTGCAACAACTGCGAACCGTTGCAAACGATATATCGCAACAACTTTATTGTACAGCTCAATCTAAGCTATTACAACGGTTCTGCTAAACTATTGCAACGGTGTTATTAAGCTATTGCAATAGACTTTTTTAATGGTTATTGCAGTCTATTGTAGGCATTGTGTATATTCTTTATTTTTGAAATAAACTATAATACAATGATAGAAAATATTTAATCAATATGTACTTCAACTAGTAGCATCCATATATCAAAGATAAAAACTCATGATCTTGATTTACAATTCAAGAGTTAACATACATGATGTTCACAAAAATTAAGCCCACACATAAAAATAGTCTTATAATGTTCAAAAGTTGGCATTCATTTAAGTTCACAAAAAATAGGCCAAAAAGTAAAAATAGTGCTAGAATGTTTGTAGATATATAGATAAACCAATTTTCTTTAAGTAACGTCTTCACTGCTTTCATCCCCGCTTTGCTCATTTTGTTCACCTACAATTTCAAAAGGGTCAACAATTAGGAAACAGGAAGTTCAAAAATGAAAAGGGAAAAGAAGACACACAACTCCTAATTTTTACTCTTTCTGGACATAACCTATACTACCACATCACTTTTTTTAAAAAAGAAATATGCAAAGTTACTGATATTGTAGTTTGGAAAGGAGCAGAGAATTACAATAATGTGGACTTACCAAAGGAGGACAAACTGTTCAAGAACAACGAGTAGATTAAAGATAAAAGGGGCCATGATGAAAATAACTCACAGGAAACCAAGACTCTAAGTGATAGTACTAACATAGAGAAGCTCTAATTGTTCATGAGGAGGAGCCTCATGAGCCAAACCTATCAGGAAACAACTTGAAAAATATAGCTATAACAATGTACACGGATGAGGACAGTTTAGCAGCCAGTAAACACTTAGAAGAATTAGCACCAGGTGAAGAAGCTGAGAGGGAACAACTAAGTCAGAAACAAATTAGTTAGCTGACTACATTACAAGCATTGCATTTGAACAAGACAACTCAATCCATTACCACAGTTTTCAAGCTCTCCCCACCAAAGGACAGAAGACATTATAATTGGATATATCAAAATTACAATCCTCAGAATCAGAACTAGAAAGATTACATAGTCTTAAACATGATATTTGTTGATCAAAATAGAACAGTTAAACACAAGAGACAACAACAAATAGGAGCTACATGATGAGGCAATACAACAAGAACAAAGTCGGTCACTATACATCAGAAACAAACGATGAACCAAAAGGGAAAAACCAACAAATAGGGTCAGTATATTTTTACTAGAAACCAACAACACCTAAAATCAACACCAGATCTTGAGCACACCTTTTAAAACCTTCTTAATCAATTGATGTTTTAAGTTTAGTTCAATACTCCTAAACTATGCAAACAACAGTAACACTAATCTCGATAATATCAACTTCGATAAAAAGATGATCGCAGTTGCACCAACAATAATACAAGAAGATTGCAAGTGTAGTAGCACAATAAAAAGAAGTAGAAGCAGATTAACATAATAGGCCATAAATGAAGATGAACCAAACAGAAAACTGCAAAAGCAGTAGCAGAAGAAAATGAAGAAGAAGGAGGAGGATTCTGACCTTGATTGTTGCTACTGGTAGATGAACGATGGATTGGCCTAATATTTGTTTCTCGTGTTGACGAAACATCAAGTAATGTTGCCAAAATATTAACATCAATTGGTAGGCCTGAACGTTGAAGTTTTGTTATGACATCTTTTACAATTTCTTGTCTCATCGTGGTCTTTTGTTGGTCAAATTGTTCCTTCTGTTCCTCAATATTTTCCTCCATTCTCAGCATTCTGACTTCCATCTTTTTCACGAGGTCATTTGTTGCATTTGATGAGGCTTCAAAATTTCCCACTTTCCCTTTCAAAGTAGTTTTTGTAACCCCTCTTCCATTATAATCTCAAACGTCCTGGATGTTATGATCCCATGACAGAAGCAAATGCATCAATTGTCTCATTACCATCTTCATTTTTTTGCATTTCAATATTCTCTATCTCAGCCTATAATGCAGTTTTATTATAAAAAAACAAAAGAATTCAAGTACACATATACTGCAGAGATTTCTCAATCTTCACCAAAATTGAGATACACACTCTAATGCACAATAAGATTACATTATAAACATAAACTCTTGCAAAGAACATCTACTTCACAAAAACCCATTTGTTTATTTTCAAATCTTTTTCAAGAACCCTTCTAATAAATTTCTAACTTTGAAGAAGATGGAATACGACATACCTGTAGCTGCAGAAACGTAAAACCCATGAAGAAGAAGACCCAAAAGCTGCAGATTCCTGCAAGGAAAATCAAAGAAGAAGGATTAAAGGAAAATGTTACTTTTGTTCTTCAGAGAGAAAGGAGAAAGTCGATACCTACGAGGATGAAAAGACTGAAGAAACAAATTAACGATAAATTTCTAACTTTGAAGAAGATGGAATACGACATACCTGTAGCTGCAGAAACGTAAAACCCATGAAGAAGAAGACCCAAAAGCTGCAGATTCCTGCAAGGAAAATCAAAGAAGAAGGATTAAAGGAAAATGTTACTTTTGTTCTTCAGAGAGAAAGGAGAAAGTCGATACCTACGAGGATGAAAAGACTGAAGAAACAAATTAACGTAGTGATATTTTACCTTTTATTTTATTTTTACAATTAATAAAAAAAAAAACTCTTTTGGCAGGTGTAGTAAAATTAATGGAGGGAAATAATTGAGGGAAAGAGTTTGGCGTAATTGTTTCCATAGAGTAACTAAGGCGATAGTTTGTAGGAATCGTTGCAATAAAAGATACTTTGGCAACAGTTATCGCAATAATGCAACGATTTACTTCTTAAAGTGTTTCATTAGGTCCATTTGTCTATTGCAAAGGTTATAACCGATGCGAATTACTGTCTATTGCAACGCATATTTAGTTATTGCTAAATAATTGTTGCTACAGGCATGTTTTCTAGTAGTGTTAATTGATTGAGTTTTGGTGAATGGGAGACATGATCTTGGACAACAATTGAAAGAGTGAACCCAAATGTCCCTAATCCTTTGTGACTACCTTATGCGGGTGTGCATCCATGTAGGTACAATTTGTGTCTAACCTATTTGTAGGAAAATAAAATAAAAAGCCTTTTGAACCTAATTTTCCCTACCTTCTTGTGAAAGATCCTTTTTTATGCATTGTTGTGTTGGGAAAACCAAATTTGGCCAAAATCCTTAGTTGGGGTGAGGAAAAGAATGAAAAATGAAAGCCAGGTAAAGGACAAGGAAAGAGGAAATGAGACTCAACTTTGTAAGTTGTTACAAATAACAAAAGGAACCCCTCCTTCTACAAAAAAACAAAGTAATTGTGATGAAGATGCTTTTGAGAAATGACAATGAAAAGGAGAAGTGAATGAAATAGAAGGGATTCCAAATAAATTGAGTGACAAGTTAAAGTTTGAGTTCTCAAATGAAAAAAGTAAAAGAACTTGAGAAGAGGTGATGATGATTGAAACAATGCTTTGAAAAGGTAGAGTCACACATCCAAATTGACTTTACCTAAACCCTCAGCCTCATTACAAGCCTAAAAACCATTGAGATGTTGCACAGACTACGTTATGTGATGATTTGACAGTATGGTTAAACCTATGGGACAAAGCTTGCTTGTATTTTTCTTTTGAGAGAGTGAGAGTTGCATTGATTCCTTACGCCATTGTTGATTTGCTTTGTGAAAGCATGTAGTTGAGAGTAGTCTTGCTATTGCACTTGCATGTTAGCTCTCATTGAGTGCTTTTGTTGACACCCTTATTGACCTTATTGTATTCTTGAGTTACATGAGGACAATCAAATGTTTAAGTTGGGGGTATTGATGATTTGCACCTCTAAAGGGAATTGGAAAAGCGAAGGATTGATGTTTGAAAGAATAACCAAAAATTAGAAAAAGAAGTACCAACTATACAATATTGATCTCCTAACAGGAAGGACGGATCACCCATTGAGAACGACCTCACCCAAAATGAAAGTGAATAGCACTTGTGTCTATCCAACCAGGTCGGCGAACTCTAGTAGAGAAGGCGATCCTCCTATTGAGAAAGGAAGCCTTGATAAACATCGCCTGAAATCATTGTGTGAAACGAAAAGATTGAATGTTCAAAATGTTAACCAAGGTGTTAGGCGGAGATTCACAAAACGTGTAAGGCTAACTCAATCGAGTTCGCCAATAGATGTTCAAACACATGAAGCCTGGAAGGCGAGCTGAGAAGCAAGAGGCGATTCAATGAACAACCTTAGTGAGCTTGACTAATTTCTCATATTGAGTCACATATTGGATTCTGGGCCCAAAGTTTTGGAAATTATAAATAGCCTACAGGAGAAGAAAAAAAGAAAAGAGAGCTAGAAGATCAAATAAGAGTGTGTGAAGAGTTTTGGGAGAGAACACTTATTCTTTGAAGAACAATTTTCTAGCTTTTGGAGTTTTAGAACTTTGCTTGAAATTTACAAATTGAAGTTTAACCGTAAGTGGGTTTACATGTAATAGCTTAATTTCATGTTACTGACGATTTCTTTAACATAAGGTATAATCTGATTACTTTTTATGATGGGTAGCTAAAACCCCAAGATCTAGGGTTGCAATTATGGGGTTGGGTGTTTGTTTAATGTAGTGAGTATTTTTCTATGTACTATTTTGTTGCTGTTCAAACATGAATTTGGTCTACTTAGCATGGAGTTAATTTATGAGTTAATGTTGCAAACTTAATTCCTACCTCCGATATTTGGTTGATGCTCGAATGAGATTGATTGGAATGGTTAATTAGTCCGATACTAGAAATTTAGTTTTGATGTCTGTAATTTTCTTGAAAATAAAAGTGTTATGGGTCGGATCTATTTGTCTTGTTCTTAAAAGAGAGAATAGATTAAGGTATTTGGTTGTTTAAGATGGCATATAGATAAGACCAAAAAGAGATTCTATGAATAGATGCTTTGTGATCGAAAGATGATTAGCTTCAATAAAGATGACTTAGCCTATTCATGAATGTACATCACTATAGAACAACACAATAACCCCTATGTGACAATGATTTCCAATCATCACACCCCTAGATTGTTTGTTAACTCTTGATTTCTTTAAGTTTAATTGCGATAATGGATAACCAAAGATTTATATTTAATTGGTGTGATTATCCGCCTGTGTGTTCTTACTATTACGAATGAGAGATCTTAAAATTCAAATTTCTTGATAGGAATTATCGACAGTATACCATTCTCTGAGGGATTCAACCACGACCCTCTGTTGGGTTTTTTATTGACTACGATAGTTTTCCCTTTAAGTTGGGTTTAAGGAGGACATTTTAGCGTTATCACGTACCGGAGGTGAGATTTCGAGAGCGACTAGATAGTATTGTAGCTATTCTTATTTAAGATTTTTGTGATAGACTAGGGTTCTCTACATCTCTTTTGATGTAAGATTTTGGAAGATACTAGGTGCTTCAGTGGCACAGTCCGATTTAAGATTTTAGGATGGGACGAGAATTTTCAAAATAATATTTTAGGGACCTATTTTACGGACCGTTTGGTTCTTACAAGGATTTCCAATATAAGATTCTGAAAAGGACTTCTTATATCCAGAATTCTAATGTAAGATTCTCGGGAGGACTAGTCATTATGACATAAGATTCTGGAGCATGTTAGTTCCGATAAGTCTTTCCAATGTAATATTCCAAAAAGTACAAGCTATTCTGAGGTAAGATTCTGGAAGATTCAAAATTCGAGGTGTGGGTATTCATTTAATAATATACTTTTGTAGTATAGTCTTTTGGTGTTGGGTTTGGCAGTATATTATTTGCTTATTTCGTCATGGGTATGCCTTGTATGTGCCTGTTCGACTTATTGAGTCAAGTTTAGTTTAGATAGCTTTTACTACTTTCATAAATTTTTGTTAGTCGATTTCCTTCATGGTATGCCTAGTTATGACTTATTGTTGTCCTTTTATGTTGTTATACTTGATTTTAATCCCTTTATTGCAATTTGAAGCTTGGTAAACCCATTCGACACTTTTTTCATTGTATACCCTAATATCATGCCTACTAAGTACCCTTTGTTTTGATTATACATATTTCATTCCACACATTTTTCCCTGATGCAGAGTTGAGCTCTAGCCACCCGTAGTGATCTTCTTGATGTTGTTGTTGATATTTTGGTGACAGAGAGTGTGCTTATTGACTATTGGAATTGACTTATCTCCATATGTAAATAGTATTTTTGCTAGTCTTTTATATTTTGAGACAAATTCTTTATTTGCTTGTTGATTGTTTTAAATTTTACTATTGTTTTGGCAGGTTTGCACTGGCATTCACTATGTTTTGGGTTGAATATTTTATTTTTTTCTCATTTGAGGTTCTATATATTTATTGTTTCCATATTCCGTCGTTTTTCCTTGAAATGCCTAATTCTGTTTCTTTCGATTCCTTTCACACCCTAGGAAATTTATCATTGGGTCTTGGTTAATTACCTACTGATTGGTTTGAATAAGTGTCATCACGACACCCAATTGTTAGGTCGTTACATTTGCATAGTATAATTTTCTGATGAAGTGGATTAACTTTGTCCTTGTTGCTATACATTGCTCTGAATAAGTTTAGAGATGTGAGCATTAAAAAAATGAGAAATTGTTTTGTTCTTTCTACTAATTATACGACTAGTTTATTGTTTTTTCTCATTCAAGTAAATCAACCTCTTGTATAATTCCAAAGGCTTCTACCAATAGTCAAACAAATTATTCAATAGAAGGCCACGAATCAAGAATGATATGATCTCAGAGTCAATAAAGCAATAGCTTTCAATAAACAACAAACAACAAAATTATTCAAAATGGGTGATGAAGTTCTTGTGGCAAGTCAAATATATGGCTTCATTGGTTCTTACTACAATGGAACAATTATTTCTTCCTTTGGTACATATCAATACAAATTCAAATAAAAGATTCTTTTGGCTAATGATAAAGTTGGGCAGACGGAGGAGATTGTATATTTTTTAGGGCCACCTTGTTCAACTTGATTATAGTGAAAAATGGCTTCCATATGTGTGATACAGTTTATGTGTTCATCAAAGATGGTTGGTGGTTCAGGCTTATCAGTGGAAAAATTGGACCAATTGATTATGTCTATTTTCTACTACTGGGGATAATACTAAATGGTAAGTGGATATTTCTTATCAATGTAGGGAAAGATTTTTGACTGGTAAAAATTTTGGTTTCAAGGAAATTTTTTACTTACAATAGTATAATATGAATTTCACTTAGTCATTCTCCTTATTAAGTTCTCCTAGAAATTATTTTTCAATATGACATAAGAAGAATGATTAAGTGACATTCATATTATACTACAATATATAAAAAAAACCATTGAAACCAAAATCATTACAAGTAAAAAATATTCTCTTATCTTAAGAAGAAATATCCATATTTCATGGTGATAATTATCACGACCCGAGACTACACCATGGACGTTGCCGATACTCGAGAACCATTGCTGGTCTCCAAGAGATCCCTCATCCTGGCTAACTACAAGATAATGACTAACTGAGTACACATAAGCATTGAATTAACAGAAACGTTTAAAAGCAGTTTACTGAATCTCAAAATTGAACTGAATATATTGAGTGTGAACATAAGTTTTAAAATAAAATCACTAAAACTTAAAGACTCTTCAAAACTGTCTATTGATGAATCCTCTACTATATATAGACGAGTGATGGGACAAGACCCACGACTACTGTTAAATAGAGTCCTACGGAAATAAGGAAGTCTTACTCAAAAGCTAACGAGCTGATGAAGTGATCTCAATGGAATCTTGGTGAGAATCCTAAGAACCTGTATCTGCATCATTAAAAGATGAAGGTCGAATGACATCAATACATTGAATGTATGAGTTTGTGATAACAATGTACTCAAGCTGAATGTAAAGAAATAAAGAAGTTGAATTATTTAAAACTTTACCAAAACATTTACTCATCTCTGAACCTCAACATAATAAGTGATATAGTAAAAATACACTTTTAAATTTATTTGGGAGATTCTCTAACCAAGAACTATCACTGTGAGCTACATGATGATATAGTTTCTCGCCCACACTGCCAGAACATTCATATACCTTGACAGGTTATAGAACGGCTCAACTAAGTTGATCCACTAAGAAACAATGATCTATATTACCTTAAAAGCATAGCTCATAACTTAAATGTTAAATTACTATAATATCCCTAACTTAGGTTGTGACTTTTTCGATGAGTTATGACTTATTCGATAATTTGTAACTTTTATGAAAATTTGTGATTTTTCAATGAGTTGTGTCACGAGCCGGGGCTACCCACTAGATATGACACGGCGTACAAGACTCCGAAAAAGTCTCATACCATGTCATATCAATACAAAATAGAAATAGTACGGAATTAAAACTCATTTAAATCCATACAATAAAAAAATACTCATTTAAAACATAGCGGAAGTCTATTGTCTCACATGGTCATCTAAACAATATCTTCAAACAAAAGTAGGGTCACTACCCTTTACAATCGAAAGTCTAACATATGTCTATTACATTAAAGAAATGGAACATCAAAAGTACTTGTCCTCGATCTATGGGGACATACCACTTAGTCTTGGAGGAATCTCAATCCAAGCCCTTGAACTAGAGAGAAAGCAACTCACTTGCCGGAACCTACACTTGTAGTAAAATAAGAGAAATATGGGTTAGCACAATTAAGTACTAAGTATGATAGCCATGCAAAAACATGCTTAAAACAAACATTTTATTTGAAAGTCATGCTTTTATGCCAATTTTGATAAAACTTCATCAACATAAGTATAAGAGGCATAATATACAAGCATAAGCACATACAAGTCATTTCTTCACATTAGAACATAATCAACCATATAAGAAATTTCATTACATTAAACTTTCATCTCAAGTAACCCCAAGTCATACCTTGTGCAATGTATGAATAGGGTCTCATACAACCATCCACACTAGATACCACATCAAGTCCACCAAAAGTGAACTTACCATTCATCCTTTCCTTGTTTACACAATACTCATACATAAGAGACATAAACATTTCATAAGTCATAACAAGGAATTATCTCAAAATACAATCCAAGTATAGCATGCATCATCACATTAAAGCATGTAAGAGTCAACATTCTTCATTAACTTCATTTAGAGCACTTTCATACATTAGTCATTAAGACCGTAGAGAACTCACTATAGCCCTCTCAAAGCCTACTTGTACATTGCATGGATGGTTTCCCATACTACCACCCACACTTCATAGAAGTCTACAAGAATCCATAATGAACATCCCACACGATGGGAATAAGCGTTTAATCGACATAGACCATATGAGCTAGATATGGAATCCGGTGTCATAATGCCCACACTGTAAAGAGGTGGTCTACATGCCTAAGGTAAGACCGGTACATTTAGCATAGGTGGATCAACTAGTTAGGACCTATGTGGGAACATAGTTATGGGATAAAAAAATGTTCATTGAAATCCGGCCTAACGTAGGGAGAACTTCCATCTTACCATATCCTCTCGGTACTTAGCCTACATTCCCATAGAGTAGTTTCATTTACATTACATTATTGTACTTGAGAGGGCCACCCGTATTAGGCCTACCGACCCAAAATACATTACACATGAAAGGGCCACCAACATTAGGTCTACCGCTTCAAGGTACATTATAAGGATAGATCATTGACGGTTCATGTCATAGCCTAGAATACTTTCAAAATTAGGTCTAACGCTTCAAGGTTCATCATTTCACACAAGAAAGGGCCACCAATATTAGGTCTACTGCTTCACAGTTTATCATCACATTAGTTTGTAGACTCATTATAAAGGGCTACCAACATTAGGTCTACCGGTTCATGTCATAGCCTAGAATACTTTACCATTCATTTAGGAAAGGGTTACCAACATTAGGTCTACCGATTCTAGGTTATCATTACATTCTTTAGTCATTTATGAAAGGGATACCAACATTAGGCCTACCAATTCCATGATCATTTAGTCAATACACATTCATCATACAAGAAAAGGATTCCTAAGCCTACCAATTCAAGATACAATAATCACTTACTTTCATTCATTCAAGAAAAGGATGCATAAGCCTACCAATTCAAGATATAATAATCACCTTACTTTCATTTATACAAGAAAAGAATGCATAAGCCTACCTATTCAAGATATACATTACATAGCAGAAACCCCTTCACATTCTATCATCATCATTCATGAATTTTAATTTAGAATATGATTCCAATCATAACACTATTACATTCTAAAAAAAATCGTAATACCTTCATTGAGATCACACATATATACTTCACATCATAATCATACATAGATCCTTCATTAACTTGCCTTTCAAGGCTATGAACCAACCTCCACACATAAATCTAAGATACTGCAATAGATAAGGAAATTGACATGATTCAATAACTAATCCAATTTAAACATAAGCAAATCAACACACTTCCATGATCAATAAATTCCCATTCACAAATCACAACTTAGGATTTTGGGGAATAACATGGGTTCATAGAAGACATCATCTTAATTCACCATTAAAACACCAACTAAACCATGATTCACCACTTAAATGCCTTTTGAAAATGTTTGGAATTGAACCCATGCATAGATTGAAAACTAGGGTTTTTGGGGAAATTTGGAGACTTGAAAACATCTTCAAAATTGGTTCCTTGAAAGAAACTAAGTCAAGGATGAAGACTAGAATACCTTTAAGGTAATAAAACCACTAAAAATGAGTAAAAATGGTGAGGTATTGAGCTTGAAAGCTTGAATCCTTCACCTCCAATGGAGGTTTCTAGATAGAACTTTTGAGAAGAGAGGTGGGTTCTACTTTGTGCTTTGGAGGAATGAATTAGAAATGGTGTTTTAATACTTTAACAACCCTTAAAATACATTAATAAACATATTATAACTGTCCCTCAACTAAACTAACTTAATTAGCAATTTACCAAACAAACCCTTAACTTGGCCAAAAGTTGGCAGAAACTGGTGTGACCTACGACCCCTAACCTACGGAACATAGGTGGGGTGACGCCCCATCTTGCTGGTCCGTGGTTTGGGTTTGAGGGTCATTAAAAGGGGCCTTGAATTATGGAGGCCATCCACGGGGCGTAGATGGACCTACGGGGCGTACGTCCCCATCTGTAGGTCATCCTAAAATTATAGCTTTTTGTTTTCTTTAGGGTCTTGGGGTTTAGGCTTTAGGGTCCTCCTCAAGGACCGTTGGTTGTTCTTTGGGGGTCGTACCTTGATGTTTAACCCCTCAACCATAGCTCGGGAGATCATTTAGAAACTCATAACCTCACACCAAACTAAAAAACAAGATCTTTACGCTCTAGTTTCACTTATTCATTTTATGGGTCGTTACATTATCCCCCACTTAGGAACATTCGTCCTTGAATGACACTTTAAACACATTAAGGTATTAACGACTCAAGACTAGAAGCCCATCATGCATGCAACATTATAAACAATGCACAAAACTAGTAGGAAACATCAACTCCACATCAATAAGTTCAATGAAATACAAGAAAGTTGGAAATACATCTACAAACTCATTATGCATCATAACTTCAACATTTCTCAGTCATTGGAGGAATTACCTTCTCCAACTCAAATCATGCTTATCGTAACATCATTAGGCACATTATGCAATTTATCTTAAAAGCACATTTAGGCATGTTAAACAATCAACCTCATGAAGCATATAGACAACTCATACTCGATGCACATCAACATGAGGAACATTATTCATAGAACTCATCTTCTCATTTAAACATAAACTCATTAAGAACATGCATAACATAAGGAGACCATGGAAACACATATTCACACATGACTCCAAAAAATGAAACTAGCTATAAGGAGCTCTTGGTCTCAAGCTTGAATAGAAATAGAAGGAAAGAGATAAGGATATCGGAAGTCTCAACAACCTTACTATTCAACATATCATTCCCAACTTGGACTAAACCCAACTAAGGCTAACATGAAAACAATATAGGAACATCAATACAACATTCACAATCTATAAGGAACTATCACATATTGGTGCCTTCATCCAAATTTGCTCCTTTGTCCTTTGTCTACGCCGATCCAATTTGAAGTTAAATCCCGCCAAATGTGCTTTTGGAGTGCCAGCTGGCAAGTTGTTGGGATTTATAGTTAGTAGGAGGGGAATAGAGCTTGACCCTTCCAAGATCAAGGCAATTCAAGAATTACCTCCTCCGAAGACCAAGAAAGAAGTGATGAGTTTTCTGGGAAGGTTGAACTACATCAGCCGGTTCATAGCTCAATCCACCGTGGTCTATGAGCCCATCTTCAAGTTGTTGAAAAAAGATGCCTCGACCAAGTGGACCGGAGAATGTCAAACTGCTTTTGATGCCATCAAGAACTATTTGTCCAATCCGCCGGTGTTGGTCCCTCCGCGAGAAGGGAGTCCGTTATTGCTATATTTGTCTGTCTTAGATAACGCATTGGGATGCATGCTTGGTCAACATGACGAAACTGGAAAAAAAGGGCGCGCCATTTATTACTTGAGCAAAAAGTTCACTCCATATGAGGCTCGTTACACTCTTTTGGAGAGAACATGTTGTGCTTTGACTTGGATCGCTCAAAATTTGAGTACATTATTTGTCTTCGTATACCACATACCTTATTTCCAGGATAGACCCATTAAATAATATTTTTCCAGAAAGCAAATGCCGACCGGGAAGCTGGCTAAATGGCAAATGCTTTTGAGTGTAATTTGACATTGTGTATGTGACTCAAAAGGCGATAAAAGCACAAGCCTTAGCTGATCATCTTGCGGAAAATCTAGTTGATGAAGAGTATGAACCACTCTAGACTTATTTTCGCGATGAGGAAGTTTCGTTTGTTGGTGAAGATATTTCTGAAGCCTACCCTAGTTGGAGAATATTCTTCGATGGAGCGGCGAGTCACCAACGGAAAGGTATCGGAGCAGTCTTAGTATCATAATCCGGTCAGCATTATCCTATGGCAGCTAAACTCTGATTTGAATGCACAAACAACATGGCTGAGTATGAAGCTTGCATCATAAGTCTGAAGATGGCAATTGATATGAACGTTCATGAGTTGTTGGTTATTGGAGATTCAGATTTGCTAATTCATCAAGTTCAAGGAGAATGGGCCGTGAAGAACCCAAAAATCACACCGTACCTGCAGTATATACAAAAGTTGTGCAAAAGATTTCTCAAGATTGAGTTCAAACACAGTCCCAGGACACAGAATGAGTTGGCTGATGCTCTTGCCACCATCGTTTCAATGATTAAACATCCAGATACAAGTTATATTGATCCAGTGGATATAGAGGTAAAAGAGCAGCATGTCCATTGTTCGCATGTTGAAGCGGAACCAGATGGTCTGCCTTGGTATTTTGACATCAAGAAGTATTTAGAGGACGGGACTTATCCCGAGAATGCAACGTTCAATCAAAAGAAGTCGATACGCCGCATGACCCTCAGTTTCTTTGCAAGTGGGGAAATCCTTTACAGGAGGACTCCAGATTTAGGTCTTCTCAGATGCGTTGATGCTAATGAAGCTGCAAAGCTTCTGGACCAGATACATGCTGGAATTTGTGGTACTCACATGAACGAGCTCACTTCGGCAAGGAAGATCCTTCGCGCCAGTTATTTTTTGGATGACTATGGAGCATGAGTGTTGCAAATTTGTGTAGAAGTGTCATAAACGTCAAGTGAATGGAGATTTGATTCGTGTCCCGCCCCATGAACTCAATGCTATGAGTTCACCTTGGCCATTTGTAGCTTGGGGCATGGATGTCATTGGTCCGATAGAGCCACCCGCCTCTAATGGACACAGATTCATTTTGGTTGCCATTGACTACTTTACCAAGTGGGTGGAAGCAACTTCATATAAGTCGGTGACCAAGAAGGTTGTAGCTGATTTTGTTCGCAACAATTTGATATGTAGGTTTTGAGTGCCAGAATCCATCATTACTGATAAGGGAGCGAATCTCAACAGTAACTTGATGAGAGAGATATGTAAACAATTCAAGATTACTCATCGAAATTCAACTGCCTATCGTCCCCAAATGAATGGAGCC
>NW_006238965.1:1063465-1081874 GCF_000226075.1 Solanum tuberosum
AAGTTGAAATACCCTCATTGAGAATCATCCAAGAAGTTGAATTGAGTGTTGCTGAATGGGTTCGCAAGCGGATTGATCAGTTAACATTGATTGATGAGAAGAGAATAGTTGTTGTTTGTCATGGACAACTATATCGACAGAGGATGATTCGTTCTTTCCACAAGAACGTAAGAGCCAGGATATTTGAAATTGGCCAGCTGGTCCTTAAATGCATTTTCCCTCATCAGGATGAGTACAAAGGGAAATTTGCACCAAATTGGCAAGGACCCTACATGGTTCGCAAAGTATTGTCTGGAGGTGCCTTAGTCCTGTCGAAGATGGATGGCACCGAATGGCGAAAACCGATCAATTCAGATGCTATCAAGAGATACTATGTGTGAAGTTTCAGTTTGTATTTCTGTCATTCCCTTGTAATCTTCTATTTGCTTGTAATTGCTTTGTTTAGAATTTTACCCCTCTTGTAATGAAACTACGTCTGATCTGAATTCTCAAAAATGAGATACATAGGCGGCCTATGTCGGCCTCGGTCACTCATTTATCCCCTTTTAATATTTCATTGTAAATGAACTACGTCTGACCTGAATTCTCAAGAATTAGATACGTAGGTGGCCTATGTCGGCCTCAGTCGGTTTCTTTGTAAATTTTCTCATTTCTGTTAATCCTTGAGGGGAACTACGTTTGACCTGATTCCTGCCTCAATGGGATACGTAGGCGCCACAACGGCTCGGTCATATTTTCCGTAAGATTTCTATTTCTCTTTACAATAGAAACTGGGACATAATTTTTGAGAGGGACTCAAAAATTCTCAAGAAAAAGATTTTCCCTAATAAGTCAAGACTGAAATTACTTTGAGGTTTGCAACTGGGACAAAATTTTTGAGAGAGACTCAAAAATTCTCAAGAAAAAGATTTTCCCTAATAAGTCAACACTGAAGTTACTTTGAGGTTTGCAACTGGGACAGAATTTTTGAGAAGATCTCAAAAATTCCATGATTTATTCATCAACAGTTCAAGATACGCCGAGACGATCAACTGGGATAGAAATTTGTGAGGATGGCCTCAAAATTTCAACAAGGTTCATCGGGAGTGTGGAACAACTTTGAATACTTTCCAACAAGTAATCAGACAGATCTCAAAACACCAACTCCGAATGACGTTCATTAAACTTGACGTGACGTGACATGACACTTGGCAGTGACTTTTTCCAAACATTACTTTTGAAAATCTATTTTGCTTAAAAACTTTTCCTTCATGTTTCAATTATTTTTGCATAAAAAATGTTTTGTTTTATCTATCAAGAAGCGGGAGATCGGAGAAATCAACCGGAGAAAGCAAGACAAGGAGAAGACAACCGAAGAGATCGACACAGATCAGTTCATTTTTAAACTAACAATTTTTCTGTGGATGCAGGTTTATAGGTTTACCTCAAAACCAACATATTCTTCCATTCAATGAATGTGGCGAAGTCAAAAGGGTGAAAAGCTCCCCAAAATTGAGAATTGTTCTGTGGATGCAGGAATATTTTACGCTTCTTATACCAAAGAGTTGGAAATATGAGTAACCTTATTTTATTTGAATTCTCAAGGAAAGCAAGGTTCATAATTAACATTGCAACTATGTTCGAAGATGGAAAAATATGAAAACAACAAAGAGAGCAATATTATTATTTTTCAGTACCTAAAAATATCTGGAAGACGTTCATCTGCATTATATTATCAGATATGATAATATTCTTACCATGAAAGTCATTTATATTGTATTGTCAAATGAGATGATACCATTACTCCGAGGGTCATTTTTTATTTATATTGTCGATTGAGACGATACCACCGTCCGAGAGATACACAGAAGATCACCGATGTTGCTGGGTGAAGCATCATCTTCGTTCGGTATCAAGGAGGCATCATCAAATATCCATGCATAGCAAAAAAGAAGTCATGCATTGCAAGAGAAAGAAGTTATGCATCGCGGAAAAGAGATTCATGCATCGTAAGAGAAAAAAATCATGTGTTGCAAGAGAAGATTCATGCATTGCAAAAGAAGAACCATGCATTGCAAGGGGAAAATTCATGCATCATGAGAAAAAAGATTCATGCATCGCAAGAGAAAAAGATCATGCGTTGCAAGAGAAGATTCCTGCATTGCAAAAGAAGAACCATGCATAGCAAGGGAAAAATGCATGCATCGCGGGAAAAAGATTCATGCATCGCGAGATAAAAGATTCATGCATCGCGACAAAAAAGATTCATGCATTGCAAGAGAAGATTCATGCATCACAAGCGAAGATTCATGTATCGCGGGAAAAAGACTCATGCATCGCGGGAAAGGAATTTATACATCGCAATAGAAGATTCATGCATCGCGGGAAAAAGATTCATGTATCGCGAGAAAACATATTTATGCATCGCAAGAGAAAGAATTACCCATCACAAGAAAATCAACATCGACTACATCATTTTTCTTTGCAAAAACGACGTCAAGAGAAACATCGACAACGACATCAAGAGAACTGTCAACATATTACATCAACCTATTATATTACTTTGATATCAAAGGAAGAGTACATTGAAGATTATATTGTAAACATGAGACACAATCTTTATTTGCTTTACGTCAAATCTGATGTAGTTGACGTCAAACGTTCAAGGAGAGAAATTAAGTGTCAACACGGTAAAAGACACTGTCTCCCATTTGAATTGCATTTTTATACTAATGAGTTTTATCTAAGTCTTTGTCGAGAGCATCCAAAAGGATGAATTCTCCAAAACAAACCACAGGTGCGGACGACATCAAAAAGGATGCAGCACAACGTGGAACTTTTCTTAGCAGCGAACTGGGACATAGTCCAAACAGGGGTGCCAAACTCTTAGGACACGAGCAGAGGAGCGAATTCCACCACAATCAAACCACACCCCTATCAGAAGGCATTTGGGTTTATCTTGGGGTTTGTCGGTTTCAGTTTCGCATCCGGAAATTTTTGTCTCTACCGGAAGCAGCTTTCCAATCTGAGTGACAATGCACCAGGAGCTTTGAAAATTATGTCCATGTAAGTTCTTAATTGTGGGTGTGAAGCGCGCCACATTCATAGCTAAGAGGTTGCAAGCCTACTTTTCATACTCGGTTTATTTTATCACTCTTCCTGAACCAAAGGTTATCTTGGATAATAGATTTTCTTTTCAACCGATTGAGTTGAACTACAAGCAGCCTGATTCCCTAGGTTGAGGGATATGTAGGCGGGATCCATGCTGAAAACTCGGTTGTAATCCAACATTCTCTCTTAAATCTTATTCTCGAGCATTCCGGTCCCTCCATAATTCGGTATCAGGATGATTTTTGAATTCTTTCAAAATCGTGCATAAAATCAAGCGTATCGAACTACAAGTGGCATGAATTCTTATATAGCCTGAGATATGTAGGAAATCCATTTCCGGGGTTCGGCCATAATTCTTAAAGTTCGTACCAAATCCAATTTTAGTAGAAGATGAAGATGTGGTCGGTCAAAATTAGGATTAGTCAATTTCATTTTCCTCGAATTTCTTGCATCAATCCAAGTAAAGCGAGGGACAGTTGTTGACACCTAATTTTGACCCTCCACGATAGAAATTAATTTTTGAGCTTCTCTAGTTTAAAACGATTTAGAAGAATTAATTTTATAAAAAAGTAAAATAGTTTGCAAGTTATCTTAAGTAGTTTTGTCATTTTTATAAATTTTAAAATAATAAATATGATATTTTATATAACTATGTGTCTAATTAGTATATTTTATGAATGTTCGAAGGGTGTCTAAAAAGGATTTTAGCTTTATTTAAATATTTAGTTATTTAGTTGTTTATATTGTTAAATTAATTAGTTTATAATTGAGTTAATTATTCTATTTCGTTAAGATTAAGAAGCTCATTAATTAATTTTTTATTAGTTTGCCTTATTTAGGTTTTAGCCGAATTTGTTAATTCAATTCAATTTGGTTATTTCTTAAAATTTCAAAATCTAACCGATCTAATTGTACCCCTAACCCATATAAAAGACCAAATGTTGGGCCTTTTGTATTTTATTTATTCCCTTCAGTCAGCCCAATATTAAAGAAACCAACCTAATTCCTTCAATTCAATATCCTATAAACAACAACATTATAATTCCATACATACATCATCCCACTCCAATTCCAAGCCCACAATCTCGACCCGACCCAGCCCTTTACTTTTCACAAAAAGGTCTAGAACGTTAACATTCCAGCAGCAGCTCACAATTAGAACAACGCGTATCAACAACGTCAAGTACGACATCAAAATTCCATCAAATCCAGCGATCTTCCAAGTCCCAGCATGCGACGGCTTCACGGAAAGCAGAAACGGCGTGCTCACGGCATCTATGCGTACAAGCAAAGCGCTGAAATTATTGTCGCCTTCTTCTTTTTCCCTATGCAGCAGTGCGAGTCAGAGCAGCACCTGCAGCTTCGCCCTCACAACTTTCACTTGTCCTTGCATCGTGAGATCAATACACGTAGCGTCTCAAGGAAAAGTGAACTGATCAAGCTCGTCCGTCCCCCTTTCCTCTTTCATAATGAATTAAAACCTCAAGAAAGGTTGTCTCTCCTTAATGGGTGAATATGTTTGAGTTTGAACTTGGAGTGGGTCCATTCCTATCCATTTTACCCCCTAATATCAACCCTAATTTCCCTTTATATGAAGATCTTCTGTACATTTTTAAGGAGGCAGGGGAATTGAGGAAAGAAAGATAGAGGAAAATTAGAAGAGAACAGTGAGAAAAAATTGGGAAAAGTTGGGAGAAAATTTGGAAAAGGTTGGAGGAAATAGTAGAAAATGCAATTTGCATCTTAGATTAGTATAGTGAATAGGCATAAAATAATTTCTTTCTCGTTCACTGCTTGTCGGGATTCATAGGAGTACCCAAAGTTCACTTTGTGTGGTGGGATAGCTAGTCTCAGCTCTTCACCGTCTCGGTTCGCTGCCCGGAAGAAGGTAGCACCTCCTCCTTTATAATATTTTTCCTATCTGTTATATTTCAAAAAATGTATTTCCTGTGTCTCGGTGGTCTGTGTTGCTGCTGCTTGTCATTGAGTTCTCGGTATCCTGATATGTTGTGTATATGTTTTAAATGACTTCATTGTTTACTCGTGATGTCGATTTCAACTTTGCAATTTTCATGTTTAGTTCATACTCATTGATACCTCATTTTAATGTTAGTATTCATGTTATCTTTGTTAGGATTATTTAAGCTTATCAAACAGTGATTGTCGAGGCCTCATTCTATAGATTTCTTGCGTGTGTGTTGTTACTATTGTTATATCTATTACTTGAAATAAGCATTTTTATCTTTCACCCCTTTTATGAAACTCTGAGTGCTAAAGGTTCTGTTTCCACCCATGCCTAGAATTATTTGATCTGTTATACTACTTTTCTAGTATTATGTGCTAGTTTTTGGTTCATTGTTTAGGATGCTTAGCTTTTTTTAGTGTCATATGGCCATATTGCTACTTTTCTCGCTGCCTGTTGGTCATGGGTAGAATACTCGCTCTTTTAGTTTCTTGATGTTGCTCAAATGTGTGGAACTTTATATCAAGCTTGTTTTTTTTAAATATATTTATTACTTTGTTCACAAATGATCCTTTTAGCTACTTCGAACTCTGTAGAATACACTGCTTTAATATTATGCAATTTACTATGGAAATTGAATCTTTATTTTATGTTCTAGCTAGTAGCTTTCTGGTATTAATGTGCTACTGTCTCATGTTAAAGATAAATGGAATTAATCCTTTAAATGTTTGGAGTTTATTATTATTATTAAATCACATGTTTAGGATTCTGCAAAGAAAGATGTTAAGTTCTAGCAGGTGTCTTTGATGTACCACTTATGCTTCTCCTTAAAGAAATTTACTTTGACTACCTTATTTAATTGAATAATAATTCTCAAGACCACTGTGTTTGTTTTTGAATAAATGCATGCTCGTATTATATTTCTCAAGGTAGACATTTTATGTCATATAACTAGTGTGGGAATTGTTTTGATCTTATCTACTCAAATTGCTTGAGAATTGTGAATTAAATTAATTTTCTTTTATAGCCATTTACTTATCGCTTTCTCTTCCTTACGCTGTTGCATGTAAAATCTGCCCGAGTTCGCCAAGAACTCACTCCTTCCTTTGCATTTCGGGAGAGTCGTAAAAAACTCCAATTCCTTCATTCGAGTCAACCAGTCATTGAAAATCGATGTACAGGTCCCGTAGTTGAAAAAGATGTGAAAGCAGAGGAGAATTGAAAAGATTGGGCTAAAAGGCCCACTCTTTATACAAAAATTTGTATTTTGTTATTTTGGGCTTAAGCCCTTGTCGTCTTATTATTATTTCTGTTAGAAATTTAGGACAGGTGAAAACTGGGCTAAGGCCCAAATAAAATTTAATTTATATTAGTTTAGGGCAGGTGCAAGTGACTCAAATGGGCTAAAAGGCCAAAACGAAAATGGGCCCAAATACTGGCCCAGGCGAACAGGAAAACCAGATTTGGGCCCAAATTTCTTTCCCTCTTTATTTTATTATGTCTATTTCCTTGATTAATACTTGTCGTTAATCTTAAGACCAACAATTCAAATCCCCGAAAGACGTCCATTTCGCTTTAAGAAATTAACTAAACCAGTCAAATTCTTAACAAGACTTAAAGAAATAAATTTTGCAAGATAGCTCACTTAGATAATGTTTAAATATTTCCCTTTTTCCCTTTTAAAATAGTTTCAACTATAAAATACTCAATTTTACAATTTAAGTTAAAGTTAAATTATTTTAGCCAAATAAATTAATTGTCGGATAACTGCATTAGCGGATATTCTATGTGCCTTAAAAACCTTCCTAGAATATTAATAGGAACCTCGAACCCCTCTTTAACTATTTTCAATCGATTTCCCTGTTTAATCTTTTGAAAAATAAGTTTTCTTAATTTCCCTTTAAAAATTAAGTGACGACTCTTAAACCAGTCCAAAATATATTTTCCTAATAAAACATGTGGTTAATAAAAAATTTATGTGTTAAAATTGGCATGCACTTACTATTCGTAAATATAGTAAGGGGAAAGAATAAATTCTGATTGAGGAAAATTTGGTTATGGAAATGTCAGCAGATTTTGGTAACCACGAAGAAAAGGATATTTTGATATGATAGAGACAAATTGGTATGATGATTTTTTGGTGTAGTCTAGTGCTAATTTTATGATCATGTGATGTTAACTCTTAACTATGTATTGTAGGGTATCCTCTTATGGTTATGTTCGAGAATATGATTTGAAGCTGCTATTGTGCATGTCCAAGAACGATTCTCAAGTTGGTTTAGAAGTGTGGTTCTGTTTGAAGAAGTAGGTATGGATATAGGGTTATGGGTAATGGGGTAACCTTTCAGGAATTTTCAATTCTAGGACTGACCTCATTAAGGTTGACATAACAGTGCTAGCCTGCTACAACACTCTTATTTTAGGGGTAATTTTTCAACCATAGTTCTAACCACTGAAGATGCGTATCACCCACTATAACGAATATGGCGGGATAGAACCCTTGCCTTCTTGGCCACAACTAAATTGGCAGGGTGGCCAACCAACGAACCCCCCTATGGTCCTTGGTTAAAAACTTTGTAAATTAAAGGGGGACACAAAAGTGTCAAATATCTATTTGGGGTTTTGTCACAAGTACGCTAAAATTAGCGAAATCAACAAGAAAATCTAACATTGAGAGAGGGATTCCTGGGATGTTAACGGAATACGGGTTAATCTAAATTATTGCGTACATGCTTTCGGTAGAGAATTTATAGAGTAATAGTGACTAGGCTATGCTATACGTGGGAATAAATTCTCTCTCGAGAAACTTACCCTGTGTCAAATGGGTTCCTCTCGGAAACCCACTTGCCGCATGAAGACCAGCCTACACCTTACCCCACTCACTCTCTCAAGCAGTGTTAGGATATGGGACTAGGGCTCACCCTCTTGGGTTGAACCCCATGTCGACCCACTCCTTAGGCCATCAGTCTAGCAGTCTTGGTTTAATGACCTCTCTCTCGAGCTAGCCAAAAACACCTGGGTGGACTTATATTTGCAACTACGAACCCATTAAATTCAACCACAACAACTAGGTGAAATCACCATTACACTACATTTAATCTATCAACAACGAAGACCCAACAACAATATTAACCCATATTCGCTAAGTCACACCCCAAGAATGGGGGTTTTTAGCCACACATCAAGAGATAGAAATTTATACCTAAATGAGCTTGCATTCAAATGGGTATGAAGATTTAAGTCTTGTTACAGGCCAAGAATGAAGAAATCAAGAGACCCAAGTTCAAATCCTTGGAGATGAAACCCTCTTCTTCTTCAAGATTTCAAAACCCTCTCAAACTCAAAGCAAAAATAAAAAGTACTATTCTATATGAAAATTATAATAATTGTTTTTCACACTAAAAATATGATACATAGCTATAACTTTGAACGAGTATTTATAGGGTTCAAAAAAATCTGTGCTGGAGCACATCATTCGAGGACATTATTCGGAATCGCCGATCAACTCGGCGATTCACCCTTTGGTGTACTTCATCGCCGTTTTGCACTATCCTTCGGCATCGTCGTGCTCTGGGTCATTAGGCGACATAGTACTGCTTCGCAGAACTTCTAAGCAATGCGCCAACTGCTCATTTTTTCCGCCGACTTGATCCTTTCTTTCAAGGCTCAGCACACTGGAACAAAAGGCGAAATGAGACCCTTTGGCGACTCGCAAAATGGACTCGGCGATCCTTCGACCTTCATTTCTTCGTTCTTTGCAGCCTTTTCATTCCTTTTTGCGATGCAGTGTCTATGCTTTCCTAAAAACATCACATACCTGAAATTTAAGGGTTTTCATCAGATATTGAGATAAAATAAGCATTTGAGGACACAATTTCTATCAAAATATAACCCTAAATGTGTCCAATTTGCGGACTCATGAACACTCCAATTTGAGGACAAGCAAACTGAAGTTTAGCCGTTCAAAAAGGGTGTCTCAAACAGTGCTACACAAAACTCAATCATGAATGCACACAGCAAGATTCAATTTACTTATGCAAGGATCAATTGTGTACTCAAAGATTCAAGTTGTGACACACCATTACCAAAGATTCTCATGCTCAGAATACTTACTTCAAATGCAAATTCAAGCTCAACTATAATGTTCAAATGCCCTCATAGAAAGGATGATTCCATATTCACACAATGGTTCATAGTTAAAAGCTTCGGAATCAGATGAAACGCTCACTCTTACAAGAAAGAACACAATGCATGCTTTCACCCATAGGTTTGCCCGTATTTTCCAATAAACATTTGTTTCAGCTCACTCAAGATCAAAAAGGTCTTTTAAGGCTTGTAGTGGGGCTGAGTACAAAGGTATAGTCATTTAGGCTCATTGAATTTCATCCTTATGAGGTGTGGTGCACGCAACATTTCCTTTCCTTTTCCTTCATCATTCTGTTCAGTGCTCATAAGTCATCATATTATTCACTTTCCATTGATTGTTTGGGAACCCACTTTCATTTTTCAACTTTATTCCACAACTTATCTTTTTCATTCTGTTTCCTTTTCTTTTCTGTCTTTTTTTTTTATATAGAGGGGTTCCATTTTCCTCAAAACCATGGGAAGGAGGGTCTTTCCTGCACTTCTTGATTTGCCTTCTCTTTTCACCACACCCCCAACTTAGGCTTTTGGCCTATGTTGGCTATTCAAACTAACCACAACTTCATGAGGAGTATAGGTGCTGGATTAAGAAAGGTCTAGTTTTCATCAAGTTTCTTTCAAAGAAAGGTAAGGTTCAACGGGGGTTCAAGATAGAATCACACACTCACAAGGTAGGTCACAAAAGAGGTATATGTCAAATTGGCTAACACTCGAAAAAGTTTCCTAAGATCATATCAAGAGATAGCATCACTTAGTTGACTGGACCAACAGTGCAAATTCTAGGATCTATCATGAATAATTCACATTTAAGCTCATCACACTAGGCATTGACACTATAAAAGTTAAACAAGACTCAACACTTTTGCTAGTGTGCAATGACCATCACAAGAAAATCAGTTTGATACAAGGCTAGTCATAACGAGATGCAAAGAGTTCACATATTATCTATGCAACTTCATTTGGCCTTAGCTTCGCCACGCATTCATGTTAGTTTGATTCAGAGCACTATTCAAGTCATCGGTATTGATTGGAACCAAGACTCATTTATTTGCAAAAGAACAGCCACATTCAACACACGAGGGGTGGCAAATATGCGAAAAATTCAAAAAAAATTGGAAGGATCAAAATCGTTTTGCAATTTAAAATAAAAGGAGCCACAAGCTCAAACATCCACAACAAGCAGTGTAAACACAATTTATAAACAAACAGCCCAAATATATACACAAAACGTAACTGTCAACACAAAACGTGTGGGCCTCACCCCACCACAAATAAAAACATTTGTCCTCAATTGCGATTAAAAGTACCCAAAAATAAAAATAAGTAAGACAAATAAGGAGGTAAAGAAGTGATCCTGGCTATGCGGTTGTTCCATCTATCAGGGCGGCATGGTTCTCCTGCGACTTTGGGTGTAGACCTTCCACAATTTTAGCATTAAAAGTAAGGCGAGGTGGGGACGTTAAGCGAGTTGTTGAGTGATTCAGCGAACTCTACAAAGCATCGTTAAGCAACCCAACACGCCTATTTTCTACCCACTTTCTCGAATGGTTCATAGTCGCCTGCTTCACCTATACTCAAGTGCTTTCCAATTACTACGCACCTGGTGATCTTAGTCCGAATCACCGAATCGGTTGGCGTGTCACCGACTAATCACCTATTTCGCCAAGTTTTGCAGATCTTTCCAGTAAACTTGGGTGTTCAAATGGCGGTCTCCGTCGAGATCCCCAACAGAGTTGGCGCTGCGCCAATGATTTCTCAAGCTCACCGAGTTTTACAGGCTCTAATTTTGGGGATGTTTGGAGTCGAACGGCGAATAAGGTCGAGTTCGCTGACCTCTTCGGTGACTCCCCAGTTGGATCTGTTGCTTGTCACCCATACATCAAATAGCTCCACCTCCAGATTAGGTGTCATGGGTAACTTGTGGTGCCAAGAGATGGCTCTATGCCGCTGGCACATATCACAACTCCTCACTATATCCATTGCATCCTCATGAACTATAGGCAAGTACTACCAACTTTGAAGTACCTTGTGGGCTGTCCAGGTGCCTCTATGATGGCCACCCACTGGAAATGAGTGACAGGCCTTTAGAATGTGAAACATCTCAGCTTCAGAGATACATTACCTAATTATATTATCAGCACAGACCCTGTACAAATAAGGTTCATCCCAAAAATACTTACCCACATCATACAGGAACCTCTTTCTTTGCTGAAATGTCAGCCCCTCAGGCATCAAGTTACTAACATTAAAGTTAGAAAATTAGAAAACCAAGGAATGTGATCAAGAGTTGCAGCCAATACCTACTCATCTGGAAATGCATCATTGATTTTTAGGTCAAGCTCCTATTTGTTTTCAGCATCCAACCTAGACAAGTGATCAACCACCTGGTTTTCACAAACTCTTCTATCCTTAACCTGAAAATTAAATTCTTGAAACATTAATACCCATCTGATCAACCTTGGCTTGACATCTTTCTTTTCCATGAGGTATCTCAAAGCTGCATGATCCGTCTGGACTATCACTCTAGTACCAAACAATTAAGCTCTGAATTTCTCGAAAGCATACAACACAACCAGTAATTCATGTTGAGTGATTGTGTAATTTCATTGTGGTCCATTTACTGACTTGCTAGAGTAGTATATCGGATGAAACATCTTATTTCTCTTCTGCCCCAACACAACTCCTAAAACGGTACCACTAGCATCGCACATTACCTCTAATTGTTTAGCCTAATCAGGGACAATGATCACTGGGGTACAATCAGCTTCTCCTTCAAGCATTCAAAGGCTCTTAGACATGCCTCATCAAAAGCAAATATCACATCCTTCTCCAAAAGCTTGCACAAGGGGTGTGCAAGTCCTTGATGATATGCCTATAAAATCTAGCATCTCCTAAAAAGCTTAGAACACCGTTCACACAGATAGGTGGAGGTAACTTTTCAATTACCTCAATTTTAGCCTTGTCGACCTATAACCCCTTTTGTGACATGATGTTTGACGTAATCAAAGACACAACTTCCAATTTAAGCGTCAATGATCACGTGTAGTAATATAACCTAACCGAATGGGTTGGGGTCGAGTCCCAAGGGAGCGGTTAGTAATCGAGAATTAAATAAAAAACTAAAATTATGTTCTAGTCAATCATAGCTATAAATATTTACGAGTAACAGCATACTAAATCAAGAAGTTACACGAATGTAAATTATCAATGGGAGGTTTGTAATCAACTAATAAAATGAAAATAGCAAAAAATATAAAGATGTGAGATAGGGAAACGGGATTCTTGGGATGTGATAGGAATATGAGACAAAAACGAACAATTGGGTAAATGCTATTGATAGTAAATTGCTGAACATTTGTAACTAAGCTAGACTTTACTGGGGGTAAGTTTTCTCTCAAACAACTTACCCTAAATCAACTCGGTTTCTCTCAAACACTGAGTTGCAGCAATTAAGAACAACGTTCGCCATAGCCCATTCACTCTCTCGAGATAAATGTGTTGGAAAAGGCATAGGATTCACTTTCTAGAGCTGAACCCATGATAACCCAATAACCACAAACTATCGATTTAGTAGTTTTAGTCGGGATCACCGATGCACTCGACGATCCGCCCTTTGGTCTGGTTCATCGCCTTTCAGCTCTTCCCTTTAGCATCTTCATGTTTTGAATCATTGGGCGATATGGTGTTGCTTCGCGAAACTGCTCGGCGACGCACCGACTGCTCCCCTTTATCGCCAACTTGATCTTTTCCTTCAGGGCTCAGCACACTGGAACATTAGGCAAGAATAAGGCCATTCGACGGTTCGCCCAATGCCTTCAGCGATTCTCAAGCCTTTTTTTTCGTTCTTTCGGCTGCTTTGTTTCGTTTTGCTCCATAGTGTCCATGCTTTGTCTCTAACTCCAAATACCTGAAACTCAAGCATTTACATCAATTATTGAGACAAAATATGCATTTAAGGACAATAAATTGATCAAAATAAAGCCCTAAATGAGTACAAATTGTGGACTCATAAACACCCCCAACATAAACGTTTACTTGTCCTCAAGTAAAACTCAAGTTTAGCAGTTCAAAAAGGATGTCTCAAATAGTGCTACACAAGATTTAATCATGAATGCACACAAAAAGTCTCAACTTACTTGCGCAAGGATCAATTGTGCACTCAAAGATTCAGGTTGTGACTCACCATTACCAAACATTCTCAAACTCACTATACTTGCTTTAAATGCAAGTTGAAGCTCAACAAAGGTATTCAAATGCCCTCACACAAAGAATGATTTCAATTTCACACACAATGGTTCGATCATTTAAAGCTCTGGAATCAAGATCAACACTCACACTCACAAAGATAAACACAATGCATGATTTCACCCATAGGTTTGCACTTATTTTCTAATTGACTTTTGCTTAAGCTCATTCAAGATGAAAAATGTCTTTTCAAGGCTTGAAACGGGGCTGAGTGTAATGTTATGGTTATTTAGGCTTATAGGCTAAAAATCCTCATGAAATATGATGTGAACAACACATCGTAATGGTATGGTCATTCAAGCTTAAAGCTCAAAAGTCACCTCTTATTCATCTTCCATGTTTCATTGGAAACCCCCATTTTCTTTGTATTTCCACAACATTATTTCACAACTTTTTCTTTCTTTTTCTTTTTCAATCTTCTCTTCTTTTTTTTATATGGAGGGGTTCTATTTTTTTTTGAAACATGGGCAGAAGGGTCTTCTTTGCATTTACTTGATTTGCCTTCTCTTTTCACCACACCTTCAACTTAGGCTTTTGGCCTAAGTTGGCTATTCAAACAAACCACAGATCATGAGGATTATAAATGATGGATAAAGAGAGGTTACAATGTTACCAATCTTCTTCCAAGAAAAGGTCAAGGCTCAAAGGGTGCTCAAAAGAGGTTCATAGACTCAAAAGGTAAGCCACGAAAGAGGTATTTTCAAATTGGTTCACACAGTTTAAATTTGCTAAGATCATCTCAAGAAATTCCATCACGTTGTCAACCGGACCAACGGGGAAATTTTTAGGTGTCATCATGAATGGTTCACGGTAAGCTCATTACATAAGGCATTGACACCAAGGTTAAACAAGACTCCACACTTTCACTAGTGTGTGAAGAGTCCACAAATTGGACTCATTAAGGGCTATATTTTGATAGAATTAGTGTCCTCAAATGAATATTTTATCTTAATATCTGATGAAAACCCTTAAGTTTCAATTATTTGGAGTTTGAGGGAAAGCATGGACACTACTTAGCAAAAAAGGAACAAAGGCAGCTGAAAGAACGAAGAAATGAAGATCTGAGAATCGCCGAACCCATTCGGTGAATCGCCATAAGGTCTTATCCTAGCCTTTTGTTCCAGTGTGTTGAGCCTTAAAAGAAAGGATCAAATCGGTGGTGAAAAGGAGTACTCGGCGTGTTGCCGAGCAGTTCCGGGAAGCAATACTATGTCGCCAAATGATCCAAAACACGATGATGAAGAAGGATAAAGCAAGATGGCGATATAACTTACAAAAGGGCGGATCACCGAGTTGATCGGCGATCGACTAACGATGCTGATTGATCCGCTGAAGCATAAATTTTTGAAAACTATAAATACTCGTTGAGGATTGTAGCTTAATATCAGATTTTTAATTTAGAATTTTTAACATATACATTTTAGTTCTAAGTTTGGAGAGGGTTTTGAAGAACTTGAGGATTCAAAGGGTTTCAACTCCAACAATTTGGATTTGGGTCTTGTGGATTCTTCATTCTTTGCTTGTTTTGAGATTTAAATCTTCATACCCATTTTAATTCAAACTCATTTTGGTATATATTTCTATCTCTTTTACATGTCTAAGTAAAACCCCAATTCTTGGGGTGTGATTTTGTGAATATGGGTTAGATTATCTGATAGGTCTTGCTTGCTAATTGTTTATTTGTTGTGTAAATGTAATTTCGTTTAGTAGTTGTGCTGGAACTTATTGAAATTGTAGTTGCAAATACGATATCACCTTTGTGTTTTTGGCTTGCTCGAGAGAGAGGTCATAAAACTAAGACTACTAAATTGATGGCCGGTGGGAGTGGGTTGACATGAGGTTCAACTCGAGAGATTGAACCCTAGTTTCATTCCCACACACTCAGCTCGAGAGAGTGAGTGTGCTAATACGGAGGTTGTTCTTCATGCGGCAAGAGGGTGTTCGAGAGAAACCCACTTGAAACGGGGTAAGTTGCTCAAGATAGAGCTTACCTCCCTTAATTCTAGCCTAGTCACAATTATTCTATATATTCTCTATCAAAAGCATGTACCCAATAATATCGTTTATCCCGTATTCCTATCACATCCCAAGAATCCCGTCTCTATGACTAGTACCCTTTGCATTTTTTGCTATTTTTGCTTACTTGTCACAAACCCCCATTAATAATTGACGCTTGCATCACCCCTTAAATTTAACATGTTTACATTCGATAATGTATTTAGCTATGACTAATTAGAACCTAATTTTGTTTTTCTATTAATTCTCAAGCACACTCCCTTGGGACTCAACCCCAATCCTTGGTTGGGTTACTTTACTATTATTCAATCGTAGACACTTGCATTGGAATTTGTGTCTTGATTACGCAAACATTAAAATGGCCCCGCTGCCGGGGAGTGGTGTTATTTGAGAATTCTTAGTTTAATAGAATTTTTTGTTCTCCTTAGTTGTAGTTTACTTACTTTACTTTTATTTTTGTTTTCTTTTGAATTGTTGGTTGCATGCAGACACCCTGAGAATGGCTGAGGAATGTAGTGTCAAGTTAGCTGGTCGATGAGTCCACAAATTGGACTCATTTAGGGCTTTATTTTAATACAAATAGTGTCCTTGAATGCTTGTTTTATCTTAATACCTGATTAAAATGCTGAAGTTTCAGGTATTTGAAGTTTTAGTGGAAGCATAGACACTTAGGAGCAAAACGGAGCAAATAGGGCTAAAAAGAACAAGAAATGGAATCCTTCGGATCGCCGAGTTCAACTTGGCGAGTCACCGAAACGACATGACCCACCGTTCGTTCCAGTACGCGAAGCCTTGAAGGAAGTGGATCAAAAGGCGAGCAAATGAGCAGTCGGTGAGTCGCCGATCAGTTCCGCGAAGCAGTGCCGTACCGGCCAATGATCCAGAATGTGAGGATGCTAAAGGCAAGACACTGAAGGTGATGAGCTGACCAAAAGGTGGATCACCGAGTTCATCGGCGATCTCGACTAATGTCGCCGAATAATCCTCCGCAGCACAATCTTTGAACACTATAAATACTAGTTAGAATTGTAGTTTTAGGGTGAAACAATTATTATTATTATTTTCACTTTAGAACATACTTTAGCTGATATTTTTCTTTCAAGTTTGGAGAGGGTTTTGTGGAGACTTGATGAAAGAAGTTCTTCTTCTCCAAGTTGGAAGTGGGTCTTCTCTATTCATTTTCCTTTGCGTAATTTATGGTTTAATTTCTTATACCCAGTTGATTTCATTATCATGTTAGGTATAATTTCTTATTTCTTGATGTGTGGGTCGACATGAGGTTCAGCCAGAGAGGGTAAGCCCTAGTCCCATATCCGAACACTCAGCTCGAGAGAGTGAGTGGGGTAAGGTGTAGGCTGGTCTTCATGTGGAAAATGGGTGTCCGAGAGAAACGCATTTGAAACAGGGTAAGTTGCCCGAGAGGGAACTTATTTCCATTAAAAGCTTAGCCTAGTCAGTATTATTTTGCAAATTTCCTATCGAAAGCATTTACCCAACAATTTATCTCATCTTATATTGCGGTCACATCCCAATAACCTTTCCCCATACTTGATTTTCTTGTTTATTTTGTTGTTTTAGTACTTGTTACAAAACACCCTTTGATATTTGACCCTTTTGTGTTGCCCCCTTTAATTTAAATTCTATTTCTTTATCAATTCTCAAAATTGCTCCCTTGGGATACGACCCCAACCCTTGGTTGGGTTATTATATTATCGACGATCGTAGACACTTCTACCGTAGGATAGTGTCGTTGGTCATGATAAGCATCAAAATGGCGCCGCTGCCGGGGAGTGGTGTTATTTGAGAATTTTTAGTTCACTATAATTTCCATCTTATTAATCGTAGATTATTAATTTTACTCTTATTTTTGTTTTTCTTTGAGTTTTTGATTACATATGTTTTTATTTAAGTTTTTGATTGTATGTAATCCCAAGGATCATTGGCAAGAATTTCTGTTTTTCTTAGTTTTAGTTTTACTAATCTTAGTTGTTGTTTTTCTTTGCTTGTTTGAACATCACAGAGGGGAGCAAACGATGGATACCACACGAATCATCCCCTGCTGAAACTACCGAACCTTAGGGACAACCTCTTAACATTTAAACATGTAGGGGATGAAACAATTCAGGACATGTGGCTGAAGTTTCAAGCAGTGCTGCAACCATGCCCATCTCATGGGATGACGAATAAGGAATTGCTGGAGTGCTTCTATAGGGGTCTTGGACCCGAGAATAGAAGCATAGCCGATCAGATTTGTGAGGGGGGCATGCTATACCAGCACTATGAAATCATCGAAAAATTCCTTGATGGGATGGTAGGAACCACCAAAAAAGCCAAAAAGAAGCAACAGTGAGAGGCACTAATTACCCAATTGGATGATCTGTCCAACCGAGTGACAGAATTGGAAGTACAAACCATGGGTAAAGAAAAGTACCACTCCCTCCATGAGTGTAGTCATGGGAAGAAGCAAGGAGGTGTGCATGGAGATGAAGCTCTTTCACTCATTCAAAATAAAATGAAGGCATAAAAAGAGATGTTGAATGAGATGAAGGAAAATATTGCAATGCTAAATGAAGAATCTGCCTCTCACTTGATGTGAGGTCAAAATACATAGTTTTAATCATTATTTGCCTCACATTTAGTATTTATATTTATCCTTTATGAGCATAAATTTTATGAATTGTGCTAAATTGTGTATTTTATTTGTAGGATTAAATTGATAAAAAAAATGAAGAAGTTTGGAGCTAAAACGAATTAAAGATGGAAAGTTGAAGAAGGAAATCAAGCAGGCAGCTTAATGGATTAAAGTGAATAAGATAATATATTTTTATATATGGAAAAAGGCGGCTGCAATTGAGGAAATTCAAATTTGCTGCTTGCTGCTGCCACGTGGCAGTAAGTGAATGGTACAAAAATATATTGAGGCGGCAACACTGTTCACGCGGCGAAAAAAAA
>NW_006238965.1:1082622-1083723 GCF_000226075.1 Solanum tuberosum
AACTAAGCCAAACATTGATTATGATGTCTAATATGAGGTAAAGGTAAGGGTTAGTAAATTATACACACGTAGCCGGACCAAGGTGCGGGGTGAAATTCTCTAGATGCCGGATCAAGGATTTAGAGATACCTAACTTATCACTTTGCATGTAATACACTAGAAAAGGATTACTATTATTAGGATTACTGCGTTATGAGCTTATGGGGAACACATTCCTAGTTACTTTTAATAATCTGAATATAAATAAATACTTAGTTCAAAGCTATCTTTTTATTGTTTTTATTTCAATTTAAATCCCCCCATTTTTATATAACGACTATCGCGTTAAATATTTGCTATTGACAATATTCTTCCATATTCTCTGTGGGATCGACCCCGACTCATAGTTGGGTAAATATATTGCATACGATCGTTTATATTTCTTTTCAAGAGGTATATTTGAACGTTATCAAATAATGGCGCCGCTGCCGGGGAATATGGCTTAGAAATTGTCTTTAGTATTTATTTTGACTTGTAGTCCTTCTTTCTTTCTTAGGATTAGTTTTAAATTTTTATTTTTTATTTTTTTATTATCGTATTTATTTTACTCTTCTTGAGATGTCATCTGAAGAAATATGTAGTCATAAGTGTTCATGCAATTCTTGCCCTTCTGATTTTATGGGTTCGTGTAAGTTATGTTTTTTTGATCAACTAGATGAGTTGTATGGGGACATGGAAGATTTATTGATACTGTGCTATAAATAAATATTTAAGTGCATGATTGATGAAGATACCTATTATTGGAGTCTCGAGAAAGTAAATTTTCAGTTGAGTGAAAAGATTAAATCATATGACACCCAAAAATTTAGTAATAATATGTGTGATGAAGAAAACATACTTATAAATCAACTTGAGGAGCTAAAAGTTGAGGGCCAATTGCTTGATCATACTGTTATTGATATTGTCACTGTTGAGAAGAGTGCACGAGAGTTATGTAATGAAGTAGATAATATTATTTTTAAAAACTCTAGTATGTGTAAACATGAGGGTGTAAAAAATAATACAATTCATGAGTTAGGGCACATTGGGCCTCATTCCAATCATTTTTCTACATTATGTTTA
>NW_006238965.1:1083728-1084556 GCF_000226075.1 Solanum tuberosum
AAAAAATGTTGCTTTGGAGTTGAGGCAACATGAATCTCATTCAAAACACTTTTTTATAAAATCTGAACTAATGGATAAGTGTATTGATGAGGAATAATACCCCTACATTCTAAGGTTTTTTAGTCCACGTAGACAAAACGACATTCCTCACCTAAGGGCCAAGAAGTGCAAGATGCGACATATATTACTTGGTTCCTTTATCTTTATACCACCACCCCTTGAGAGGAGCAGAAAAATTGATGCAAAGTTAGGGGTAAAATTCATAAGTTCAAAGTGGAAAGAAAAGTGGTGAATTTATTTGTGTCGTGCCGCGACGTTAAATTAGGCGCTTATTGGGAGGCAACCCAATTCGTAGTGTAACTTCTTATTTTATTTTATTTTTATTTTATTAGTATCACTTTTTTTTTCTTTTCTTGTTTTTGCAGATTAGGGGAAGTCTGAGTATCAAAAAAAAAATTGAAGCAAAGGACCATGTTTGAACTTAAGTGTGGGGTGACGACCCTTGAAGAAAATTAAGAGAACATGCTACTAGCTAGGCCTAAAGGCCTCAGGGAGTTTTCCTAACCCTTGTTTTAAATTTTATCTAATGCTTTGGGAACATAGCATCATTTTAAGTGTGGGGTGGAGGAATAAAATTCCTAATTTTTACTGTTTTATTGAGTCTTTTTTTTTAGGATGGGTTCCTTGGCTTTTGTTTTCGGTTCTTTTCCTGAGGATAGTCCCTTTGAACCGAGTGTCTTTTATTTTTTAGGAAAAAATTTTATTTTTGTTTTAATTTTATTTTTGGAGAGAAAAGAAAAGATCCTTTCGAGTTATGTGATACTTACT
>NW_006238965.1:1085624-1121040 GCF_000226075.1 Solanum tuberosum
TCTCGTGGAATGAAGACGCGTGCCTGAACAAACTTTCCTTAATTTGTTTCCTTTTTTATTTAGGAGTTGTTTTCTATAAATAGGGCTTGTAAACCTCGGTTTTGGAGGTTAGTCATTATTATTCTAGTTTTACTTTGTGACTTGGGGAGATCAATTGGAAAACCTAACAATTATTGATTTCCTAAGTTTGTTTTGAAGATTTTTGTCTTTGCAATTCAAGTTGAAATTCTGGGTTTATTATTCGTTCTACGTAAGTTCATGATTTCTTCATCTAATATTATGAATTGTGTTCTTGCTATTATGGGTAACTAAACTTCACAACTAGGGTTGTGGGATCCATGAGCGATTAACAAGGTATGAATAGTAAATAAGTAATTCTTGAATAGTGTTTTGCATGCATTGATAATTCTTTCGCTTAGAAGTCTTTTTAACGGTGGCCAACGTTAGAACTCGCCTTGTTACTACTTGCCGGACCAAGGAGGTAATTAACAAGAAAAGAATTATCAACATAGATTTAGTGTGATACTATCTAATAGGCTAGTGTCGATTGGTGCGAAGTAATAACTAAGCCAAACATTGATTATGATGTCTAATATGAGGTAAATGTAAGGGTTAGTAAATTATACACACGTAGCCGGACCAAGGTGCGGGGTGAAATTCTCTAGATGCCGGACCAAGGATTTAGAGATACCTAACTTATCACTTTGCATGTAATACACTAGAAAAGGATTAGTATTATTAGGATTACCACGTTATGAGCTTATGGGGAACTCATTCCTAGTTACTTTTAATAATCTGAATATAAATAAATACTTAGTTCAAAGTTATCTTTTTATTGGTTTTATTTATTTCAATTTCAATCCCCCCATTTTTTATATAACGACTATCGAGTTAAATATTTTCTATTGACAATATTCTTCCATATTCTCCGTGGGATCGACCCCAACTCATAGTTGGGTAAATATATTGCATACGATCGTTTATATTTCTTTTCAAGAGGTATATTTAAACGTTATCATCACTCCATGACCATCCACCTGCAGGATGCTCAAATCGACCAATTGATATTAGGCCAGTACCCACCATTCGCCGAGGATTCATCTAATTACAACATGTGTGAATCCGAGAATGAAGAATAACTATTGACCTGCGTTGTGCCACAACGTTAACTAAGGCGTTGTTTGGGAGGCAACACAAAACCCTTTCTTGCTTTGTTTTACCTTAAGAAAATAATGGTGTGTTGTTTGTATAGGTTCAAACGAGGGAGATGCTTGAAAGAGGATATGAAGGCAAGCAACAAGTCAAGTTGGCGTATCGCTGAAAAGATTGGCGAACACGGTTCTATCCGCTGGCTAACACAAGCCATTGTCAGCCAAAACCCTATGCAACTCGGCTGTCTCTAAAGGAGTTATGGTGCATCGCCAACCATGTCAGCAATTGCATTGTAGACCGACATTGGAATCTTCACAGAAGCTGCAGATCCTGTGACATTTGGCGAAATAATTAAACATTTAGCTTGTCGCCAAATAATTGGGCGAACTCGATTTATATCGCCGAACAGGCAAGAACTGGATGGTTTTTGCAAGCCACAGTTTTAAAAGTCCTATGTCACTCATTTTCTCCCACTTCTTCAACCTACCAAATTCACACCTGCACTCTATTTTTATATTTATTGCACTACTGAAATATTGTGGCTTACTGATTTGTGCGCAAATTTGGATTGCAATGCTGCCTAGCATTTAATTAGAAACTATTCAACATCAAAGGTTAGCAGTCTAAACATCGCGTGTAAAAATATTTAAGTTGCACTCATTTGCGTAATGACTAAAGTGTTAAACCTCTGCTGAGTCTCTGAGTTACTGAGGTTACAGATATTTTCGATTATGAAGTGGTATCTCTTGTATGATTCGAGGAATTTTTCACTTAGCTATGCTTTGAGTTAATTTGTTACATGGTGGGAATAGAAGTTTCTATGTGTTCTCGCTGAAATTGAGTTATATATGCGTGGTTACATTAACTGGGGTTTCTGGGTGAAAATTGAAAGGCGGGGTTGATAATGGACAAAATGAGTTGATCGGCGAAATGAGCAAACGTCGTTGAATTAATATCTGCCCATGTGATCTGAGCTTAGTTAATGCAATACATGCCTTCAGAGCAGCTCAGGATATAGATCAGATGATTGCAGCAAATCTTGCTGCAGAGGCTAAGGCAAAGGCAAAACACTCAGCTCGAGAAGAGTGAGTGGGGTAAGGCGTAGGCTGGTCTTTATGCGGAAAATGGGTGTCCGAGAGAAACGCATTTGAAACGGTGTAAAATGCCTGAGAGGGAACTTATTTCTATTTAAAGCTTAGCCTAGTCACTATTATTTTGCAAATTTCCTATCGAAAACATGTACCCAACAATTTATCGCAACTTATATTGCGGTCACATCCCTAAAACCTTTCCCAATACTTGATTTTCTTGTTTATTTTGTTGTTTTAGTAGTTGATACAAAACCTCTTTGATATTTGACACTTTTGTGTCTTCCCCTTTAATTTACAATGTCTTTTATCGCAAATGCCTTTAGCTACGACTAGTTAGAATGTAAATTCTATTTTTCTATCAATTCTCAAAACCGCTACCTTGGGACACGACCCCAACCCTTGGTTGGGTTACTATATTATCGACGATCGTAGACACTCATACTCTAGGATAGTGTCGTTGGTCACGATAAGCATCACTGAGGCGACTCAAAAAGTCGAGTGTGACTTCATATTAACTGCACTGGTAACTCAGCTGAACAATTTTGCCACCAAAATATCAGAGGTGGAAGTCCAGTGCAACAACAAGGGGAGGTACATGGGCCCTCATAAGCAAACACGGTTTACGAAAAATGAGAGTAAACGTGTCGAGGACACGCTATTGATCATTCTCCAAATGCTCAATGAGAAAGACAGGATCCTAGAAGAAATGAAGGAGAAAGTCAGAGTGTTAAATCAGATGGTTAGCTCACACTCCAGATTCATCCACCTAATTGAAACACTCATAGGTCACGTGTTGCCTCATGCCGACCCAACAAAGCAAATGGGGTAACCTAATGGTATTAAGGTCAACCCCAAAATTGGAACACGACCTTAACTAAGGCGTTTTTTGGGGAGGCAATCCAAGGTTTGAAGTGCTTTTAATTAATATGTTAGAATAAAGGTGTGCTGATTGTGTATGTTTAAGTGTGAAAAGTGTTTAGTATGTGCAAGTTGGCGAGTAAATGTCCATCCGGTGAACCACTGAAGACGTTAGCGTGCCTGACCTGACCTGCCGTTTGGCTCAACACAAGTTAAACTCAGAGCCTGTAAAACTCATGAGCGTGAGAGGCAGTTCGGGGTGTCGCCGACCAGATAGGTGATCACGACTCAGACAGCCGTTTGGACCCTCACATTGGCTGAAGGTCCTGTAAAACTCGGCGAGGTAGGATACCACTCGGTGCGTCGCCAAGCAGATCAGCGAGTAATACTAACGTCGCCGAATGGACGCGAACTGGATAGCTTTATATGGACAAAAGTTTCGAAGCTTCAAACTCTTCACTTTCCCTTCACTTATAAACTTTATAAATTCACACAAAATAGGTAATTTCAATATTCTTTCTTTCCAATAAGTATTTTAGTTGTTGATTGGCGCTCGGAACTAAGATTTCGTTGCCGCTTATCTTTTCAATCGCACATTTCAATAGGAATTTAAGGTTGGTTTCCAAATCTCGACATTACATTCGAAAATTTTGTAGTCATTTGCAATAACTGTATCGTATTGTTGTGTGCTGGGCCTCTCTGATAGAATTAGAATGCGTAAATGCCTATTTCAACTTGCAAATCTTGCCCTTATTGTTTTAATCGTCAAATGCCCATAGTTTTGGAACTTTTAAATGAATGAATTTGCATTGACTTGTGCTTATGTATCGTTTAGATTGATTGGGTGAAGTTTGAGTAACCCATTTTTGTGCTAAATGACGAAAATTGCTTTATGATAGAGTGGGTGACAACACTCTGAAGAGCAAATATCATCAAATGGCTAAATTTGGTAAAATCGGGAAAAATCTGAGTATTCCGGGGTGATGGATAGTATGGGTCTTGTTAGAATTTCATTAATGCATGCTTTGATTTTGTTATTGTGGGTTGTGGGGCTGAATTCGAGAAGGTGGATTTAAAATGGGCACGTTGAGCCATTCGACGAGCCGGGTCAAGCTCACCGAACTACTCGTCGATTCACCTACAGACTCCATCTCCCTTTTAAATTCATGTTGTATGTGTTGTTTGAGTCTGTAAGTTTTGGCGATAAGCCGTTGGTCGCCGAAAGCACTCGGCGACTCACCAAAAGTACTCTTGATCGCAATTTGTATGCTTCCATGAACTCCTATTGCACTGTAATTTTTCGCAGACAAACCTTTAATCACCGAAAGTAGTGGACGATTCACCGAAAGGGCCTTCCCATCGCCAACTTGCTATAATCTTCAAGCCAATCCCTTTGGCGAGCCCGACTTAGTTCACCAAAGAGGTTTTGGTGGTTCGCCGATTGAATCGGTGAATCTGTTTGCAATAGAATTTCTGTGCGTAATTTGATTTTTGACCCAATCTTTTGCAGATATTGTGCGTACAAATCTAAACACACCACCCCGAGGAAAAGAAAAGGGGATCACAACCAATGAGTATGCAACTGCATCCAAGTGCAAGGCCACTAAACTTTCCACAATTGTTGGGAAAGGCAAGGGAAAGGACAAAACCCTTGAGTTATCAAATGCAAGCTCCGACTGTACTGGTTTTAACACCAATGATCCCACCACATATGACATTTAAAGTATGGGATCTGATGAAGATAACGTGATGGAGGCACAAAGGAATGGGTTACGATCTAAAAACCTGAATGATCCTTCTCGGATCAGAACTTCTCAGCGTACCACTCCTACTACTCCAGTTACAGAGCAGGCAATAGTGCTGGCACCTCTAGTACACGGTCCTCCACCTAAGTCAACGAATAGATTGAAGGCTGAGGGGCTGAGGATGATCATTGAGGAAAAATGTCTCTCTACGGATAGGGTTATCGATAACTACCCAGAAATAATAGATTGCTTGAAACATCACAAATTCCAAATCTACACCAAACCCCGTGGCTCTTATATACCAAGGTGGGTCAGAGAATTTTACAGCGCATATAGTGCATTGGTACCTCAGAGGAAGAGGATGGTAGCATTTTTCAAAGCAGTTGACTATGTGGTTGTCAGAGGAAAGAAGGTAGCTTGTGATAGTAAGGCTATCAACATAGTCTTGGGAATGTCTTTTACTAAGATTAATGATCACTGCCAGCACTTGATTAGAACAGAGAAGCTGAATATGATGAAAAAGTGGTTAGACCCATTAATCTCAGATGATGAACCGAAGTGGTTAGGAGAAGGAGCTCCAATCGAAAAGAGAGATCTGAACGTAGCTGCAAGATACTGGTTCGGGTTTATCAGCAGCACAATTATGCCATCCCAAAATGAGTCAGTCCTTTGCCTGGCTAAGGCAGCTTGTCTGGGGTGGATCATGGAGAAAACTAGAATAAATTTGGGGATGATCATTTCTTCAAAGATCCATATGTGTGCAAAGCAAAGCAGGACCTCTCTACCTTTCCAATTTGGATTACGGTCCCTCCATTTACTATCTCGATCTTTCCATCCTTCATCCGTAGCCCAACCTTAGTTACCACCCTCCCTCGTGTAATTTGAATGATAGGCACCGCCTTGGTTGGCTAGGAAATTTACCTCTTCATTATACAAGGTTTCAAACTTGGACTTATCTGGGTTAGCACACCCGACACCCACGGCATTGACACTTCTAGCACCAGCTCTAATGACATTTTTAGACAAAATATCAAGTTGTGTCATGATCCTGGCCATAATTTGGTCCCTCTCTTGGTCCTTCTCCATTTGTTCCTTAGTTAACTTGAACGTGAGAAGGGAGACATGGTCTTCACGGGTATACCATGCCCTGTTTATGGTAGTCATGACATCCAACAGCTGAGCAGCTATCACATAAGGTTGCTTCATCAAACTTCCCGGAGAGAGTTGGTCAGCAACACCCTTATTTACCGAATCCAGAATCTGGTAAAAATACTGCAGCAACACGTTATCAGCCAAGCCATGGGTTGGGCATTGAAGCACCAACTTTTTGAATTGCAGCCAAGTTTCATGGATAGGCTCGCCTTCTAGATGCTTGAAGCTCTGAATTCTATCCCGAAGAGTCATCATCTTCGAGGGAGGGAAATACCCAATAGTAAATTTAACCCATATTCATATAATCACACCGCAAGAATTGGGTTTTTAGTTAGACATGATAAAGAGATAGAAATGGATACCAAAAATTGTTTCCATCAAATGGGTACAATAGAAAATGTATTTAAACACGTCAAGGACGAAGATTCTTCAAGAACCACTTCCAATTTCTTGGAATTTTAATCCTTCAAATCTTCAAAGTTCAAGAACAATGTCTCTCAAAAACTCTAAGAACTAAAACTGAAAATATTCTAAAAGTCAGTAATAATTCGCTACAACTTCATACTAAGCTACAACATTAAATGGGTATTTATAGTTTTCAAAAATTGGTCCTGCGAAAGACTACTTGGCGTAGTTAGGGTGGTTCGCCAAGGCACTCGGCGATCTACCATTTGGTCTGGTTCATCGCCTTTCAACGTTTGCTTTCAGCATCTTCGCGTTTCGAATCATTAGGCGATATGGTGTTGCTTCGCGGAACTGTTCATCGATGCGCCGACTGCTACTTTTCATCACCAACTTGATCTTTTCCTTAAGGGCTCAATACAATGGAACATTCGGCAAGATTAAGGCCATTCGATGGTTCACCCAATGGCTTTGGCGATCCTCAAGACTTCCTTTCTTTGTTCTTTCAACTGCCTTGTTCCGTTTTTCTCCATAGTGTTCATGCTTTGTCTCTAACTCCAAATACCTGAAACTCAAGGATTTACATCAGTTATTGAGACAAAATATGCATTTAAGGACACTAAATTGATCAAAATAAAGCACTAAATGAGTACAAATTGTGGACTCATCATGACACCTTGTGACCAAGGAATATACCTTCCTTGACCATGAAATGACACTTCTCCTAATTCAGCACTAGATTGGCCTTCGCACCTCTGTAAAGACTTGCTATGATTGAGCAAACAGTCATCAAAAGTATGACCTACCACTGAAATGTCGTCCATGAATACCTCTATAATATCCTCCACTATGTCCGATAAGATAGAAATCATACACCTCTAGAAAGTTGTTGGTGCATTATATAGTCCAAATGGCATGCGTTTAAATGCAAAGGTGCATTAAAGCCATGTAAGATTGGCCTTTTCCTGATATTCTGGAGTAATTGATAGCTAGTTGCAGCCAAAGTTTCTATCTAAGAAACAATACCACCCTTTTCTAGCCAACTTGTCAAGCATCTGGTCAATGAATGGCATTGAGAAGTGATCTTTCAAGGTCCACTTGTTTAGATTTTTGTAGTCCATACACAGTCGCCATCCAATTACAGGTCTCTATGGGATTAACTCTTTCTTTGCATTTGCAACCACTGTCATACCACCCTTTTTGGGCACACATTGCATTGGGCTGACCTAATGGCCGTCAGAAATGGGGTACATCACCCCAGCATCTAACCACTTGATGATCTCCTTTTTACCACCTCTTGCATTGTTGGATTCAACCTCCTCTAGTGTTCAATGCTTGGGCTGCATTCCTCCTCAAGTTGGATTTTATGAGTGCATATAATCGGAGGTAGCCCAATTATGTCAGCAATGGCCCATCCAATCGCTCTTTTATACCTTATCAACAGGTTAATTACGACTTGTACATGTTCGTCGTTCAAATCTGTAGCCAAGATTGCAGGCAAAGTGTTGCTAGTACCTAAAAATACACACCTTAGGTGACTAGGTAGCTGTTTCAGTTCCAACACATGTGGCTCCTCAATGGATAGGTTTGCTGGAGGACCTGGCCTGTTTTTCAAATCCAGGTTCAATTTTTTTTGGAGAATAAGAGTGTGCTCCCATGCCCTGTAGAACATTCACGGTCTCCACATAGTCAGTTTGGAAATCACCTACAAAATTCATCAACACGGCTGCTAATGTTTCAATAGCCAACCTCTCCTCAATGGTCGCTCCCATTTCTTCTTTATGAAAGGGCTCTATCGCAGACACCACATTCATGTCATGCGGCTGTTTCATTGACCTGCAAAATTTAAACTTTACCTCTTGTTGAGTCTGAATTTCAGTTCTCCACTTTTAACATCTACCAATGCTCATCCTGTGGGCAAAAATGTTCTTCCCAAAATTATGGGAACCTCAAAATCCACTTTGCGATCAATTATCGGCCATCATCAACCTCATTGTTGTGGGTTTTGAAACTCCTAACCCCAGTTGCTTGTAAATGGCCAGCGGCATAAAGTTTATAATGGCACCTAAGTCACACAAGGCCTTTGCAAATTCGATTGATCCGATAGTGCATGGTATGGTGAATTCACCCGAATCCTCCTTTTTCTATACCAGAGACCTGGTAGCAATAGCACTGCGCTGATGAATATTGTCATTAAAATCGATGCTTACAACTCTTTTCTTCGTCACCAAGTCCTTCATGAACTTAGCATATTCTTGCATCAACTCTAGGGATTCTACCAATGGTATGTAAACTGATAGCTGTCTCAGCATGGTGATGAACTTCAATTAATACCCATCTTCAAATTTCTTTTTAAGCCTTTGAAGGAAAGGATGAAGTGGTCTTGGTATCTTCTTTTGAGGCATAGTTCCCTCCACCTCTTTGTCCTTTGTTCCTGCTGGTTTCACTATTGGTTAAGCGTCCTCCAAGTCATCTACTTGGTCAGCTTTGGCCTTCTCTCTTCCAGTTTTCTCCAACACATGTTCATGCTCAGTACCTGTAGAAATTGGTTCATTAAGAATCGTACCACTCCTGGTGGCTATAGTCATGCAATACCCGTCTTTCTAAGGATTTTGAATAGTATTAGTTGGTAGTGACCCATTATTCCTCTGGTTTAGTCATGCCGAAACTTTCCCCAACAACTGATCTATTTGCTTGATGAAGGTGGTGTGAGAGTCTAGCAGTTGACTCATACTGGAAAAATCACCTTTCATCTCCTTGACCCCTGCATCAGTTGACTAAACTTTTTAGAGCACCTTGGCAAAAATGTCTTCCTGCTTAGACCCCTTGGAACTACCACTTGCCCGTTCTCTATTACCTGGGGGCACATACACACCACTGCGATCATTTATGTACCCATATCTGTTCTATCAGTTTCCCTGCTCTCTGTTTCCTGGCCTGTTATACTGTCCTTTTCTATAGTAGTTCTGACCACCGTTTCCAGAATTGTAACCTTTTTTTCCCGAGTTATAATTCCAGAAATTTCCTTGGTTTCCCAAGTATTTAGCCTTCTCATCTAGACCGATATGTTGATCCATACCTGTTTGGAGGTTCTACAACATTTACCTTTTCAAAACATGCCACAATACGCTTTATGAAAATATCTATCTGGGTCCTCATGTGCGCCATGTCCTGATCTCTTTCTTCTTATATTTTCTTTTGTTCTGCTGAAAGTTCAAAGGTGAACCCAAGATCTCTTACATCAGCATCCCTTCTGTACCATGCTCTGTTTTTCTTAGACACGTCATCCAACTTCTGCATGCTTTCTGCAAATGGCTTCCTCATGAATGATCCTCTGCACACTGCATCAGCCCCCTTGCTTAAAAAAAAGGGGGCAAGTCAAGTAAGTAAGCAGTGATCTGAACCACTTTGAAATAGAAAGAAAGATAGAAGGAAAGCAAGAAAGAACTATCTGACTTCGCTATCTTTCTATGAGATTGGCTAAGTTATCCGCAATTATGTCTTTGATGTCTTTATTTCCGCTTTTTTGTCGTATGATTTGGGTTTTAACCTAATTTGTCTTGGTGTGATAAGACTAGTGTTATCATGTTCATTTTCAGTAACATAATTTAAAGATCTATAGAAATACTGTTTCAGATGTCTCTCACTGAGACCATGGTTTGGGCAGTTTTTCAGCTTTTGACTGAAACTCCACCAAGTGTCATGCATCGCTTCTCCTGGTAGTTGTTTGTGGGCACTTATCTCATCCTTCATCGGCAACTTTTTTGATTCAGGAAAGAATCATTCTAGGAAAGCCTCCTTCAACTCAGTCCATGTCCTGATTGAGTCATCTGGCATCTCATTCAGCCAATTGGTTGCATCCCAAGTGAGAGACAATGGAAACAACCTTAATCTCATCACTGTCTGGCTAACTCCAGGAATTTCTTGCGATTTGCATATCGCCACAAAGTTCATAAAGTGCTGGTTTGCATCATCACCTGTTGCACCTCTGAACATACCTTTCGAATTCAACAATTGAATCACAATGCTGGTGATTTTAAATTTCACACCTGGAGGTAGTGCAAGAAACATTATCGCTCATGTGGCTACACTTCCATCAAAGTCTAAGTCATCCTTTCCGTACATCATGTGAGTTGGATGTTGTGCTCTACCCCTTGGAGCTAGTAGTTCCCAGTGGGGAGAAACTATTTCACCCACTCCTATGTTTTCTTCCACCACCCTAGGCGGGTTGTTCACAACATTTTGCTGAATAACTCTTGCAGCGGTTTCAGCTTCCAATCCCAGTCTTTGCCTTTGAGCCTCTAGTTCTTGTGCATTCACCATTTTGCGAATAATCTTTCGATGTTCTGGGTCATAAGGAATCAATGGAGATCCATTGCTTCTAGTATTTGTAATACACAATCGAACTCACCTAAAAGAAACACATACAAAGAACAAGACGTAAAATTAGGAAATATAACTACACTTTGATTAAAAGCTAGTAAAATACTTCTTAATTGAAATTCCCCGGCAGTGGCGCCAAAATTTGATACGTCTAAACTTACACCTCAATTAAGAGATATAAACAATTGAAATCAATTTATAGAACTTAACGTGAGTTGAGGTCGATCCCACAGAGAATTCCTTTGCAGAAATGATTACACTGTCGCATTTACCCAAATGTTGTTATTATTTCCGAAAGAGAACAATTACAGAATGTAAATGGGGATTAGTTGTGTTGTTCTAGTAACTAAGATTAGCAATCAAAATCTAGATTAACAATTGATGTTTGCGTAATCAATGACAAGTCTTACGGTTCGGGTGTCTACGATCGTGCAATAGTATAGTAACCCAACCAAGGGTTGGGATCGTCCCGAAGGAGTGGTTTTGAGAATTAGTAGAAAAATAAAATTTCATTCTAACTAGTCATAGCTAAATAACTTAACGAGTAAAAACATAGTAAATTAAGGGGGTGACACGAAAGTGTAAAATATTAAATTGGGGGTTTTAACACAAGTAAGCAAAAAATTTGCAAGATTAACAATAGAATCTAACAATGAGAGGAGGATTCTTAGGATGTGACCGGAATACGGGTTAATCTAAAGTATTGGGTACATGCTTTCAATAGAAAATTTATAGAGTAATAGGGACTAGGCTAAGCTTTATGTGGAAATAGGTTCTCTCTAGAGCAACTTACCCTGTTTCAAATGGGTTCTTCTAGGACAACCACTTGCCGCATGTAGACCAACCTACACCTTACCCCACTCACTCTCTCGAGCTGAATGTTAGGATGTGGAACTAAGGCTCACCTTCTCGGGCTGAGCCTCATGTCGACCTACTCTTTAGGCCATCATTCTAGTGGTCCTGGTTTCACGACTTCTCTCTCGAGCAAGACGAAAACACATGAGTGAAATTTTATTTGCAACTACAAATATATTAGATTCAACCACAACTACTAGATGAAATCACCATTAAACTACATTTAAACTATCAACAACTAAGACCTATCAATTATCTTAACCCATATTCGCTAAATCACACACCAAGAATTGGGTTTTTAGCCACACATCAAGAGATAGAAATTTATACCTAAATGAGCTTCCATTCAAATGGGTATGAAGATATAAATCTTTTTACAGGCCAAGAATGAAGAATCCAAAAGACCCAAGTCCAAATATTTAGAGATGATACCCTCTTTTTCTTCAACTCTTCAAAACCCTCTTCGACTTAGAGCAAAAATATGAAAAGAAGTACTATTCTATATGAAAATTATATTAATTGGTCGACCTTTAAAACTACAACTCTAACTAGTATTTATAGCTTCCACATATTTGTGCTACAGTGGATCATTCGGCGTCGTTAGTCAGAATCACCGATCAACTCGGTGATTCGCCCTTTGGTGTAGTTCATTGCCGTCTTGCACCAGCCTTCAACATGGTCTTGCTCTTGGTCATTGGGCGAAATGGTACTGCTTCGCGGAACTGTTCGGCGATGCACCGACTGCTTCCTTTTTCTGCTGACTTGATCCTTTCCTCCAAGGCTCAGTACACTGGAACAAAAGGCGAAGTAAGACCCTTCAGCGACTCACCAAGTGGACTCGGTGATCCTCATGCCTTTATTTCTTCGTTCTTTTCAGCCTTTTCGTTCCTTTTTGCGACGTAGTGTCCATGCTTTCCTTCAAACATTAAGTACCTGAAACTTATGGGTTTTCATCAGATATTGAGATAAAATAAGCATTTGAGGACACAATTTCTATTAAAATATAGTCCTAAATGAGTCCAATTTTTGGAATCATCAACACCCCCAACTTAAACTTTTGCTTGTCCTCAAGCAAACTCAAGTTCAGTCGTTCAAAAAGGGTTTCTCGAACAGGCTACACAAGACTCAATCATGAACGCACACAACAAGACTCAATTACCTTATGTAAAGATCAAATATGCAATCAAAGATTCAAGTTGTGACTCACCAATATCACCGAATCTCATGCTCACAATACTTGCTTCAAATGCAAGTTCAAGCTCAACTATAGTGTTCAAATGCCCTCACACAAAGAATGATTCCATATTCACACAAAAGGTTTCACAGTTTAAAGATTTTGAATCAGATGCAATGCTCAAACTCACAAAGTAGAACATAATGCATGATTTCACCCAGAGGTTTACCCGTATTTTCCAATCAATATTTGTTTAAGCTCACTCAAGATCAAAAAGGTTTTTTCAAGGCTTGTAATGGGGCTGAGTGCAAAGGTATGGTCATTTATGCTCAGTAACTTTCATCCTCATGAGATGTGGTTCTCACAACACTTCCTTCCCTTTCCATTTATCATTTTTTTTTAGTGCTCATGAGTCATTCTTTTATTTGCTTCCCATGAATTTTTTTGGAATGCCCTTCCAGTTTGCAACTTTATTCCACAACATTTCTTTTTCATTCTTTTTATTTTCTATCTTTTTCTCTTCTTTTTTTATATGGAGGGGTTCCATTTTTCTCAAAATCATGGTTAAGAGGAGACTTCCCTTGCACTTCATGATTTGCCCCTATCTTTTCAACACACCCCCAACTTAGGCTTTTGGCCTAAGTTGGCTATTCTACTAACCAGAACTTCATGAGGATTATGGGTGATGGATTAAGAAAGGTCTAGTTTTTATCAAGTTTCTTCCAAAGAAAGGTAAAGCTCAATTGGTGTTCTAGAGAGAATCACACACTCACAAGGTAGGTCACCAAAGAGGTATATGTCAAATTGGTTCACACTATTCGAAGTTGCCTAAGATCATATCAAGAGATAGCATCACTTAGTTGACCGGACCAACGGGGTAAATTCTAGGATCTATCATGCATAGTTCACAGGTAAGCTCATCACATTAGGCATTGACAGTATGAGTTAAACAAGACTCCACACTTTCGTTAGTGTGCAATGATCATCACAAGAGACTCAATTCGATACTAGGCTAGTCAAAACGAGATTCAAAGAGTTCACATATTGTCTATGCAACTTCATTTGGCCTCATCGTAGCCGTGGATTCATCTTCGTTCAATTGAGAGCATTATTCAAGTCATCGATATTAATTGGAACCGAGACTCAATTTTTTGCAAAAGAACAACCACATTCAAGAGCATATACCGAGTAGCAAAAATGTGCGAATAATTCAAAAAAATTTGAAAGGGTCAAAATCATTTTGCAATTAAAAACAAAATGAGCCATGAGCTCAATCATCTACAAAAAGCAGTATTTAACACAATTTTAAAGCAGAACAACCCAAATATATACACAAAACATAACTATGAACACAAAAGATCTGGGCCTCACCCTACAACAAATAAAAAGTATTTGTCCTCAAATGCAAACAAATAAAAATATATCTGAAAGTAAATTAAAGAAAAACAGAGAGGGAGGTAAAGAGGGAATCATGTCTAAACAGTCGTTCCATCTGTCTGGGCATCAGTGCCCGATGTGTGGGTGTGAGTTACGACAGATAAAAAGTGAGGGAGAGAGAATGAAGTTGAAACTTTTAAACCTTTGGCTTCCAAAACCATCCAGTTTTTGCTCGTTCGGCGACATTAGTCCTGATTGCTGATCTATTCGATGTAATGCCAAATAGTCATTTACCCCACCAAAGTTTATAGAACCTCCATGTTGTGTGGGAGTCCAGACGACGGTCTCTATCGGGATTACCGACACAATTGGCGGTTTGCCAATAATTTCCTGTGCACGCAGAGATTTACAGACTCCAATGCAGGATGATCTTGAGTCTAACGGCGGTCTAGTTTGGAGTCGCCGAACTGTTCAGCGGTTCACTTATTAGACTTGTTTTTTGCCAATTTACGCTTTTCGTTCATTCTCCACACTACCATCTGCACAATTAACACACCATTATTTTATCAAAGCAACCTAAAGTTATAAAGGGTTTTGGGTTGCCTCCATAAAAGCAGCTTAGTTAACGTCATGGCATGATGCAATAGTGCCTTCAGGTGTCTTATAAATACACAACTGCAACCAAAGAAATCTCTTGACAATCCCTGAAATATAATTTCAGACGTTGACCGTTCACATTAAACGGTGATCCTTCCTGATCTTCAACTTCTATGGCACCATTGGTGAACACTTGCATTCCTCTAAAAGGACCAGACCATTTGGGTTTATGCTTTCCGAGAAAGAGTCAAAGTCGAGAGTTGTATACCAAAACCCAATCTCCTACCTTGAAGTCCGGCTTGAGTATCCGAGCATCATGCCATTTCTTCATCTTCTCTTTGTAGATAGCTGAACTTTCATACAATTTGAGTCTAAATTCATCCAGTTCGTTCAACTGTTCAACCCTCTCCCTTGAAGTTTTGGACCAGTCCAAATTTAGAGCTTTTTATGCCCACAATGCTTTGTGTTCAAGCTCGATGGTCTTTACTTGGCACGTCTGAACCTTGGATCTTTAAAGAAAACACATTGGATAGGTGCCACGGGCAACTCCACGGACCATCATAGGGACCACGGTCCATCTGGGTGTCTGTGGTCTTTACTTGGTCACTTCCCATTTATGCTCCTCGATGCCTAAGCACTGATCATCTTCACGATCACCACAACGGGACGTTATGGGGACCACAACGCGTGGGGCCTTCCATGGTCCTTACTTGGTTTCCCTTACACTCTATCTTCCCAGGACCCAAACACTAGCTCAGCTTCTCGATCATAACCATAGACCGTTATGAGGACCACGATCCGTGAGGTTGGTCAAGATCTTTACTTGTCCAATCCAATTTCAACTTCTCCAAGCTTTCATACAGGAAATGCATCACGATATGCACCAAGGATCATGACCAGGACCACAACCCATCTAGGTGCTCATGGTCTTCACTTAATTAGACTTATCTTCTACTTATTTTTCCATTTTTCCCACACAAGCAAGAATTTGTCTACACATTTAACAAACACATCAAAGCTTACAAAATACACTCGATTCTAGTATTAATCCTTAGTTTTGAGCATCAAATGTGTCAATATTTCATGGCACATCATCATGTCAAGGAACCGGTGCCAAAAAAATTGGGCACATTTCGAGCCCAAATAATGCAAAATAGTCTCCAAAAGCATGAGGATAAAACTGCTAGTACAGAATTTAGAAAGGACTCAATATAGTAGTCAAAAGATATCAGCGTCATAAGGATATATCGTGAATTGGAACCCACAGTTAGAGTCACAAAGGACTCAATCTAGCTATAAATCAGAGTCCAACTCAAAAGAATCCACAAAGGCCAAAAGTCACAATCGAATCACATCGGGGCCATAACGAAAGGAGATTATCGATCAAATATAATAAGGTAAAAAATGTATTCGAACTAGGATCCACACTATTACACCCAAGTCAGCTACATCAGTCTACAAGGAGCTAGAACAGTCTGAGACGACATCGAATGATTTCAAATAACACCAAATAAATTTTTATGGTAATCATTAGTCTAAGCCTAGAGCAAGGCCAAGAATAATCAGAAATAACCAAGTAAAATCCATAAATCATCAACATGGCATGATAGGAATCAAAGGCAAGATAAAACATGCTTAATTCCCCTAAACTACCTGAGATGAAAGCTAGGGAAATAATTCTATCAACTAAATATGAATCATACAAAGAACCCTCCCAAAATAAGATAAACACAATATTAATACTATTACAAGAACAACATAAGTTTCCTAAGGCATAACCTACTTTGATGTCGATTTTGCGAACCCCAAAATGTACTTAATTAAATACCCTTCCAAACCACCTCCTATCACTACCCTACTATCAAATTAATGGTCACGATGTTAATACGGTCGAAACAATACCCATATTGCATAATAAATTCACAGACCCAAAATTGGGTGAAAAATGAGTCCATGGGCCCCTCATGGGAATTAAAATATTACCACCATCAACAAGTCCTTATAAGATCAAGGAACTTGTCCCGATAAATTGGGCTCATTCCAAGCCCAAATAATGCCAAAATAGGCTTCATAATCATGAGTGTCAAAACCACTATAAAAAAGATAGAAAGGGGCGTAAGAACAAGAAATTACCATAATAACAAGTCTACAATGCTCCCTCAATGGATCTAGCTTTAGGATCCAGCAATTACCAACAAATCGACCAAGAATTTAGCTCAGACGCAGCTAAATTGATGAGAAATCACCTTTTGAAATGTGAACTTATGAGATAAAATTTTGGGCTGATATCATTTACTTAGATGCAACTCTTCATCACTATCATGACACCTAGGGTAGAAACCATGACCTTATAAAAGTTGTTCAACCTAGTAAGCGTGCTTATCGTGACCACAAAAAGGACACACGACTTCGGTGAGTAGGTCCATTGTCCTTCATGGTCGTGGAGGTCTTCATAGTGACCTCGATGAAGGCTTTCACCTGCACCAGATGTTGTTGCGTTAGATATGTAACAAATTTTAACATTTATGTAACAGGGTGCTCAAGATTCATTTGGAGACCATACATGCATTGACTATGATACTCCCACCAAATTCAATATTCAAGTTTCAATGGAGATGTCAAAACATCCAATGGAGGTCATCACAACAAGAATTTAGTCCCACACACAAATCTCCATTTTAGTAAAAATCCACAAGGTAGCTTGAAATGAGTTCAGAAACCTCGAGAATTGACCTAAAGGTACTTCTACACAAAACTCATTTTTTGGGAGCGAACGAAACAATCAAAATTATATTTTGAGGTCGTTTACAATATCCACTACTAAAAGAACTTTTTTCATTGAAATTGAAGGGTGAAGGTTTGAATAGGTAGAGAGATTGAACTCGCATCTCGTGGTCGGTATCTCGTATAGCTTCCTTAGCTCTACGATGTCTCCACTAAACCTAAACAACAAGAATGTCCCTCAAACACAATCGCCTTCCATTGCTAGCCAAATTTACATTTGGCTCCTCCACATAGGTCAAATGATCATCCAACTAACTGAGTCATACCGGAGCACATGAAGCTCGTAAGTAATATAACATTGAATCATAGACATATGATAAAAGCGAATGAATACGTGAAAATACATGAGGTAAGGCCAAATAATAAGCAACATCACCAATAATTTAGAGAATCTCTAATGGCCCTATGAACCTAGGATAAACTTACCCCGCCTCCCAAATCTCAACACGCCTTTCATAAATGATAGTTGGATAATGTAGAAAACATTTTCACTCGTTATGAGTAGACAAACGATGAAAAAATTAGGTATGAAAATGATTGTGTTGGTGACTTCAAAATTTTAGATCGGGTCGGTCACATATTAACTTTGAGCAAGGTAAGGTCTAGGAATGTCAGAGAAAGGATTAAGGATAATGTCTAATCATGGATTGGTTACTCTTTCAGCTAAGAAATGAAGTATCCAATGAGACTTTTCAAAAAGAATTTGGGTCAGTAGACCATTTGTTATCCAACATGACGTGGAAGGGTTATTTAGGAAATCAAGGGTCGAGTGTGTGTTGTGAAATAGAGGATTTGGTGAAGAACTTGGAGCTTCTATCTTCATGAAAGCTACTATACGGGATAAATCCTATTATGGTGGTGCCTCTGTAGTGGGTTGGTAGCCGCTATAACAACTCTATCGCGATCTCATGCAGAAATTTCCCAAAAAAGGTCATTATTCTGCAATTTTGTTCTTGGGAAAGAGGGTGATTTTAGGCTATTTTCCTCAATTTTCGACCATTCTCTTTGGTAAAGGTAATTTAATAGTCCCCCTAACTAAGAATTTCATTCTATAACTTAGAATCTATAATGGTACTTTTAGGGTTTTTTTTTATTTGAATTAATGTTGAGAAAAGCCTTGGATTGGTAGAATGATCATGTGAATACGTTGGGGTTAGAATTTTAGTTCACATTTGGGTATTTTAGGCCATAGTTCATTTATTGTTGTGTTCTGTAATAGTCTTAGACCAAGAACAATCCAAGACATTACAAAATGAAAAAGCTCAAGTTCGTTAGAGCATTCAAGCTTGTTCCGAGGTAGGTAATGCTTGTTTATTTTCTAAGGTATGTAATGTATGCATGTTCACTTTGTTGTAATAATTTTTATGCAATGCATGCGGGAAAAACATAAGGGATGAGTGTGAAAAGACATCATGTTGATAAATCTCATGCAATGAACGTGCTCATTTTATTTATGGCTTCAAGTGTTGTTTTTCATTGTGATTGTGTATTTTGTTTGTGATTACTGGTTGCCTTAGATACCACACTGGTACATGTTTACTAATGATTACCTCGGGTACCATGTTGGTAAAAATTTACTGAGGCTTGAAACATGTTAGACAAAAATTACTAAATGTTGTGTTTTAACTTATTATTCTTACTGCTTTGTTGGAACGCATTAGACAACCTAATGTTAGTAACTAAACTCTAAGTCGTGTAGAATATCACATGAAATTGATGAAAGAGAACTCACAAGTTTTGTGGCTTATCTTTGAAGCTTTCAGTGTCTAAATTATGGTGCACTCGTTTAATTGAGAAAAAATAGAGAATTGATACAGTAGAAGATAGATGCAGAGCTTTGGGGACTTGATTGTGGATTACGATATATGTACAAATCTCATAACGAAAAATTTAAATAGTAAGTAATACTTAGTAGAAATTGAAGATTCTAACGAATCAGAGAATGCCAAAGAGATCAGCTACTACATGTGATCTGTCATTACAAACCATCAAGAAGATTCCCATTTCTTGGGATGCCAAGTATAGAACAAATAGACCAACAATACTGAAGTTAGTTCTATCATCATATTATGCCATATATCATGGCACTCCATGAACCAACAACAACAGGCGCCACCTCCATCTCTTTTTGCTCCAACTACTGTAATTGTGGATGAAGACGGTGGTAGCTCCGCCGCAATAAATTCTAAATATTTTATTTCTCAATTAATCTTCAAAAGCCCTAATTAATAGATGAGAACTAATAGAGTTACAAACCTGTTAAAGGTAGAAAATTGAATCAGACACTTTTTCCTTGGAGAAACAAAATAGCAGGCACATAAAAATTAGCGTCTTGATATTATTAAATTTAAGGATTGCAGGGGTTAATTGTCAGGACCTGATTTCTCTAGCCATTATTGCGCCTTCCAACCAGCCAGTAGGCAAGCAAAACCTTATCCCAGAACTTGAGAGTAATGGGACTGATGGGGAACTATCCTCAACTATGCGAAGCATAAATAAACGGAACACATAAGAGGAAGGCATAAGCGAACCCAAAACTATATACAAAACAGATACCTCCCAGAACCTGGAAGTCACATGTACAAAACTACTGAAAGAGTACAAGTCCCAAAAGTGGACCATAGAAATAGACCACAGAAAAAAGAATGCCTTATAAAGTAAACGACAAGTCAATGTGTAAATACAGAATGGAGACAGAAAGCCCAGAATGATATGTGCTCATCCTCGTTTCCAGAATACACTAGTGGAGGCTTGACCTCAACACTTATAGTTGGTGCTCAGACCTGCATCAAGAAACAGATGTAGAGTGTAGCATGAATACCAAAGCAACAGCTACCCAGTAGTCATCATAGGCCTACTGAGCAAGAAAGGTAAGATTAGACGGAAAAGATAGAATCAAATGGGAGCAGAGGTCAACATCAATAAGAGCAAAAAAATCAGAGAGTTAGTCTAAGGATATTTAACCTAAACCTAGCTACGCTCCCATAAGATGCACTAGGTACACTTAAGCACAAACAAACAAGAAATCGAACGAACTCCTACAAACCTGACAGGTACACAGAGAAGCCAAAACTACAGTACCAAAAGGAAACCCAACTTCGAATCGACACAACCAATAACTCCAACCCTGTCAACAATTTTGACGTCCACATCGGGCCACCTAGCCCGCCAGCAACTCTGGGGTGTTGCCCCGCCAGGCGAGTGTCACACGGGGGTATATTAATCCCCTCTAAAAGCTATAATTCAACTACCCAATAGGCTAACACTCTTGGGCAATGCACAGGCTAGCCAAGTGTGCTATCTTACATTCCCGGGGGCCCTTCCCTAGCAAGAAAGAGTGCGCGGTCCTGTCAACTCTGAATAGGACCTCAAGTAACTTATATCCAACTACCTAGCCAGCTAATCACCCAGTGAACCTACCCAATGCCAGCCAGGTGAGGTAGCTATCACTCCCAAGGGCTGTGCCCGAATGCCAGCCAAAGTGTGCATGTAAAATCAACTTCGTAGAGGATCTAAAATTTCAAGCTCTCATGGATCGACATCCACTACCAACCACATCAAAACAGGTGAAACAACTCAAAGACACCGTGGATCGACGTCAACTACCAACTACCTCACACTATAAGCGACAGCGAAACACCAAAACTAGGAAAATACTATGCCTCTGATAACGCATCGACATCACATAACTGGGGAGAGCATCCAGAAGGATCACAAGCAATAAAAATCCCAAAGCTAGGCTTTACTATCATACCAAAGTCTGCTAAGCTAGTCTACAAGGACCTAGTCTATCAAAATCGACGTCGAATACATACCAAATTCAAGCAGGTGAATGGGTCTAAGTTAAAACTAGTTTATCCTAGACTTAGGCCATTGATAAATTGCAACATAAATAAACAGCCAACTAGATACTACACATGCAACAACAAATAAACTGCCCAACAGGTAATTCACAAATACCCACATATAAAATACCCCTCATACAACATGGTACTAACCCCAAAACAGACTGAAAATCAACCTTACACAATATTTTCTTAGAAGAAAAGAAAAAATATTAGCTGCTGATGATTCCGAGATTTGGACTCATTTGGGGGTTTGTTTATATAGATTTAGTGACCTAAAATGCTTAATTTGTGCCATGAACTGATGTTAAACCTTTGATTTTCGCGTATATGGATTGATGAACAAAGCAAGGATATTAACATGCAAAAAGGAACAAAACAAACTAAAGAAATGAGGAAAGTCATGTCTGCTGATCGCCAAGAACACTTGACGAATTGCCGAGTGTCTAGTTTGACACCCTAAAGTTCTAGTGTGCCAGCCCGGAGGGAACAAACCAAGTCGGCGACAAAAAGGAAGAGTCGGTGAATCGCTGAGTAGTTCTGCAATGCACAAGGAGATCGCACTAAGTTACAGAACTTGAGGATACTTAGTGTCAAGGTTAAAAGGCGATGGAAGAGGTCAAAAGGTGGCTCGCCGAGTGGTTCGGCGAGCCCGACTTACTTCGCCAAACCACCCTTTGTGGCTTATTTTCGACGACTGTAACTTAGATTTTGAACATTTTATTTAAGAGGTTGGACAAAGTAGAAACTTCTAATTTAGTTGAGAACACTTTGCTATATAGTTTTTCAAAGCTTTGAAGAATTTGAGAGGTTCAATTTGGAGATTTTTGAAGTGGGTTTCTAATAATATACAAATTGAAGCATTGTAAAGACTAAATCTCTCTTACCCTGTTGGCGGCTAATCGATTCAATAATCACTATTACTCTTTTATGATTTTTGGCTAAAACCCCAATTTTTGGGGTGTGATCATGTGATTATGGGTTGAATTAGTTCAGGGGTATTGTTAATTACTAGGTTAAATGCTATTTTGAAGTGATTTTAATTAGTAATTGTGGTTTAATTAATGAATTGTAGTTGCAAATGCATTTCTAATTTTGTGTACTTGGCTTGCTCGAGAGAGAGGTTTTAGTACTAAGATTATTGATTGATGAGTTTTAGGTATTGGGTTGAGCTGCGTGTAGATCGAGAGAGTAAATCCTAAACCCATTCCTACCCATCTAGCTCGAAAGAGTGGATGAACTAAGGTGTGGGTTGTTCTTCATTGTCATGCTTATTAATGTTGGAAAGAAATCACCTGATTAGGGGTAGTTGTTCGAGAGAAAGCTATCTCCCTTATAATTTAGCCTACACACTCATTTTGTCATTTAGTAGTAGTTCGAATTATCCATATATCTAAATTTGCCTAAAATTGATCACATTCCAAGAATTCTTCTCCCTATTGTTATTTTAAAGTGTTTGGGACTGCTTTGTAGTTGATAGTTACAAACCAAAACCCCCATCGGACATTCGTGTAAACCCTTTAATTTGATTCATGTCTTTATTGATAATTTATATTTGTATGGATGATTAGACCACATTTGCACTACCTAATTGAATTTGAACATGTACCGCTCCCTGTGGGATTCGATCCCAACTCAATTGTTGGGTTTTATGATGATTAAAGATCGTTGGCACCTAGAATTGGAAGAGGTGTTCTTGAAATATTAGATCAAAATGGCGCCGCTGTCGGGGAGTGGTGTTGTTCGAAATTCTTTTGGTGAAGTTGAATTGTGTTCTGTTTAGTTATAGTTGAATCTACTTATATTAGTTTTGGTTTTGTGTTGCTCGTGTTAAACAGAGGAGAAGATGAGCATTAACGGAAGTAATGGTATCCAAGTGGGCCAACAAGATGATGTCAGAAACCTCAATGATGTCAACGACCCAAACATCAATGACCCAGTCCAAATGGGTGGTGTTTGGGTCATTCGTTTACCTCCAGCTGAAGGAAACACTGTTTTTTCATATAACAAGTACCATGCTTCAACTCTTACTATTGAAAGGTTTATTTCAGGGGCTGGTTCATGAGCATATCATAAATTATGTTGATGTTTGTAGACCATTCTCATTTAAGAAAATATTGCAAGAAACAATCCATTTGAGGTTGTTCCCATTTTCTCTGATGGGCGAGGAAAACAAGTGGTCGACTGAGTTTCCAAGAGATTCTATCACTTCTTGGATGAAGCTGATCACAGTATTCCAAGTGAGATTCATCCAAAGTTTCAAATGCTTGGAAGGTGAACTGATCCACAAGACATGACTGAGGTTTAAGAAGGTGTTGCTGCAATTTCCAACTCATGGATTGTCCAAAAACCTGATGCTGCAATAATTCTGTAGGAGTCTTGACTCGGTGAACAAAGGAGTTGATGATCAACTTGTTCCCGGTGTTGTAATGTAACAACCCTATGAAGTAGCTTCTCAATTCCTTGATTGCATGACCAAGATCAACAGGGCATGGTACCCTCGTGAGGACCAAGTCTCTCCTCTCAACGTTAGATTGACAAAGGAGCAGATCGAGAAAGATCAAGAGAGAGATCAATACATGGCAAAGATGATGACCCAGCTAGATATCTTGTCTAAAAATGTCATGGGTGTTGGTATGAAGAGTGTTAATGTTGTGGCTATTTGAGGAGTTAACTTTGGTAAAGTTCAACTTAAAGCGCATTACAATGAGGAAGTGAACTTTCTAGCAAATGCAGGAGGAGGTTATCGTGCTAACTACCCAAGACAGGGTGGAAATCAGGGTTTGAATACATATGAAGGCTGGAGAGACCGTGATGGAGATTGGCGTGATCTTGACGCCACTTGGAAGGAAAGAGAGAGGGAGAAGGATAGGTATATTCCTCCCCATGAGCGTATAAAGCCCAAAGATTCAGAGGGTGGCCACACGGAAGACATGCTCTCACTCATTCTCAACAAGGTTGAAGGGTCCAATAAAGTGAAAGCAATGAAAGAGTATGTATCGACTCTCAATTAGACGGTCACCTCTCACTCAGTCTCAATTAAGCAGTTGGAGACCCAAATGGGTCAAATTTCGTGACATTTAAATCCAAGACAACAAGGGGGTTGCCTAATGATGGAATGGAAATCCCCTTAAATAAAGCTTGAATGGGTACTTGCGTTGTGCCATGACATTTACTAAGATGCTTCTTGGGAGGCAACCCAATTTTTTAATGTTTTAAGTTATATTTTGAATAACGGATGTTGATTGAGCAGGTTCAAAAGTGAAGAGTGTTTGAAAATTTGTGGTTTGGCGAGCTAAGAGTCCAGTCGGCGAACCCTACTTGGACCGCCATTGGACCCAAAAATATGAAGTGGAAGTTTGTAAAACTAGGTGGGCCAATTGTTGAATTGGCAACTTGACGAACAGGTCGGCGAGCTTGAATTTGTCCACCGTTTTACCCCCAAATTGACTGGAGGTCCTGTAAAACTCGGTGAGATAGGTTACCACTCGGCGAGGTAATTTACCACTAAGCGTATCACCGATTGGTTCGGCGTGGTCGAGTAATACCGCCGAAAGGGCCACAAACTAATAGGTTTTTAAAGGCCAAACGGTTTAAAATTTCAAAATCTTTTATAATCTCTCATTTCTAATCCGGTACACTCTCACCCACACTTTAGATTTTCCGTACTTTTCTAGTTTTATTTGCTTTTTGGTTGTGATCTCACGCTTGTATTCAGATTACTTTGCCGCCAAGCTTATGAAGGTCTCAATTCCGCATACATATTGGTTTTCCGAACACCGCACCTTCGATTACTCTTTAAACTCGAATGCTTTCGATAAATATGTGTGAAATGTGTTGGGTATGTGTTTAAATCATGTTTTATTTGTCGGATCGCCTATTTTGTGATTAGAAATTAAGCCTTAATGCTTAAAATGATGAATCCCAGTGTATAATACATTAAAATTGATTCTAAATTGTTGGGTTGTGGTTAATTTGTACTGAGTTTAGTGGGGTGAAGTCTGAGTAACCCCGTATTAAGCAAAAATGATGTATTTTTCCCAATGATTTAGCATTTGACGTCATTCTTTGTGACGACCCATAAAATGAATAAGTGAAACAAGAGCCTAACGTGTATTTTAATGTCTAGGGTTAAGGATTTTAATGGTTAAACATCAAGGTACGTGCTAGACCTTATAGTTTAGAAAACCTTCTAGGGTTTTGATAGGGGTTGCAAGGGCAAGTGCCAAGCCAAGGGGGCAAGGCCTAAACCAAACGCCAAGGTTGCCCAACCTCGGCCAAGAACTGCCCAAGGTTCACGAGCCACTTCATAACCAGTGGTCTTGACAACAGTCTGTAGAAGTGGCCATGAAGATGACTTGGCTTAGTGGGAGGCAAGGCCTTGAGGCGAAGCTACTGTCCCAAGTCCAATAGCCACTTCACGGCCAGTTGTCTTGACCACGGTCCGTAGAAGTGGCCGTGAAGATGCCTTAGAATGAAAGGATTAGCAAGGTGGGGAGGCACCCTTGACAAGGGACCAGGGGCACCACCACGAGCCTTGGTGCCCCTCACAACCTGTACAAGTGGGCGTGGTCCTTGACGGGGATGCCCAAATTACGGAGTTTTAAGTAATTTCCTTTTAATTAGTAATTGTGTGGGGTTGTTTTAAATTAGTTTATATCATATATATAAATAGTTTTAAGCCTTAAAACACTTAAATTATTCCTCTATTCTCGAAAACCAAAATCAAATCAAAAGTTCTTCTCCCTCTCAAATATTTTCTCTCTCTAAAACACCCATTGAAGAACAAAGAATGAGATCACGGAAAACTTAAAGGAAGGAACTTTTCAATACGAATTTGATATGATTGTACACCTAAGGTATAGGAGTTCTTCATCCCTGGGAAGCTATCACCCAAGGAGTCCTTTCAAAAGCTTTTACCTCCATTCTAGAAAACCCAATTAGCTAGGGTATCAACTCAACTCCATGGATTCCTTTTAAAGTTGCTTTTAAAGATTGAATTATGTTTGTTTATGAATATAATACTGATTTTTTTATGATTTTAACTCCAATTATTCAAGAATCCATTAGACCCCCAACCCTAGCTATGGAACTTCTTTACATTATGTGATGGTTTTGAAAGTTGGTCCACTTGATTGAATGTCAGTTAATTATGATGTAATTGCATGATCTAAGTATGATTCTATATGTATAATTGATTATCCTAAGATCCTATGATGAGATTGATATAGTCTAGGGTTGTATCATTAAAGAGGCAAATTGAGGGTTAAAATGTGATCCTCCAAGAATGATGAATTTCTTAATGTAATACCTTAGATTAGATCAGCTTGACATGAATTGATTTAGGGTAAAGCTTCTAAACATGAATTGACTTGATCAGGATATTATAATCACGTTTGTGAATACTTGGAGTATAAAGTGCCAATCATGATGTGATTAAGGTATTGATGAGTTGTTGGATCATGGTATTCTCTTATCTAATGTGCTATTGCTATATTTTTAGGATTAGTTAGTGCAATGCCCTTCAAGGTCTTATGATGAAAGTGTGTGTATGTTGATAAGTTTGTGTGTGAACTTATGATTTGTTTAGAAAGTGAAGGTCCTATGACTATTGTGTCTATTGTGGTATTGTTTCAAGGCCATTATTCCCTTACCCTTACACTTGATATTGTATGAATTGTCTAGGATGATGATAATGTTGTTATTGTATCATTGCAAGGATAATTAAACACACTCACACTCCATTCATAAACGTGATTCTGATGTATCAATGGTGTTCATTGAAAATATAATTCCCATATGCACCTTTACACATTATTATGCATGAAATGTACATGACCATGATGATCCTATTGTGTTGATTGAAAGGCTTTTCTCATGAGAACACATGATCTTGGTGTGAAAGTTATTCTCTCATACTAATTAGGATTCTAAAGTTGAAAGTGCATTCTCACTTTAATGAATCTATGAGCTATTTTGATGAATTGTATTGAATGAAGGGTAGAGCACTCCTTCAAGCAAGTAAATACAATTCAAGACTAATGAGGTCTAATTTGGGAAATAATGCTTAGTATCGAGTGGATATGGAAAATGAGGTAAAGGCCTTTCCGCTAATGCAAGAGGTTGGGTCATCTAAAGTAAACTCATGAGATGAAAGCTCCTCCACCAATGCAAGAGGTAGGGTTTCTAGAAGCAATCGCCCTATCCCACAACTATGTACCTACACAAGTCTTTAGCTAGTGGATCCACCTTATAGCTATACATTTAGTTCTACCTTAGGCAAGTAGGACACCTTCTTTCGATGTGGAGTTACATGACACCGGATTCCATGTAGCTCACATAGTCTATGTCGGTTATGGCTACTTTTCCCTATATAAAGACGATAATGAATGAGACATTAACTATACTATGACTTCTTAATAAGTTTTACTTAGTAAGAGTGGGGGTATGGGACTTCACTTCCACATTGCACAAGTAGACTTAGTAGGATGTCATGGGATGGTTCCTTTATATTACGATAAGATTTTAATGAATGCATGTATATTGAATAGATAGTTGTTATGAATGACTTTCCTGATAATTTATGTAATGTACATGACTATTTCCTTATTTGTGGCTATTGCTTAGGATGAGGTCTAAAGATGAAATGCATGACTAAATTACCTTCAAAGGAGTACTTAGTAGGGTTGGTATTATGGAATGCCAACCATACATTGCACAAGTGTTTCTTAGGCGTTGCTTATGTGATGATTACTAAATGATGAGATGATCTTGGTATTTGACTTTGTATTGTGTTATGTTTGGAGTCTATGTATTGTGAAGATTGGGATATGTATTATGTTGATGTTGGAGACTATAATTGTTATTTTTATGATATCTCTCATGTTATAATGAAATGTATGTGAGTTGCCTTATTGGATGCATTGTCCAAATATTTCAAAGATGATGTTCAAAAATGGCATATACCATGATTTCAAATGAAATGTCCCTTTTTATGCAAGTTTTAATTGTATTGTGCATAGCCTCCATACTTAATACTTTTTTTGCTAACCCCATCTTTCTACATTTTCTATAAGTGTAGGATTTGGAGATATTGGATTCCATCCTCGTGGCTAGGTTTATAGGAGATCGAGAAGAAGAAGATTGGTGAGTCCTCATTGTATTTGAGGGATCAACCATATGTCCTTTATTGTATCTCATTTATGTTTTAGACTTTGGTTGTAAGGGCTATGTCCCTAATATTGTATTTCAAGAGTTTTATTCTAAGTATAGTAGATGGTTTGAGACATAGTGTCATAGATTCTCTTGCATATTATAAGAGACTTCGATTGTAAAGAAAAGTTTTAAATTCCACACTATTTTCCTATGCTTTTATGTTCATGTGTACTATGAGGATTGTATGTGACCCCTTTGGGGTAAAGTACGCCGTCTAACTTCTTGGGGGTAACCATGGGTCCTGAAAAAGTTAGTATCAGAGCATAAGCTTTTTTGGATGGTTTTTAAGATGTCTCAAACCACATATAGTAGAGTCTTTTTCATAAATGTGAAGCGCACCACATTTTATGAATAGGAGGCTATCAGATGTTGGGAAAAAAACATCACTTCTTCATTTTTTGAGTCGTGCGATAGAGTTAAACATTATAGGGTCTTTCTTCTAATCCTTATCCGGTGATCTACAAGATATGACTAGTCAAGGAGCTTGCACCGATGGGTTTGAAGAACACAATGATGATCAAGAAACTTCTCCTTCAGATCCTTAAGTTCCTATTGACTTAATGTAAAATGAGAAGATTAGGTATGGTTTCCATTAGTTGACTCAAGTTGGGATAGAGATTCTGGATTTCTATGGGCCAAAGATGGAGGAAGATCCTCTAGAGTTTATAGAGAAGGTCTCTAGGGTATTGAACTTTGTAGGAGTAACACCGATAGAGAAGTCAGAATTGTCCACTTACAAATTGAAGGATGTTTCTCTAATGTGGTTTAGTCAATGGAAAGGAGCGATGCTGGTAGAAGCGGCCCCCATGGAATGCGAAAGATTTATGAATGGGTTCATTGATAGGTTTTACCCTTTAGAGGTAAGAGAGGCTAAGATACTTGTTTTTGTAACCTTCATTAAGGTAGGTTGAGTGTTGAGGAGTATGCTCGGGTGTTCACTAGGTTGTCAAGATATGCTCCATCCATTGTCGCCAACCCTAAGATGAAGATGACTAAGTTTGTGTCGGGTTTATCCGACTTGATAAAAAGGGAATATAGTATGGTTATTCTTGAGAATGATATGGATATGGATCATGTTGTGATTCGTGCTCAACGGTTTGAAAAGGAAAAACTTAAAGAGAGGTCTACAGGAACAAAGAGGTATAGGCTTGAAGATGATAACTCCTCACAAAAAGGGTCTTATGGTCAAAGCTTTTCCTATTTCACCCTAAGTTTAACCAAAAGATTGTGTCTACCCCAACATCTCAAGGAGTGAGTGGTAGTGGATCTTATGTGGTTAGGCCTACTTGGGCTAGGTGTGGAAAGAAACACCATGGTAAGTATCTAGTCGGTACAAAGGGTTGTTATGGTTGTGGTGGAAGTGACCACCTAATAAGAAATTGTTTGGTGCTTATGGCTAGGGGAAGAGAGATGAAGAAAATTAGGACTGATGCTCTTCAAGCTAGAGGTGAACAAGAGTGTCCTTTTAAGTGGCTACCGGTATGTGTTTTATGCTCACCCCTATTTCGGTAATACTTGTCTTTTGTGACTTGATAAATTGGACATGATGAACTTTCTGTTGTCCTTAGTATTCATGGGTTAAATTTTGGCCACATGTGGTTGTTGGTATAACCCAACTTAGCCATAATGAGTTCTAGGATGTGTTGTATTTTTGGTGGAATAGTGGCGCTTAAGTGATGCCTAGAGGTGTTGAGTGAGTAGACTCTTTTAAAAGAGGATAGAAGTGTAATCCTTCATGGTTAAGAATCATATTGTGTGAAGAAGTGATGTTGTATAGAGTTTGTATAGGCTTACCCCAAGTGGGGGATAATGTGCTTAGATGGTAAGGTCATTGAGTGTCCTTGATGGTCATGAGTTAGGCTTGTTTGATAATCTCACCTTAAAGGGTGTGGTGAGTTGAGAAGTTTAGTCCTAGTTTGTTAGGCTCATATGAGACTTGGAGTGGTGTTGGTAAGGTTGCTTGTGAGCAAGAGTTCTTAGATGAGAACCTCCCTAGTTTAGAAGTACCAATTGGGATTTTAGACCGAAAAGCCAAAAAATAGAAGAGTAAGAAAGTGCTTCCATGAAAACGTTGAGGAGTGGTATTTTAGTAAGGGTTTTAGTTAAAGGTGCTTAATTGGGAGGCCAAGGGCTAATGAGATGTCCCAATATCCTTATGTCCCCTTATATTTCTCCTCTAGCCTTAGATGATAAGTTCTCATTGACTCATTTCATCATTTTGGAGTCTTGGATGTTCTGTGTGTCCTATAATTTCCTTGTCCCATAGAGTTACTTTTGTTAACCTTGGTAGTATTTGGATGCATGATTATTAGACCTCTATGAGTTATAGATCCCGGTAAGGTTATAATGGGTCTTAGAAATGCTTTGAGGTTGTGGAAAAGGGTAGTAATTGAGGCTTTTGTAAAAAGGGGCATACTCCCAAGCGGGAGATCAAGTGTTTGGGTAGCAACATTGATTTAAACTCCCGATATCCTCATCTTTTCTTATATTCCTATTCTAGCTAGAGACCAAGAGTTCCTTTTTGGGTTTGTTTTATATCTAGGGGTCATGAGTGTTTTAGAAATTTCCAAGATCTCCTTATGTTATGCACGTTTTTGAAAGATTCTTACTTTGTATAAATTGAATTTTTCATGATTTACATGTCCCTCAAGTTGTTGTGCATTCTAGTATGGTGATGGCATATTTGACTTCATGAGATGATGTGATGAACATGATTTGTTGTGTTTTAGGAAATGGCACATTTAATCCATAATGTTGTGTTGGGTTTGCTTATAGTTGGAAAAAGTAATTCTTCCTATCACTATGTGATTAATGATGTTTAGAAGTGTTTGTGTAGGCTCACTCCAAGGGGAAGATGGTGTGCCGAGCTAACATTGTGTTATGTGCTTATATGTTGCCATGACTTCTTTATATAATCCATGTTCATGAAAACTTGTGTTTCGAAAGAAATGTGTTTATGTGAATTGTTTCCCTCGTGTTGTGGTGCTTTGAGTAAGAGTTGCCTATTGTACTTCATGAGAAGAATATATGGACATGCTTTAGTTAGGAGTTGAGAAATTACTCCTTAAATAAAATGTTTTTTGAGAGTAAATTGCATAATGTGCTTAATGATGTTATGATGCGCATGATTGGAGTTGGAGAAGGTAATTCTTCCAATGAAAAGAAAAGTGCTGAAGTTACAATGCATAACGAATTTGTATATGTAGTTCCTACTTCCTTGTGTTGCATTGAGTATGTTGGAGATGGAGTTGATGTTTCCTCCTAGTTGTGTACATTGTTTATGATGTTGCATACATGATGGGCAGCTAGTCTTGAGTCATTATCCCTTAACGTGTTAAAGTGTCATTGGAGGACAAATGTTCCTAAGTGGGGGATAATGTAACGACTCGTAAAATGAATGGGTGAAAATAGAGCCTAACGTGTGGTTTAATGTATAAGGTTAAGGAGTTTAGTGGTTAAACGTCAAGGTACGTGCTAGACCCTGTAGTTTAGAAGACTTTGTAGGATTTGGTTAAGGGTTGCAAGGGCAAGTGACAAGCCAACGGGGTAATGCCTAAGTCAAAGGACAAGGCTGCCTAAACTTGGCAAAGCACTGCCCAAGGTTCACGAGCAACTCCATGACCAGTGGTCTTGACCACGGTCCGTAGAAGTGGCTGGGAAGATGAGTTGGCATAGTGGGAAGAAAGGCCTTGAGACCAATCTACTGCCCCAAATCCACGAGCCACTTCACGTATAGTAGTCTTGACCACGGTCCGTAGAAGTGGCCGTTGAGATGCCTTACCAAGAAGGGCATAGCAAGGTGGGGAGGCACCCTGGTCAAGGGACCACGGGCACCACCACGAGCCATGATACCCTTCACGACCTATACAAGTGGGCGTGGTCCATGACGGGGCTGCCCAAATTAATGAGTTTTAAGTAATTTCATTTTAATTAATTATAGTGTGGGGTCGATTATATATATAAATAGTTTTAATCCTTAAAACACTTCAATTATTCCTCTATTTTCCAAAGCCCATATCAAATCAAAAGTTCTTCTCCCTCTCAAATATTTCTCTCTCTAGACCATTGAAGAACAAAGAATGAGATCAAGGAAATCGTGAAGGAAGGAGTTTTTTGAATACGAATTTGATAGGATTCTACACCTAAGGTATGGGAGGTTTTCATCCTTGGAAAGCTATCACCCAAGGAGCCCTTTCAAAAGCTTTTACCTCCATTCTAGAAAACCCAATTAGCTAGGGTTTCAACTCAACTCCATGGATTCCTTTTAAAGTTGCTTTTAAAGATTGAATTATATTTTTTTATGAATATAAGACTGATTTTATATGATTTTAACTCAAATTCTTCAAGAATCAGTGAGCCCTCAACCCTAGCTATGGCTCTTCTTTACATTATGTGATGGTTTTGCAAGTTGGTCCAATTGATTGAATACGTGTTAATTATGATGTAATTGTATGATCTAAGTATTAATCTATATGTATAATTGATTATCCTTTGATGAGATTGATATAGTCTAGGGTTGTATCATGGAAGAGGCAAATTAAGGGTTTAAATGTGATCCTCCAAGAATGATGAATTTCTTCATCTAATGCCTTAGATTAGATCACCTAGACATGAGTTGATTTAGGGTAGAGCTTCTAAACATGAATTGACTTGATCATGATATTATAAGTACGTTTGTGAATACTTGCAGTATAATGTGCCAATCATGATGTGATAAAGGTATTGATGAGTTGTTGGATCATTGTATTCCCTTATCTAATGTGTTATTGCTATATGTTTGGGATGAGTTGGTCCATATCCCTTGAAGGGCATATTATGAAGGTTTGTGCATGTTAATAAGATTGTGTGTGAACTTATGATTTATTTAGAATGTGAAGGTCCTATGACTATTGTGTATATTGTGGTATTGTTGAAAGGCCATTCTTCCCTTACCCTTACACTTGATATTTTATGAATTGTCTAGGATGATGATAATGTTTTTATTATGTCATTGCATGGACAATTACACACACGCACACTCCATGCATAAACATGATTATGATGTATCAATGGTGTTAATTGAAAGTATAATTCTCCTATGCACCTTTACACATTATTATGCATGAAATGTACATGAACATGATGATCTTATTGTGTTGATTGAAAGTACATTCTCATGAGAATACATGATCTTGGTGTGAAAGTTATTCTCACATCCTAATTAGGATTCTAAAGTTGAAAGTACATTCTCACTTTAATGAATCTATGAGCTATTTTGATAAATTGTAATGAATGAAAGGTAGAGGACTCATTCACACATGTAAATACAATTCAAGACTAATAAGGTCTTATTTGGAAAATAATACTTACTACCAAGTGGATATGGAAAATGAGGTAAAGGCCTTTCCGCCAATGCAAAAGGTTAGGTCATCTAAAGTAAACTCATGAGATAGAAGCTCCTCTGCCAATGCAAGAGGTAGGGTTTCTAGAAGCCATCTCCCTTTCCCATAATAGGTGCCCACATTGATCTTTAGCTAGTGGATCCACCTTACAGCTATACATTTAGTTCTACCTTGGGCAAGTAGGACACCTTCTTTAAGTGTGGGATTACATGACATTAAATTCCGTGTAGCTCACATGGTCTATGTCGGTTAAGGCTACTTTTCCCTGTATAATGTCGATAATGAATGAGTCATGAACTATACTATGACATCTTAATGAGTTTTACTTAGTAGGAGTGGGGGTATGGGACTTCACTTCCACATTGCACAAGTAGACTTAGTAGGATGTCAAGGGATGGTTCCTTTATGTTATGATTAGATTTGAATGAATGCAAATATATTGAATAGATAGTTGTTATGAATGAGTTTCCTTATAATTCAAGTAATGTACATGACTATTTCCTTATTTGTGGCTATTGCTTAGGATGAGGTCTAAAGATGAAATGTATGATTAAAGTTGCTTCAAAGGAGTACTTAGTAGGGTTGGTATTATGGGATGCCAACCATACAATGCACAAGTGCTTCTTAGTGGTTTCTTATGTCATGATTACTTACTGATGAGATGATCTTGGTATTTGACTTTGTATTGTGTTATGATTGGAGGCTATGTATTGTGAAGATTGGGATATGTATTATGTTGATGTTTGAAACTATGCTTGTTATTTTAATGATATTAATCTTGTTATAATGACATGAATGTGAGTTGCCTTATTGGTTGCATTCTCCAACTATTTCAAAGATGATGTTAAAAAATGGAATAGAGCATGATTTCAAATGAAATGACCCTTTTTATGCATGTTTTAATGGTTTTGTGCATGGCTTCCCTACTTGGTACTTTTTGTCCTAACCCCATCTTTCTACAATTTCTATAAGTGTAGGCTTTGGAGATATTGGATTCCATCTTCGTGGCTAGGTTCATAAGAGATCGAGAAGAAAAAGATTGGTGAGTCCTCATTGTATTCGAGGGCTCAACCATATATCCTTTATTATCTTTCCTTTATGTTTTAGAATTTGGTTGTATGGGCTATGTCCCTCAGATTGTATTTCAAGAGTTTTATTCCAAGTATAATAGATGGTTTGAGACATAGTGTCACAGATTCTCATGCATATTATAATAGACTTCGATTGTAGAAAAAAGTTTTAAATTACGCACTATTTTCCATTGGTATTATGGGATGCCAACCATACAATGCACAAGTGCTTCTTAGTGGTTTCTTATGTCATGATTACTTACTGATGAGATGATCTTGGTATTTGACTTTGTATTGTGTTATGATTGGAGGCTATGTATTGTGAAGATTGGGAT
>NW_006238965.1:1121173-1161249 GCF_000226075.1 Solanum tuberosum
ATGTGAGTTGCCTTATTGGTTGCATTCTCCAACTATTTCAAAGATGATGTTAAAAAATGGAATAGAGCATGATTTCAAATGAAATGACCCTTTTTATGCATGTTTTAATGGTTTTGTGCATGGCTTCCCTACTTGGTACTTTTTGTCCTAACCCCATCTTTCTACAATTTCTATAAGTGTAGGCTTTGGAGATATTGGATTCCATCTTCGTGGCTAGGTTCATAAGAGATCGAGAAGAAAAAGATTGGTGAGTCCTCATTGTATTCGAGGGCTCAACCATATATCCTTTATTATCTTTCCTTTATGTTTTAGAATTTGGTTGTATGGGCTATGTCCCTCAGATTGTATTTCAAGAGTTTTATTCCAAGTATAATAGATGGTTTGAGACATAGTGTCACAGATTCTCATGCATATTATAATAGACTTCGATTGTAGAAAAAAGTTTTAAATTACGCACTATTTTCCAATGCTTTTATGTTCATGTATGCTATGAGGCTTGTATGGGACCCCTTCAGGGTCAAGTACGCCGTGTTACTTCTAGGGGGTAACCCCGGGTCGTGACATACTTAAGGAAAAAATTCGTCAATTGGCCAATTTTGGACAAATCGGGGGAAGTCTGAGTACCCCAAAGGAATGGGTCTTATGCGTTTTGTTTGAATTGAGTGGTTTTGTGTTTGATTTTGATTTCGGGGGCTACGGGCTTGATTTTGGTAAACATGGGTTGAAATTTGGCACGTTGGGCATTTTGGCGAGTTGGGTCTAGCTATCCGAAAGGTTCGGTGGTTCGCCAATGTCCCCTTTTGACCGACCTTAATTTCTTAATTTAGCTAAGTTGGGTCTGTAACTTTTGATAGGAAGCCTAAGCTTCCCAAGTTCATTCGGCGACTCACCGAAAGGTTCCTTTGATCACCCTTTCTGCGCCCCTAACCCCTAAAACACACTATAATATTCGACAGGCACTAAGCTCGCCGAAAGGCCCTGAACATCGCCAACATGCCTTATTTCTAGGAATTTTTCAAGCTGGTCCTTTCGACGAGCCCTATATGGCTTGCCTAAGTGACTCGGTGACTCTTTGACTAGTTCGGCGAGTTTTTCTACAACTTGATTTCTGTAAATTTCTTGAATGATTTCTAACAATTTTTTATATGTTTTGCAGAGATGGGTAGGACCAATTTGGATAAAACTGGCATGCCACACCGCAAATGAGCACGGGGTATTGTAATAAAAGAGGGAGCAGGTGCGCTTCTAGCAACAAGGTCAAGAAAGTACCTACAAAGGTAGGCAAAGGCAAGGGCAAAGCGCCCGTAGCTGAAAAACCAGAGCACAACTCTGGCAGTGATTAAGTGTCCTTCGATTCAAAGTCCTCATTCTTTGAGCCTGAAGATGACCAATTACTACAGACCCGACGGGCAGAGATTCTTGCAAAGGTTCATCAAGATCCGTCTAAGATTTTAGAGTCTTCCCCTCCTGGTATAGATACAGTACCAGCTCCGGCACAAACGGTGGTTCCAGCGCCACTAGTTGAGGGTCATCCTCCTGGGTTACTCAACTAGTGAAAGGCCCAGAGATTGAGGACCATCCTAGAGGAGAATATATAGTCCACGGATGGTGTGGTGGACAGGTACCCTATTGTGTGGGACACATTCCGGTTCCAAAGTTTTGATATATTCACCAAGACCCGTGGCCCATACATTCATACATGGGTCAGAGAGTTCTACACTGCATATGGTGACCTAGTACCCCAGGGGAAGAAGAAGGCCAGTGCCTTTAGACAGGTGGAGTCCATGATAGTAACGGGGAGGGCAATGAGATGCAGGAACGACTATATCAATGATGCACTTGATAAGGCTACAAGTTTTGAGCATGACTACAAGGGCATGACCACGAAACAAAATCTGGATGACCTTAAGGGTTAGCTAGCTCCCCTCATTACTGACACAACCCCGAGGTGGATTGAGGCCAGAGCCTCTATTGAGAAGAAGGATTTGAATATAGCAGCTTGGCATTTGTTCGGGTTCAACAGTATCTCTATCATGCCATCACAGAATGAGTCCATCCTCTGCCATCCAAAGGCGGATCGATCGTAGCAGAAAGAGGTTGAACTTGGGGCTGATTATAGAGCATGAGATGGACATGAGGGTCAAACTGCGCCAGAGGTTCCTTCTATTCCCGGTACTTAACACAAAGTTATGTCGGCGGGCTGGTGCTCCCTTGACGAGAACAGGGATGTTGAGGTGACACCTACATCCTCCACCGATATTCGACGCATAGAGACCGAGTACACATAGGATGAGGCATATAGAAGGAGAGCAGCTCCGGTGGATACATCCCTGGAGGTTGATGTTTATTCTATACCTGCACAGGCTTCTTTGCCTACCCCAGCCTCCAGGCCTTCAAGTACATCTACTTCTACTCCTTTCGAGGCCCCAGGTTCTTCTAATCCCTACTAGCCTCCTAGACCTACTTTAGGTACAACTACCTCAAGGACTCCGATCACTCATGCCATGCTTTTCAAGATGGGGCACCTAGCCCATTCTGCAGTTGTGCGGGATTCCCGGCTAGAGGCCGAGGTGCCTTGGATTATTGAGCAAACAATTTCAGCTGCTTTGACACCCCTCCAGACATCCATTGATGCTTTCACCATGAGAGTAGAGATTTTTGAGAGAGGACATGGGCTTACTACCGAGGTTACAACTTTGAAAGTGAAGGTCTCTGAGTTGAGAAAGGATGTGGACCATCTGAAGTCCACAGAATTTACTTCACTGTTTGAGTCAGGAGAGGCTCCTGATATTCCAGATGCAGATGCCCTGGCCAGTTATGATATGCCTCTTTCTACCACCGGAGATGAGACTATGGAGGATATGGCTGCTGCTGAGTAAGAGGCAGAGACAGTTAAGGAGCAGTTTGATGTTCATAAGGGGACCATTTATGAGGACTTGCCTGATTTAGAGGAGACGATAGTACAATCAGTCATTCAAACACCATTGACAGACACCTCCAGAGCAGGCTCTAGCAAAGCCACAACTGTTGAGACTCTGGGCACTGATGCCCAAGACAAGAGTGTGACCCCGGGCATTGATACCCTGACAAATGGAGTGACTAGGATGCAGACTTCACCCTAGGCATAGCCTGGAAGGATGACACCTTTACCTCCCTCTTTGTTGTTTATATTTATTTTTGGTGTTTTAGTTGTATTTGTGGATAACTGTTTTTCTTTTGTGGGTGGAGTGAGGTATTTTCATACCTACCTGTTGTTATTACATTTTATTTGTATATATTGGGTTTTGTGATATATATTTTTGTTTTGATTGTGTTTGGATCTTAATATTATGGATGTTTGAGCTTGTTGCTCCTTGTTTTGAATGGAAATGGTTTTGACCTATTTTGAAAATTTGTGCCACCTCTATTGTGTGTGATTGTGGTTGTTCCTGTGAAAAATTGAGTATCAGTTATGATTAATACCGATGATTGAATAGTGCTCTTAATTGAACGAAATGAATGTGCGGCTACGATGACGTGAAATGAAGTTGCATAGACAATGTGTGAACTTTTATCATCACGTTGTGACTAGTCGGTTATCAAATGAGTCTCTTGTGATGAACATTGCACACTAGCTAGAATGTATGGAGTCTTGTTTGATATTGGTGCCAATGCCTTGTGTGATGAGCTTACCTTGAACATTGTGTGTGATGACACCTAGAAACTTGGTACAGTTGACTAAGTGATGCATGCACTTGAAATAATCTTAGGCAACAATTTTGAAGAGTGGCACATTTTACATATACCTCTTTTGTGGCAAACCTTGTGAGATGTGTGAACCTTGCTTGAATCCTCTTGAGCCTTATCCCTTTCTTGCAAGAAACATGAACAATTGTGACCCCTCTTTATCCATTCACCCATAACTCTCATGAAGTGTGGTTTCTTTGAATAGCCAACTTAGGCCAAAAACCTAAGTTGAGGGTGTGGTCAAAAGTGAAGGTAAATCAATAAGTGTGAATGATTCCCCTTTGAGAAATGGTTTTAAAAAAGATGGAACCCTTCCATGTAAATAATCAAGAAAAGAAGAAAGCAAAAGAAAAAGAATGAAAAAGTTGTGAAATAAAGTAGTGGAAGTTACAAAAGAAATGGGCTATCCGGTAGTACATTTGAAGTTGAATAATGGGGTGAATTATGAGCATGATCAAAATGTTGAAGAAAAGGAAGAAAGTGATGTTCAGACCACATTTAGCAGCCACTGAGCCTAAATGACCATACCTTTACACTCAGCCCCGTTACATGTGATCATGAGTAAGCTGAATCGAATGTTGATTGGAAAAAGGGGAAACCTATAGGTGAAGTCATGCATGTGTTCAGCTTTGTGATTGTGAGAGTCGTATATTATTCCGAAACTAGAAAGTGTTGAAGAACTTTGTGTGAATAGGGAATCATTTTTGTTGTGAGGGAATTTGACTACCTTTGTTGAGCTTCAACTTGCATTTGAAGCAAGTTTAGTGAACTTGAGCATCTTTGATAATGGTGAGTCACAATTTAAATCTAAGTGCACATTTGATGATTGCATGGGTAAACTGAGTCTTATTGAGTGCATTCATGCTGAGTCTTATGAAGCACTATTCGAGACATCTTTTTTCAACTGCTGATTTTGAGTTTTACTTGAGGACAAGCAAAAGTTTAAGTTTGGGGTGTTGACGAGTCCGAGATTTGGACTCATTTGGGGCTTTGATTAAATAGATTGAGTATCCTCAAATTCTTAATTTGTTCCATGAACTGATGTTAAACCCTCGATTTTCAGGTATATGGATTGAAGAACAAAGCAACGACACTAAGTGGAAAAATAGAACAAAACAAACTGTAGATATGAAGAAAGTCAAGCCTGGTGATCGCCAAGAGCACTTGGTGAATCACTGAGTGGCTAGTTTGACCGCCTAAAGTTCAGTGTGTAAGCCCTGAGGGAAAAAACCAAGTAGGCGACAAAAAGGAGCAGTCGGCGAATCGCTGAGTAGTTCAATGATGCAAAGACAGATTGCCCTAAGTTATAGAACTTGATGATGCATAGTGCCAAGGCGAAAAGACGATGGAAGAGGTCAAAGCGCGGCTCGCCGAGTGGTTCGGCGAGCCCTACTTGATTCTCCAAACGGACCTTTATCGCTTGTTTGTGGTGACTATAAATTAAATTTTGAACATTTTATTTAGGAGCTTGGACAGAGTAGAAACATCTAATTTAGTTGAAAACACTTTTCCTTATAGTTTTTCATAGATTTGATGAATTTGAGAGGTTCAATTTGGAGATTTTGGAAGTGGGTTTTGAATATTCTTCAAATTGAAGCATTGTAAACACTAAGTCTCTCTTACGCAATTGATGGCTAATCGATTCTGTGATCATTTTTACTTTTTTATGATGTTTGACTAAAACCCCAATTCTTGGGGTGTGATTATGGGTTGAATTAGTTTATGGGTTTTGTTAATTACTAGTTTAAATGCTATTTTGAAGTGAGTTTAATCAGTAATTGTGGTTTCATTTATTAATTTTAGTTGCAAATGAAATTCTAATTTGGTGTTCTTTGCTTGCTCGAGAGACAGGTTTTAGAACTAAGATTATTGATTGATGATTTGTACGTATTGGGTTGAGCTAGGTTTAGCTCGATAGAGTAAATCCTAAACCCATTCCTACCCATCTTGCTCGAAAGAGTGCATGAATTAAGGTGTGGGTTGTTCTTCATTGTCATGCTTGTCAGTTTGATATACCGTGAGTTTACGATATTTTTGATACATTTCACTTAAGAGTTGTGTGTGTTTAGGGCCATTTTGTGTTATAATTAATTTTTTATGCTTTATGTTTGCAGAAATAGGCTTTGACACGGTTGAATGAGATTATAGCTGAAATTATGCAGAAGGAGCCACCCACGGACGTGATCCACGGACCGTAGGTCTTTTGATGGTTCGTTGATGGGTAGGCATATATAGAGCATTGATGCTTATCGTGACCAACCACACTAACCTAGGGTATGAATGTCTACTATCGTTGATAGTATAGTAACCCAACTAAAGGTTTGGGTCGTGTCCCAAGGGAGTGGTTTTGAGAATTGATAGAAAAATAAAATTAAGCTCTAACTAGTCGTAGATAAAGACATTAACGATTAAAAACATAGTAAATTAAAAGGGGCAACACAAAAGTGTCAAATATCGATTTGGGGTTTTTGTTACAATTAGTAAAAATAGCAAAAATTAACAAGAAAATCAAGTATGAGGAAATGTTCCTGGAGTGTAATTGCAATACAAGTTGAGATAAATCATTAGGTACATGCTTTCAATAGAAAATTTGCAAGATAATAATTACTAGGCTAAGCTTTAGATGGAAATAAGTTCCCTCTCGGGCAACTTACCCCATTTCAAATAGGTTCCTCTCAGACAACCATTTGCCGCATGAAGACCAGCTTATGCCTTACCACAAATACTCTCTCGAGCTGAGTGTTAGGATATGGGACTAGGGTTCACCCTCTCGGGCTGAACCTCATGTCGACCCACTCCTTAGGCCATCAGTCTAGTGGTCTAGGTTTCGCGACCTCCCTCTCAGACAAGTCGAAAACACATGGGTGGTTTTGTATTTGCAACTACAAACCCATTAAATTAAACCACAACCACTAGGTGAAATCACCATTAAAATACATCTATCCTATCAACAAGCAAGACCCAACAACAATATCAGCACATATTTCCTAAATCACACCCTAAGAATGGGGGTTTTTAGCCACACATCAAGAACTAACAAAATACACCTATAAAGATAACAAAATCAAATGGGTATAAGAAATTAAACCTTGATTTAAGCAAAGGAAGAAGAATGGAGAAGACCCATTTCCAACTTGAGGAAGATGAAATCCTTCTCTCTTAAAATCTCCCACAAAACCCTCTCCAAATTTGAGAGAAAAATATCTAAAAACGTACTATTCTATTCTGAAAATTAATAATAATGGTCTGGAACTTATAAAATAATAACAAGTTTAGTAGTTATAGCTATCAGAAATTTGTGCAGGCGGATAGCTCGGCAAAGTTAGTCTAGTCCGTGAAGATTTGGAACTTGTGATATTTCAGGCACTTCATAACTTCTGGATATCTATCAATAACCCCATCTATGGAAAGTTGTTTCTCCTCAATGATCGTCCATAGACCATCCACTTTTGATCTATTCATTGATCCATGTTTGGGGCCTTGTACTAGATGTGCCAGCACTAATGCTTGCCCTGGAGCTGGAGGAGTTGGAATGGTGGATTGACTATCTCTGATCCGGTATGGATCATGTATCCTTTTGAATCGTAACTCAACCCTACTTGCCTCTGTCTGGTAATCTTTGTCAGACTCTTTACTCTCACTGTTATATGTGGGAGGCTCGGTAGTGTAGAAGCATGTGCTGTCGGAGCTTGTGTCAGATAATTCGAGGGCTTTTCCCTTTCCCTTGCTTCTTAAAGTTGTGGTAGTTTTTCCCCTGGGTGGAGGTGTATTTCCTTTGATTAGAATTCCTTTCTCCCTCCCTCTAGTCGGTTGTTTGGCCGTATCTGCGAAACGTTAGAGAGAGAATAGTGAGTAATTACATTGTAGCATAAGAGTTCAGACAGACTCGCCGATCTAATCAGTGAATCGCCAAACCTCTTTGGCGATCACAAGTATGTCCGCCGAAAGTTACATAACCCATAACACTTAAGATAAGAGTTTAAAGGCAATTTATGTCTAGAGGGCGAACCGCTGAGTGATTCGGCGAGCTTAACTCAGCTTGCCGACTGACTTATCGTGCCTAAGATTCAACTCACTTTTCAAAATCGATCATACAACCCTCATAAGTAAAATTGAATCAAAGCATTAATGAAATTTAGCCCAGAACCATAGAACCCATTCATGGTCAACACCCATTATGTATAGTTTTCCACATTTAGATTCACAATAAGTAGAGTGAAAAAGGAAGTCGAACAGTAAAAGCAAATAAGCCCCAACTTACAAAATAGAAACAGGTACTCGAAAATGTCTACTCATATCAGAGAGATTTAACACGCATTAATGGACTCCTAAGTTGCAGATGAGGTCTATCTTTTCAAGAACAAATGAAGGGTTTTCAGAAACTAACCTTTTTTCTGTGTAAACAAAGTTGTAATGCTAGGCAGCAATGAAAATCCAATTTCCAAGCACTAATCCGCTACTAAAATACTAATTTAAAGTGAGAAAATGTAAATTACTACCTTGGTGTGAAGTTATGGTGTTTGAAAGTGAGAAATAATGAAGAAGTGTGACTATTGGTCATATACGTTGTTCAATTTGTGTCAATTCGGCTACGTTAGTCGCACTCGCAAACCTACTCGACGATTCGCCTAGTGATCATTTATCCAGCCCTTTCTTTAGAAATCTTCAGTGTTTCGTGGGTGAATTCGGCAGTCTGCATCGAGATTGCCAAACCTGTTAGCGATGCGTCGAGTTGCTTTTAGAGTCCACCGAGTTTTACAGGCTCTGTACGACTCTCGTATTGGGCCGAATGGCTGATCCAGTCTGGCTCGCAGACTTGTTTGGTGACTTGCGAAATGGACTTTCTGCTCGCCAACCAGAAATTTTCAACACTTCCCTCGTTTTAACCTGCAACACAACATACCATTATTCATGAAAGTAAAATCCTAAACATTTAAGACCTTGAGTTGCCTCCCAAGAAGAGCCTTATTTACCGTTGTGGCATGACGTAAATCTTTGCTCAAGTTTCGTTGTTGGGGTTGGCGAGGTCCTCATTAGGCCACCCCATGTTTCTCTGCTGATGGGGTTGAGGCAACACATTACTAATCAGTTCCTCAAGTAGTTGGACAACTTTGGAATGACATCAAATCATTCGCTTCATTCCTTCAATGTCTTCCTTCATTCCTTTCAGCTCTCTATCTTGCTCAGTCACCTTGTGGAGAATGATTGAGAGCATTCCCTTGAGGAGTTTAGCCTCATTGTCCTTGAGACTTCTTTGCTCATGAGGAGGGATGTATTTATCCTTCCTTTTACACTGGATTTCGATCATCACCATCTTTTTAGCCAACTCAACCATCTGACTCATTAGGGCAGCCAACATGAATTCCTTTTCTACTTCTTGGTTGGTTTCAGCCATTTGATTAAGCAGTTGGGCTGCTATCACATATGGCTTTTTCACAATGCCTCCTAGAATGAGTTGGTCGACCAACCTCTTGTTTCCAGGACCAAGACTTTTGTAGAAACAGTCAAGGAGAGTTATGTCGGGAATGTCATAATTTGGGCATTGATTGATCAGTTCATTAAACTTTACTTTCCCATGACTTGTGGATCCGTTCACCCTCCAATTGCTTGAAAGTGAGGATGTGCTCCCGAAATATCATTACCTCTAATAGAAGAACCTCCATTAACTCCTGAGTGCTGCTCGCCATACTCACTTCCTCTACTTCAATATAGAAAAGATAACAAAACTACAAGTTAAGTTAGTAAACTACGACGAAGAAGAACAAAAATTCTACTAATCTAATAATTTTAAAATAATACCACTCCCCGACAGCGGCTCCATTTTGATGCTTATCATGACCAACGACACTAACCTACAGTATGAGTGTCAACGATCGTCAATAGTATAGTAACCCAACTAAAGGTTGGGGTCGTGTCCCAAGGGAGTGGTTTTGAGAATTGATAGAAAAATAAAATTAAGGTCTATTAGTCGTAGCTAAAGACATTAAGAATTTAAAACATAGTAAATTAAAGGGGGCAACACAAAAGTGTCAAATATCGATTTGGAGGTTTTATCACAATTAGTATAAATAGCAAAAAATTAACAAGAAAATCAAGTATGGGGAAATGTTCTTAGGTGTGACCGCAATACAAGTTGAGATAAATCGTGGGGTACATGCTTTCAATAGAAAATTTGCAAGATAATAGTGACTAGGCTAAGCTTTAAATGGAAATAAGTTCCCTCTCGGGCAACTTACCCCACTTCAAATGGGTTCCTCTCGGATACCCATTTGCATCATGAAGAACAGCCTATGCCTTACCGCACTCACTCTCTCGAGTTGAGTGTTAGGATATGGGACTAGGGATCACCCTCTCGGGCTGAACCTCATGTCGACCCACTCTTTAGGCCATCAGTCTAGTGGTTTTGGTTTTGCGACCTCCCTTTCAGGTAAGACGAAAATACATGGGTGGTTTTGTATTTGTAAGTACAAACCCATTAAATTAAAACAGAACCACTAGGTGAAATCACCATTAAAATATATCTACCCTATCAGCAAGCAAGAAACAACAACAATATCAACACATATTTGCTAAACCACACCCCAAGAATGGGGTTTTTAGACACATATCAAGAAATAACAAATTACACCTAAAATGATACTAAAATCAAATGGGTATAAGAAATTAAACCTTGATTTAAGCAATGGAAGAAGAATGGAGAAGACCCACTTCCAACATGGGGAAGATGAAATCCTTCTCTCTTCAAGTCTCCCACAAAACCCTCTACAAACTTGAGAAAATAATATCTAAAAATGTACTATTCTATTCTAAATATTGATAATAATGGTTCGGAACTTATAAAATTAATAACAAGTTTAGTATTTATAGCTATCAGAAATATGTGCAGGCGGATAGTTCGGTGAAGTTAGTCGAGTCCACCGATTGACTCGTTGACTCGCCCTTCTTCTGTCTCATCGCCGTTGAGTGCTTGCCTACAACATGTTCACGTTCTGGACCATTGGCCGATATAGTACTGCTTCGCGGAACTGTTCGGCGAAGCGCCGACTGCTCCTTTAATCACCTTTTTTGTCCTCTTCCTTTAGGGCTTCGCATACTGGAACAAAGGGTTGAGTTTGTCATTTCAGTGAATCGCAAAAGGTTCTTGGCACTGCTTATGCTTCAACTTCTTTGTTCTTTGCAACCTTTTTGTCCTTTTTGCGCCTAAGTGTCCATGCTTCCACTAAAACTTCAAATACTTTAAACTTAAGAGTTTTCATCAGATATTGAGACAAAATAAGCATTCGAGGACACTATTTCAATCAAAATAAAGTCCTAAATGGGTCCAATTTGTGGACTCATCAAGCATCAGGGAAGTCTGACATTGTGTCGAACAACGAAGCAACTGAGGGACCGTAGGTCGACCCATGGTTCGTCCTGCACATCCGTTGAATGTGTTCATAGATTTGAATTTCCAGTACCTAATGAAAAATCCTAAGTATGGAGACACAGAAGAGGACCCACGGACCGTAGGTCGACCTATGGTCCGTCCTGCACGTTTGTCGTTGATGATTTGAGATAGAAGGTTCCAGTCCCTGCTGAAAAGTTTTAAGTGTTGACCACCGGAAGGGGACCTATGGACCATAGGTCCACCCACGGTCCATAAGTCGATTCATCGATTGATGCCGCGTTCCAGAAGTTTGTTTACTTATTTTGTTTCCTTTTAGTTTAGGACATGTTTTTCTATAAATAGGGTATGTAAACCTTGTTTTAGGGGTAAGACATTATTGTTTACTTTTAGTTCTTGGTATTTTTTGGAATTAAATTGCAACTTTAGCGATTTGATTTCTGGATTTCATTTACAAGATTTTGACTTTGAAATTCAATTGGAGAAATCAGGTTTCTTCTACTCTAATTGTAAGTTCATGAATTCCCTTTATCAAAACATGAATTATGTTCTTTCAAGCATGAGTAGATAAATCCACAACTAGGGTTGTGGGAACGATGAGCAATTAACAACGTATGAATAATAATTAGGTAATTCTTGAATAGTGTTTATGTATGTATTCGTAATTCTTTCGGTTAGAAGTATTTTTAACGAGTGCACGCGTGAGAACTCACCTCGTTCCTACTTCCCGAACAATGGAGGTAGTTAATGAAAAAAGAATTAAAAATAGAGATTTAGTGAATGCGATCTAATAGTCTAATGGTAATCGGTGCGAGGGTGAAAACTAAGTCATACATTGATGTGATGTCTAATCTAAGGTAAAGGTAAGGATTAGTAAAGTATACACTCATAGCCGGACCAAGGTAAGTAGTGAAATTCCCAATTTGGAGGACCAATTACTTAGGGATACCTATCCTACAAACTTTGCATGTAAAACACTAGGAAATTATTATTATTATTAGGATTACTGTGTTAAGAGCTTGTGGGGAACACATATACCCTAGTTTCTTTCTCATATTGATAACTCAAAGTTGAATCCTACTCACTTGTTTCTTAGACAACAATCGGTTATTTGCTTACAAAAGTCCCTCCCTTTAATTACTTGTTTTGGAAATAGTTTGACTAAAAGGATATAATAGTGAGTTAACTTTAAGTCTGAACCATAATCTTCGTGGGATCGACCCCAACCTACAAATTGGGTTCTTTATTTGACGACAATAGCTTATACTTCTTTAATAGAGGTGTAATTTGACCGTATCAAATTTTGGCGCCGCTGCCAGGGAATAAGGCTTTTAGATTAAGTTTAACTACATTATTGAACTTTAGTCAATTATTTCCTAATTTTACGTTCTCTTTTGTTTCTGTTCTCTACATGTTTCTACTATAGTATATGCCAAGTACACAGAGTCGAGTTGAACTATTGACCCCATACGACCCTGAACTAAGCAAGACTTTGAGAAAAAAGGAAAATCAAGGGGGAAATAACAATCCAATCATAGAGGAGCATGAGGACGGAGCTGCATTGAGGGAGAGGAATCCGCCAGAACCAAGCCTGCGAGATACCTACAGGGTCGACTTAAATACAGTTGAATAAGAAGGACCTATTGTTCATCACATGGCATAAATTTGTGGTGAAGAGCAGTCTGATGCAAATGCTCACATCAAGAGGGTTGTTTTCTGGTCTAGCTTCGGAATATCCATATGGTCACACGGTTAAATTGAGAAGTGTCTGCAAGTGTTATGTGGGACGACCGAAGTTGAATACGAATGTCATATGTTTGTGAGTATTCCCTCTATCATTGACCATATATGATGTGGTATGGTTTTGTGAGCTTCCATATAACTCAATTAATACATGGGACCAATTGCACAAGGTGTTCATGGAAAATTATTTCTCGTTATCCATGAAGTTGAATCGCAAGGATAAATTGAACAACTTTGTAGAAATACCTGGCGATTTTGTGAGCACTTCATGAGATAGATTCACTGCATTCATAAGAAGTGTTCTAAATCACTGCATAGATGATGAGTCACTGAAGGAGTACTTCTACAGAGGTTAGGATGACAAGGGTAAGGTTGTGTTTGATACTACCGGTGGATGTTCATATGGTGAGTGTGCATTTGAAGAGATCACTCAGAAACTGGAGAAGATTTTCTGAAATAATAAGGCATGGAGCACTAGAAAGACAGACACTAGTAGATGTACATTTGCAGTTCAAGCCACAACTAGTCAATTGAGCGATGATATTCGTAAAGAGATGGCTCAAATGAGGATAGAACTGGGTTTGGTACTAAAGCATGTGACAGGAGGTGCAGAGAAGGTGAATGTGGTAAACTATTTGACTAGAACTCCACCAGCACCAGTTGAGGAATGTTATTATGAGGAGGATGAGTATTTGATGAATGATCAGGTGGGAGTTTTCCGAGCCAACGCCCAAGGTTCCAACTCAAATAATTGGTGCCAAGGTCAAGGAAACTAAGGTCGGAACTATGGAAACTACAATCGAGAGGGAAACTATGTATGAGATGGGAACTACAATCTTGAAAACAACTACAATCAGAATAACTATGGAAACAGAAACAAGAGAGTTGGGCCTTTTGTTCCACCTATAAATCGAGAATCTGGCAATACAGAAGTTGGGGGTAGTATGTCACACATTGAGGATATGATGCAGAAGATGATGGAGAGGTTTGATGCAACTGATAAGAATGTGAAAGAGATGTGAAACGACTTGTCTGGAATCAGTAAAAAAGTTAATTGCCATGCAATGTCGATCAAGCAACTTGAGCAGCAGTTTAATCAGTTGTCCACTACAGTGAACCCACATCAGCCGGGCACACTTCCTAGAAACACCATCCAGAATTCGAAGAATGATGGGCATTGTATGGCAGTCAGTACTCGAGGAGGTAAACATACAATTGATCCCCTTATGTTGTCTGTGGTTGAAATTGTGCTAGAAAGAGATGATGATGAGATTGATGTTACTGGAGAGTCTAAGAATTCTATAGAGATGGAAGTGAAGGTGACCCAAAGAGTTGTTCCCATGCCTATATCTTCACGGCCATTCCCATAGAGATTAGTGAAGAAGATCGATGAAGGAAATACCACAGGTTCATCACTATGTTGAAATAGTTTTCCATCAATTTTCTGTTGATAGAGGCTCTCGAGCAAATGCATGGTGATGCTTATCTTGACCAACGACACTATCCTACGGTATGTGTGTCTACGTTCGTCAATAATATTGTAACCCAAGTAAGGGTTGGGGTCATGTCCCAAGGGAACGGTTTTGAGAATTGATAGAAAAATAGAATATTACATTCTAACTAGTCATAGCTAAAGACATTTGCGATAAAAGATATTGTAAATAAAAGGGGGCGACACAAAAGAGTCAAATATCAAAGGGGGTTTTATAACAAGTACTAAAACAGCAAAATAAACAAGAAAATCAAGTATGGGGAAAGGTTTTTGGGATGTGACCGCAATATAAGTAGAGATAAATTGTTGGGTACATGCTTTCGATAGGAAATTTGCAAAATAATAGTGACTAGGCTAAGCTTTAAATGGAAATAAGTTCCCTCTCGGGCAACTTACATCGTTTCAAATGTGTTCCTCTCAGACACACATTTGACGCATGAATACCAGCCTAAGCCTTACCACACTCACTCTCTCGAGCTGAGTGTTAGGATATGGGACTAGGGCTCACCTTCTCGGGCTGAACCACATGTCGACCCACTCCTTAGGCCATTAGTCTAGTGGTTTTGGTTTTGCGACCTCCCTTTTGGGCAAGCCGAAAACACATAGATGGCTTTGTATTTGCAACTACAAACCCTTTAGATTAAACCACAACCACTAGGTGAAATCACTATTAAAATATATCTAACCTATCAGCAAGCATGACCCAACAAGAAAATCAACCCATACTTGCTAAATCACACCCCAAGAATGGGGGGTTTTAGCCACACATCAAGAAATAAGAAATTATACCTAACATGATAATGAAATCAACTGGGTATAAGAAATTAAACCTTAAATTAAGCAACGAAAAATGAATAGATAAGACCCACTTCCATCTTGGGGAAGAAGAACTCATTTCTTCAAGTCTCCACACAAACTTGAGAGAATAATATCAGCTAAAGTATGTTCTAAAGTGAAAATAATAATAATAATTGTTCCACACTAAGTCTACAATTCTAACTAGTATTTATAGTTTTCAATGATTGTGCTGCGGAGGATTGTTCGGTGACATTAGTCGGGTTCGCCGATGAACTCGGCGATCTGCCTTTTGGTCAGCTCATCGTCTTCAGTATCTTGCCTTTAGCATCCTCGCATTCTGGATCATTGGGTGGTACAGTACTGCTTCACGGAACTGATCGGCGACTCGCCGACTGCTCCTTTCCTCGCCTTTTGATCCACTTCCTTCAAGGCTTCGCGTACTGGAACGACGGGTAGTTCATGTCATTTCCGCGACTCGCCAAGTTGAACTCGGCGATCCGCAGGATTCCATTTCTTGTTCTTTTTGGCCCTATTTGCTCCGTTTAGCGCCTAAGTGTCTATGCTTCCACTAAAACTTCAAATACCTGAAACTTCAGGATTTTAATCAGGTATTGAGATAAAACAAGAATTCAAGGACACTATTTCTATTAAAATAAATCCCTAAATGAGTCCAATTTGTGGACTCATCAACACCCCCAACTTAAAGTTTGCTTGTCCTCAAGCAAACTGAAGTTCAGTCGTTCAAAAAGGGTGCCTCAAATAGTGCTACACAAGACTAAATCATGAATGCACACAAGAATACTCAATTTACTTATGTAAGGATCACCTATGTACTCAAAGATTCAAATTGTGACTCAGCATTACCAAAGATTCTCATGCTTGCAATACTTGCTACTTGTGCAAGTTGAAGCTCAACAAAAGCATCTTAATGCGCTCACGTAAAGAATGATTCCATATTTACACACATATATGAGTCTATTTAAGATCAGTAATCATATACAACGCTCACACTCAAAAAGAGGAACACAATGCATGTTTTCACCCATAGGTTTGCCCTTATTTTCCAATTGACTTTCGATCCAGCTTACTCAAGATCAAAAAGTTCTTTCTAAGGCTTATAACTAGGCTGAGTGCAAAGGTATGATCATTTAGGCTTAGTGACTTTTTCCTCGTGAGATGTGGTATCCTCAAAGCATTCTCTTATTTTCCTTTATCGCTTCTTTTTCTAGTGCTTGTAAGTCATCCTTTTATTCACTACCCATGAATTGCTTGGAACCCCAATATCCTTTGTACTTTATTCCACAAATTTCATTTTCAATCTTCTTCTTTTTTTGGACTGCTCCATTATTCTGCAACATGGAAAAATGGGGACTTCTTATAGCACTTCTTGACATCTCCTTTTCCTTTTCACCACACCCTCAACTTAGGCTTTTTGTCCTAAGTTGGCTATTCACTAAACCACAAATCAAGAGGATTATAGGTAGTGGACCAAGTAAGATCTAGGGTTTATCAAGGTTCTTCCAAAGAAAGGTAAGGCTCAAAGGTGTTCAAAAGAGTTTCACACGCTCAAAGGTAGGTCATAAAAAGAGGTATATGTCAAATTGGCTCAAAGTATTTAAAATTGCCTAAGATCATCTCAAGAGTACACCTTTCTAAATCAATCAGACTAACAGGGCAAATTCTAGGTTTATTCATGCAATGTTCAAAGTAAGCTAAACACATAAGGCATCGATACTTCAGTCAAGCAAGACTACACATGTTTGCTAGTGTTCAACGGTCATCACAAGAGATTAAATTTGATAAATAGCTAGTCACAACGAGATGCAAAGAGTGCACATATTGTATATGTAACTTCATTTTGCCTCGCCGTAGCCGTGCATTCATGTTTGTTCAATTGAGAGCACTATTCAAGTCATCGATATTGATCGAAATCTAGACTTAATTTTTTGCAAAAGAACAACCACTTTCAACACAAGAGGTGGCAAAAATTTTCCGACAGGATCAAACTTATTTTGCAAGTAAAACAACAAGAGCCATAAGCTCAAGCATCCACAAAACTGTAGTATTTAAAACCCAAATTAAAGCAGACAACCCAAATATATACAGAACAAAACATGAATGTCAACACAAAAGGTGTGGGCCTCACCTCACCACAAATAAAGAACGTTTGTCCTCAAATGCAGGTAAACAAGAAAATATATCGACAAGTAAGATAGGAAAAGACAATGCGAGAGAGATAAGGAAGGGTCATGTCTGTGCATTCTGTCTGTCTACTGGGGCATCAATGCCCGGTGCATCTTTCTGAAGTAAAACAATGGTCCCTGGAGCATTGTCATTTGGGTCTCCACTCTTTGCCTTTGCCTTAGCCTCTGTAGCAAGACGTGCTACAATTATCTGATCTATTTCCTGAGCTGCTCTGAAAGCACGTATTGCACTAACTAAACTTCGATCATCTGGGCGCACATTCAGGTCAAAAGGAATTCGTCTCATTTCCCTAGCCTCCTTGGTGTACTTCATTTGTCTGGCTAGCTCTGCTCTCTTTTCATCTTTTCTAAATTCTCGTGCTCTTATGTGCCTTGGTAGATCATTTCTCCCTTCGATTTTTGATCTAGCCATTTCTGCAAAAACATCGAGGCTAAGTTAAAATATAGATTCACATAGGAGCAAAAGTGGTGTTTCTAGGTGTGGAATTTCTCAGGCTAATCATTGAAAATGATGTACAAATGATAAAAGGGCGCAGGCAAAAGGCGAACAAATGCTCTCTTAGCGCGTCGCCAAATGTATTGTGCGAACCAAGTTGACCGCTAAGAGTCACAGGTCAATCAGTATGTAAAACGCACAGTTAAGAGAGAAATGGAGCTGGTAGGCAAACCGCTGAGCAGTTCGGTGGAATTCGGTCACCTCGCCTATCAGCTCAACGTGTCCATTATCTACCCAGCATTTTGATTCTCACCTAGCAACCCCAGACAATATAGCTTACGCGCACATAACTCCATTTCAACAAAGACACATAGAATCTTTTATTCCCATCAGTAGCAATCCAACTCAAAGTATAGCTAAGTGGGAACTCCTCAAATAATGCACTACGTGCCACATAATGATAGAAAATACATGTAATTCATGTAACTCAGAGACTCAACAGAGGTTTAACACTTTCATCATTATGCAAATGAATACAATCATAATATTTTTAAACGTAAGGTTCAGACTACCAACCTTAGATGTTGAATAGATGCTAACGAAGTGCCAAGCAACAATGCAATCCAAATCCGCGCACAAATCAATAAACCACAATATTCCAGAAGTGCATTATGAAACTAGGGTGTAGGTGAGAGTTTGGTAGGATGAAGAAATGAGAGAAAGTGAGTGAAATAGGACTTTTAAACATGTGGCCTGCAAAAACTGTCCAGTTCCCGCACGTTCAGCGATGTGAGTCAAGTTTGCCTAGTCATTCAGCGAAACGCAAAATGTCTAATTTATTCGCCGAAGTTAGCAGGACCTTTGGTTTATGTAGGGATCCCAATGGTGGTCTCTGTCGAGATCGCCTACATGGTTTGTAGATGTGCCAGTAATATTTCTAGACCGCTAAGCTTTATAGAAGCCCATCTGAGGATGCCTTCGGTCAGACCGCGGAAGAATTTAAGTTCGCCAAACTTGTCGGCGACCCACCAACTAAACATGTTGCTCGCTTTCATACATATTTTGAAGCACTTCCCTAGCTTCAACATGTTCTAAAAAAACACTATTATTTTATCAAGAAAATTAAAAAGTAAGTAATTGGTTTTGGGTTTCCTCCCAAACAGCACCTTACTTAACGTCGTGGCACGACATAAGTCAATGCTTCAATCGGATTTTTCGGATTGCACCTAGTGCATCTAGGTGATCCCACTTGTTCATGCGGATGAGGCTGAGGAAGCACATGACTTAGGAGAGTTCGATTAGCTGGATAGATCTATAGTGAGAGTTGCTCATCTGATTGGGCACTTCTACACTTTCTCTAATCTTTTCTAGCACTCTATCTTGTTCGTTTAGCTTATGAAGAATGATTAATAGCATATATTCAATACACTTATTTTCACTGTCCATAAATCCTCTCTGCTCAGTCTGTGCTCTGCATTTACTTTGATCTCTAGACACCATCTCCTATTCCTTGATCTTGTGAGTCAATTTATCCAGCTGACTTAGCAAAATGATCAATTTCTGGTCCTTCCCAGTGTCCTTGTTGATTTTAGCTGCAATGTCAAGAAATTTGGTTGTGGTCTCATAGGGGTATTTTTCACGGCCACTTGGCATAAGCTGGTTCATTATTTCTCAGTTTTCGGGACTTAGACCCCTGTAGAAACATTCAAGTAGAACTAAATCGGGTATTTCATGAGTTGGGCATTGCATCAATAGTGTTTTAAACCGCAGCCACGACTAATGAAAAGGTTCTCCTTCTAGATACTTGAAATTTAGGATGTGATCACTGAGCCTCATCACCTCGCTGGAAGGTGCTCCATTGGTCCACCTTCTCCATCATGTATACTAGTTGTCCTGCCTCAAGATGCAAAAAACTAGACAAAACTAAAAATTAGGTGAGTAAACTACTACTAACAAGAAAAACAATTCAATTAGACTAAAAATTCTCAAATAACACCACTCCCCGGAAGCAGCGTTATTTTGATGCTTATCGTGACCAACGACACGATCCTACGGTATGAGTATCTACGATCATCGATAATATAGTAACCCAACCAAGGGTTGGGGTTGTGTCCCAAGGGAGCGGTTTTGAGAATTGATAGAAAAATAGAATTTACATTCTAACTAGTCGTAGCTAAAGACATTTGCGAAAGAAGACATTGTAAATTAAAGGGGGCGACAAAAAAGTGTCAAATATCAAAGGGGGTTTTGTAACAAGTACTAAAATAGCAAAATAAATAAGAAAATCAAGTATGCGGAAAGGTTCTTGGGATGTGACCGCAATATAAGTTGAGATAAATTGTAGGGTACATGCTTTCGATAGGAAATTTAGAAAATAATAGTGACTAGGCTAAGCTTTATATGGAAATAAGTTCCCTCTCCGACAACTTACCCCATTTCAAATGGGTTCCTCTCAGATAACCATTTGCCGGATGAATACCAGCCTATGCCTTACCCCACTCACTGTCTCGAGCTGAGTGTTAGGATATGGGACTAGGGTTCACTCTCTCGGGCAGAACATCATGTTGACCCATTCCTTAGGCCATCAGTCTAGAGGTTTTGGTGTCGCGACCTCCCTCTCGAGCAAGTCGAAAACACATGGTTGGCTTTGTATTTGCACCTACAAACAATTTGGATTAAACCACACTGACTAGGTGAAATCATCATTAAAATATGTCTAACCTATCAGCAAGCAAGACCCAACAAGAATATCAACCCATACTTGCTAAATCACACCCCAAGAATGGGGTTTTTAGCCACACATCAAGAAATAAGAAACTATACCTAACATGGTAATGAAATCAACTGGGTATTAGAAATTAAACCTAAAATTAAGCAAAGGAAAATGAATAGAGAACACCCACTTCTAAAGTGAAAATAATAATAATAATTGTTCCACACTAAGTGTACAATTCTAACTAGTATTTATAGTTTTCACAGGTTGGGCTGCGGAAGATTGTTCGGCGACATTAGTCGAGTTCGCCGATGAACTCAGCGATCCGCCTTTTGGTCAGCTCATCGGCTTCAATTTCTTGCCTTTAGCATCCTCGCATTCTAGATCATTGGGTGGTACAATACTACATCATGAAATTGATCGGCGACTCGCCAACTGCTCCTTTGCTCGCTTTTTGATCCACTTCCTTCAAGGTTTCGCGTACTGGAACGAAGGGTGGTTCATGTTGTTTCGGAAACTCGCCAAGTTGAACTAGGCGATCCGCAGGATTCCATTTCTTGTTCTTTTCAGTCCTTTTTGCTCCGTTTAGTGCCTAAGTGTCTAAGCTTCCACTAAAACTTCAAATACCTGAAACTTCAGCAATTTAATAAGGTATTAAGATAAAACAAGCATTCAAGGACACTATTTCTACTAAAATAAATCCCTAAATGATTCCAATTTGTGGACTCATTACATGGGTATGCAAAGTTTACGAAGGATTTAGTGACCAAATATAGGGTTGTCAGTTTTGAGAATGATGAGAGGTTGCAAAATTGTAGTGCTATTTCTACTACTTCACTTGTGTAGAATAAAGTTGATCATGGTGCTTTCACTATTCCTAGTATCATTGTGTGGTTGCATTTTGCGAAGGCGTTGTGTGCTTTGGGTGCTAGCATTAATCTGATGTCAATATATCTACAAGAAGTTGGGTTTAGGGTCACCAAAACCGACTGTGATGCGACCACTCATGGCCGAGAGAATTGTGAAGAAGCCCATTAGTGTTCTCCATGATGTACTCGTGAAAGTGGGGTCGTTCATTTTTTTCAGCAGATTTTGTGATACTTGAATGTGAGGTTCCCATCATCGTAGAGAGACCATTCCTTGCCACTGGGCGCGCCTTGGTCGATATGGAGAGAGGGCATATGAAGTTCTGATTGAATAATGAAGAGGTTACTTTCAATATCGTAGGTATATGAAGTAGGAAAGCGATCTCAAGTCAGTATCGGTGGTGAATCATATTGTGGAGCGAGGTTTTGATATGTCTATTAAAGAGAGGTTGGGTGTTGTTGCACTGGCAGCGGTAAAGATTTTTTTTAGGGTGATGGTTTTGAAGATTATGATGAATTAGTTTCCGCACTTGAGAGGTTCAAATTTTGTTCCAAACTAAAGAAATTTGAGCTGTATATGAAGAATCGCGACTCTTAACCTGCAAAACCGTCTATTGAAGAGGATCAATAATTGGAGCTCAAGGCTCTCCCATCGCATTTGAGGTATGTATTCTTGGGAAGTGATGGCACTTTACAGGTAATCATTGCGGCCGATTTGAGTGAGGTACAACTAGAGACATTGGTGGGCTATTGGATGGACTATTGCGGACATTATTTGGATTCCTCCTGGCATTTTTCTCATAAAATCCAACTCATACCGGACAGCAAGCCTAGTATCGAGCACCAAAGGAGACTAAATCCGCATATGCAAAAGGTAGTGAGAAAGGAAATCATCAAATGGTTAGATGATAGAGTCATATACCCAATCGCATATAGTAGTTGGGTCTGTTTTGTTCAGTGTGTACCTAAGAAAAGTGGGATTACTGTGGTTCCTAATGCGAAAAATGAGCTTGTTCCGATGCGGACCGTGAATAGATGGAGAGTATGCATTACCTACCACAAATTGAATGCTTGGACAAAAAGGAATCATTTCCCTATGTTGTTCATGGATCAAATGCTTGATCGCCTTGCTGGTAAGGGTTGGTATTGCTTTCTTGATTGGTATTCGGGCTACAATCAGATCTCCATTGCTCTGCAAGACCAAGAGAAGACGACCTTCACTTGTCCATATTGGACTTTCGCCTTCAAAAGGATGCCATTTGGGTTCTATAATGCTTCAGTGACCTTCCAGCGTTGCATGATGTTGATTTTTTTAGATAATCAATATGAGGCATAGGATAATGGTTCTCCACAGTCACCTTATTCAACTTTATCTAATGAATACACATTCGCATAGTACTATCTTTCATCTTCACAAACAGGACTGGGGAACCCCAAGCCGATACATTAGGCCGAATACACCCTTACCCAATAGATCCTGAAGTTCAACACTGAGCTCCTTAGGCTTTACACGGGACATAGGACGAGTACCCTACTCCAAATCAATGGAAAAATCAGTATCCCGCTCCTTGGGTAGGAAAGGAAGGTCGGAAACACATCTACATTGTCCCGAACCAGGCCATGAAAGTCGGCAAGAAACACATCTACGAAGTTCCGGACCATAGGCACTTAATCAACTGTAGGGCCCTCCTACTAACATCTTTAACATAAGACAAAGATGCCAAATATCCACAGCCACTAGCCTCCAAGCCTGTAGGCGACTACGAGAACCCTGCCACAGCATCGGCGGAATACTAGGCATGGCTAAAGTAACAGTCTTCGCATTGAATTCCAAGACCGCTCGGTGAGGGAACAACCTGTCCATGCCCAAGACCTAATCAAAAGCAACCATACTCAGTACAATAAGTTCCGCCCAGGTATCCTGCCCCTGAATAGTCACCACACAGGATCTACAAACCTGATCAACAACTAAAGAGTCTCCTACTAGGGTCAATACACGCAATAATACCACTAAGGTCTCAGTACCCACCCCCAAACGAGGAGCACAATAAGCAGACACATATGAATAAGTAGAAAGAGGATCAACTAAGGCTCTAACATACTGATGGAACCATTTTTTTATTACGTTCAACTACACTTATCCGATTCTAAGTTTAGGCGGCCGCTAAAAACTAAAAACCCAACTAAGAGTTGGGGTCGATCCCACATGGAGTTATATGGTAAAGAATTCAATTACAAAGTGAAATAGTATTCTTATCATTCGTAGAAGTAGACTTTTTTGAAATATTAAAATAAATGACAAGGGGTTGACAATTAATGTCAGAGTGGGGATATGAATGAACAAGTAACAACTACAATCAACCGGGAGTACACAATTTGAGGGAAGTTATTTGGATTGTGATCAATTTAATGCCAATTTTGCAAAATGGGTGATTATTATTTACTAAAAGTCATTGAAACTTAATAGGTAGGCTAGGATTTAGTTGCGATAGCCAGTTATCAATAAACTATCATGAATCAAGCGACTTCTCTCGAACCTCTATAAGCATAACACATATAAACAACCTAATACCTCAATAAATCTACTCTTTCAAGCTACATTAGTAGGATTGAATTTAGACCCACTTTCTCAAGCTAAGTCTACAATAATCCAATCACTACAATCATCAATTAAAAGTTTTAACTCTAAAACCTCTTTCTCAAGCAAATTTAGAATGCTAAACTAGAATTGCATTTGCAACTACAATTCATCAATTAAAACTCAACTATTAATTTAACCCGCTTCAAATCAATAATAAAATGAGTAAACACTAACACCCATAAGCTAATTGAAACATTCAATTACATAATCACATACTAAGAATAGGGGATTTAGCCAAATATCATAAAAAGCAAGAAATTGTTACCAACTACGTTGTCCATCAGATTGTGTAACAATCTACGAGTTTTCAAATGCTACAATTTTAGCTCAAAATAAAAACCCACCCTAAATCTCTACCCAAAAAGTGTAAGAACAATTTTTAGAATGTTGAGGATCAAAAACCTAGAATTGGACAATGTGGGAACTTCTCAAAAACTCCAAAACTCATTTTTCTTCTTTTGAAAATTACATTCATACGTTCTTAGAATTTATTCTTCAGAGCCACTCGGTGAAATAAATTGGGCTTCGCTGACCAGGTCGGTGATGCACCGAATGATCCTTTTTGTCGCCTTCTTGGCTTGGGTTTTTATCACTTCTTTGTTGTAAGTTTAGGCGATCAAAGTTGGCATCGTTGATCCATTTGGTGCGTCACCTAACCATCAGTTCTCTCGCTGAGTTGGTCTTGTCCATGGGATAGCCTGTTGTAGCTTTTGGCAAGCTAAAGAGCCACACGATGACTCGCTGAGTGGCTTTGGTGAGTATCAACCTTTCTTTTTCCTTCAGCTTTTTCACTCTTTTTTTCCCGGTAAAGTCCTTGCCCTTCTCTTTTGACTGCATTACTACAAATTAGCATTTTAACATTAGTTAAGAGCATAAAATAGGCATTGATGACACTAAAGCTCTGAATATTAAGCCCTAAATGAGTTGAAATCCCCGATGCATCAACACCTCCAACTTAAACTTTTTTCCGTTTTACCAAGTAAACTACAAGATCAATCAGTTCAACAGAGATGTCTTCTCATAGTGCTACTCAAGACTCTACACGAATGCACACGAGGTTTAATAAACCCATGCAATGTTCAATTGTGTACTACAAGATTCAAACTGTGAGTAGCCATCATCAAATAGAACTCAATCTCATAATGTTTACTTCTAATGCAAATTCTAGCTCAACAAAAGTATTCAAATTCCCTCACATAAAAATGATTCCATGCCTACAACAAGCTCATCAAAATTTTAGAATTTCAAAATCAAAATCAAGTCTCACACTCTCAAAGATGAATATGTGCATGATTCTACCCATAGGCTTTCTCCGTTTTTCCAATAACCATGACATTAAGCTCAATGAAGATCACTAAGGTCTTTCTAGTTTTGTAAAGGGGTTGAGGGTAAATGTATGATCATTAGGGCGTAGTTACTCCTACCTTCAGGAAGCATGACTTGCATTTCACTTTTTCTTCTTTTCTTTCAATCTCTTTGCTTTTCACAAATGACCCTTATTTCATTTTAAGAATGATTCACTGGACACCCCTTTTCTTTTATCCATTGCACAAGCTTTATTGCAACAATCTATTTTTTCAATCTTTTTCTTTTCTTTTTTTATATGGAGGGGTTCCATCTTTTTCAATACAATCCATCAAGGGTAGATATTTCCAAAACATCTTGACTTTCCTTATTTTTCACCGCACCTCCAACCTAGGCTATTTGCCTAAGTTGGCCATTCAAATGGATGAATGTTTCATGAAGGTTTTAGGTGATGGGGAAAAGAGATCAAGGGAATTCACGTGTCATCAAAAGAATATGTTAGGCTCAAATGGTGCCAAGCTTAGTTAACACTCTCACAAGGTGGTCACAATGAGGTATAATAACAATTTGGTTCACTCTCCAAAACATGTGCCTAAAATCATCTCTATCATTCATATACATTAGTCGATTGAACCAACGAAGCAAGTTCTAGATATTACAAAGCACATATTTCAACACAATGTCACCACACATGGCATTCAACAAAATCATCAAATCAAAATTTTACAAATTAAGCTCACATGCAATGATCATCACAAGATTTATTTCCACAATCGGCTAGTCACAATGAGATGCTAAGAGTTCACACATGATTTATGCAACTAAAATTTGCATCATTGAAATTGCACAAACATATCGTTCAATCAAGAACATTGTTTAAGTCATTGATATTGATCGCAACCGATACTAAAATATGCAAGAGAACAACCACATTCACAAACATCAAGAGGTGAAATTTTAATTCAGATCATAAACCAACTATGCAAGATCATGTAATAGATCCAACCAAAATACGAGCATGCATCACAAACTACTAAAAATCAAGCCAAGTTTGGAAAACCAACCTCAAAAGTAGACAGAACTAAAAACTAGGTCAGCAAATATGGAAGAGAAATGCAAAATTCCTTCAAGAAAATGATCCCAACACAAAAATACTACGCAAAATATTATCTAAATATGAAATGCTAGAGTGCAAGAGTCGAAAAATTTGAAATCAAAGGGAATTTTGAATTTAAAGCAGTTAAAGACCTTTTTGACCCTTTAGTTTGTGTCCTAGTCTGCGATGTCATTTATGTCACCGTCCTACCTGGCGATGCGCCGAATGGCACTTTTTCCCACCGAAGTGTACAGAACTCCGGCCCTTTGGTTGGTCAAAAAGGTGATCTATATCGGGCTCGCTCACTTATTCGGTGAGTCGCCAAATAGTACATGAGCTTGCATAATTGCCTCTTTTCCCCAAATTTTGAATTTTCAACCTGCACATATAAAAACAATTATTCCAATACCAAAATTAAAAAAACTAGAAACTTGGGTTGCCACCAAAGAAGCACATTCTTTATCATCGTGGCACGATGAAGACATGCTTTCAAGCTTCATTCTTTCGGCTAACCATAGTTACACTAGGTAATCCCTCTTGTGGTCTTGGATTTAAATGAGTCGAGATTTGACGCATCTGTGCTTCCAGCTGCTTAAGTGATACCAAATGTGAGGTAACTATTTGGTTAAAGGAAGAGAAGTCATCTTTCATTTTTCTTAGCACCTTGACTGATCCTTCCACTTTGTTGAGATTTGCGAGCAAGCATATATTTGGTGCGGAAATTTTCAAGATTACTCTTTTCACTTTTGATGCTTATGGGGAGGTACGTATCATTCTTTATCACTTTCCCTCTTTTTCCAATTATTACCACGATAACACCATTCATCGTCTCGGTCTCTCTAACTGTCATCGCGATACTTGTTCCAACCTTGATTCCCACCCGACCTTGGATAGTTCGGAAGGAAACCTCCTCGTTGATTTGCTAAGAAAGTACCTCTTCATTGTACATTGCTTAAAATTGCACTTCTTAGGGATTTACTCTATTAACTCTGATCACATATGCCACCTTAGAACCAGTTCCCATGACGTGTTTTGTCAATAGGTCCATTTAGGTCATCATCTTGGCTATGTTTTCATCCCACTCCTTGTTATTTTCCATCTGTTCCTTTGTCAACCCATATTTCAGAGTAGACACTTGATCTTCTCTAGTGTATCAAGCACGGTTTATTTTTGCCATCTCATCAAGAAGAGTAGATATGTCAAACGGTTGTTGCATGATTCCTCCTCAAACGAGCTGGTCTGCCACACCCTTGTTAAATGAATCTAGACTCCGATAGAAATATTCCAGCAACACATTGTTCCGGATTCCATGAGTTGGACATTGGAGCAACAATTTTTGGAACCTCAACCATGTCAAATTAATAGGTTCACCATCCACTTGCCTAAAGTTCTGAATGTTATCCCTCAATGTTACAATTCTAGAGAAAGGGAAAAACCTTACATAAAACACATCAGTGAGCTCCTCCCAAGAAGTAAGTGATTCTCTTGGTAAGTGGGCCAACCACTTTTTTGACTCCCCCATTAGAGAAAAGGGAAAAAAATAAGTCAGACCGACTCTTGAGTGATGTTATTGAAAGAAAATGAACCACACACATCCACAAAGTTTTGGATGTGGTCATGAGGATCCTCACTCGCAAGACCTCCAAAGAGACCCTTCATTTGCAACAGCTGCAACATAGTGCTAGTCACATGAAACACTAGATTGCCTATAGTCGGAGGCAATCAAATAGCACCTAAACATCCCAACTAATATTCATTGACAATGTGCAAATTACTGATGTCATCATCATTTCACCCAATTTGTCTAGCATTGCTCCTGTTAACCCTCATCTCTTCACCTGCTTAAAAGCAGCCAACAACAAACAAAAATAAGTTGATTCAACTACAACAAGATCAGTTCACAACTAAACTTCACTAAAAGAATTCTAAGCACTACTCCCCGGCAGCGGCACCATTTTTTATAACGATAAACTAAACTTCATCTAATTCTAAGTATACGCGGTTGCAAACAAGTATAAACCAAAATAAGAGTTGGGGTGGAACCCATCGGGAGTGATACGATAAAGAATTCAATCACGAAGTGAAATAGCATTCTAATCATTTGTAGAAGTAGATATTTTTTAAACAATAAAATAAATGACAAGGGGTTGACAATTAATGTGAAATGAGGGATTTGAGTGAAAAATTAATAACCACAAAAAACCGGGAGTACACATGTAGAGAGGAGTTCTTGGGCGTATGATCAATTGAATGCCAATTTCCCAAAATGGGTGATTATTATTTACTAAAATTCGTTTAATCTTAGTGTGTAGGCTAGGCATTAGGTGCAATAGCCATTTCTCAATCAACTATCACAAATCAAGAAAGTTCTCTCAAACCTCGATAAGCATAACATATATAAACAGCCCAATACCTCAATCAATCTACTCTTTCAAGCTAGATTAGTATGATTGAATTTAGACTCACTTTCTAAAGCTAAGTCTGATATAACCCAATCACTACAATCATCAATTAATAGTTTTAACTCTAAAACCTCTTTCTCAAGCAAGCTTAGACTGCTAAACTAGAATTGCATTTGCAACTAAAATTCCTCAACAAAAACTAAAATGTTAATGGAACCCACTGCAAATCAACAACAAAATCAGTAAACACTAACACCCATAAGCTAATTGAAACATTCATTTACATAATCATACCCCTAAGAATGGGGGTTTCTGCCAAACATCATTAAAAGCAAGAAATTGTTACCCACTATGTTCCCTATCAGATTGGGTAACAATCTACGAGTCTTCAAATGCTCCAATTAAAGCTCAAAATCAAAACCAACCACAAAATCTCTACTCAAAAAGTGTACAAACAATTTTTAGAATGTGGAAGATAAAAAATCCAGAACTACACAATGTGGAAACTTCTCAAAAACTCCAGAACTTCTTTTTCTACTTTTGAAAATTGCATTTATCGGTTCCCAGAATTTCAGCTTCAGAGCCACTCGGCGAAATAAGTCAGGCTTCACCAACCATATAGGTGATGCTCCGAGTGCCCATTTCTATCGCCTTCTTGTCTTCGCCTTTCATCACTTCTTCTCTGTTACATTAGGTGATCAAAGTCGCATTGCCAATCCATTTGGCTTGTCGCAAAACTATCAGTTCACTCTCCAAGTGGACTTTTGGCGAGTTTAAGAGCAATCCAGTGACTTGTCGAGTGGCTTTGGGAGTACTAGCCTTAATTTTATTCAGCCTTTTCGCTCATTTTTTCCCAGTAATGTCCTTACCTTGCTCTTTTTCCTTCATTGCTACAAATTATCATTTTAACATCAGTTAAAAGCATAAAATAGGCATTGAGGACACTAAATATCTGAACATTAAGACCTAAAGGAGTTGAAATACCCGATTCATTTGAATCTAGAGTTTGCCCCTACACTGAAAAAAGGGTGTCCTTACTTGCCAAGGCAAGAACTTTAACTTCTAGATTATGTGGATCCACTGGCAAATGTCTATCTGAGACAATCTGCATTTCATGGTACATAGGTATGCGATAAGGAGATTGATACTAGAAATCTGACCTCAAGCTACAGAAGAGCTTCCATCTCAATATCCTCTAGGTGCTAAGCATAAATCTCACGGAATAGTCATAATACTTTACTTGACCTACGGACCATAGTCCACCTTCGTAGTTCTACACTAAGTGTATTCTCCATGAGCAATAGACCCACAGACCTGATCTACAATCTGTAGGTTGACCTACGGTCCTTGGACGGGGCCTCGTGGGTCAGGTCTGTGCCAGGTATTAGACATGCTTCATTTGTAACCCCTTTTCCAACAATTTCAAACAATCAACCTAAGTATAATCATGCATTTCAACACAATTTATGATAGTTTGGCATCCCTAGTGTTCTGATTACTCATTATTGAACTTTTGTAGGATACAAAACTACGAACCCTAAGTCGAAACTTCCATTTAGACAATGAAAACACAATCACATTCTATCGTCCCAAGGGTGTTTCTAACTATAGTTTATCAGGCAATTTCATACAAAAACAACCCAAGGTCAAGACTCACTTCATGACATCATGTATTGAACAATGAATACCAAAATTCAGAGTTAAGGTGAAATCATTTACCTTACAAGTATTTGAAATGAGTGATTGTGCGATGCAATAGACTCCTTAGACCGTGTGACACTGAACTCGGACCTTGAACTCTTTTTTGTGAAGGGAGAAATGTGATCAGTTTTTTTTGGGAGAGAGGAATGGGATATTGGGAGAGGAGACTGATATGTATGGGAGATGGGAGTGATTTGGGGATATAATGAGGGAGTTTTGGAATTTGGAGCGGTTAGAAACGGTTAGGAGGGAGTTTGGGCAATGAGGGGTGTATTTGAATTTGAAGAGTTTTTATTAAAATGGGGTTCGGGTTAGGTCGACATGACAACACTAGATTTGGACCCACGAAACCCCGTCTACGGGTCATCGGTCAACCTACGGATTGTGGGTCAGGTCCGTAGGTCACTCAAAAATAAGAAAAAATTAGGCTACCTACCTGGTATCTACGGATGCCATTCACGGTCTATGGATGGAACCACAGACCGTCAATGGGGTCCGTAGATCTCTACAACAAACATTTTCTGTAGATTTCGTTTTTCATCCCTACACATGTGGCAACCGTTAGGGCTTTCTTTTTACATTTTCTGGACACTTTTTAGACACGGGCCCAATGCTATATCTAGCCAACACTAATACAAAAATAAAACAACTATCAAAAGAATTACAAAACTTCGAATGAACAAAGAAAACTCATAAATCAAAAAGAAAGACCTATAGTTGGCTAGATTGTACATCTTGGGTTGCCTCCCAAGAAGCACTTGATTTAATGTCGAGGCACGACGCAAGCCCCTTGATTACTCAGACATCATCAAGGTAGTAGGCCTCAACCACTTCTTGCACACTATCTTATTTCCCCATGTAGAACTTCATCCTATGCCCGTTTACCTTAAACCTTGTTCCCTCATTGTTTTCGAGCTCGACCGCTCCATGTGGGAACACTTGAGTGACCATGAATGAGCCGGTCCATTTGAACTTGAGCTTCCAGGAAACAAGCGCAACCTTGAGTTGAATAGAAGCATCATATTACCCACAACAAATTCACGCTTTTCAATATTCTGATCATGATACTTCTTCATCTTATCCTTGTACAAAGCTGAACTTTCATAAGCTCTTAGGCGACACTCATCAAGCTCATTCATATTATTTACTCTCTGACTCGATGTGGTGCCCCAATCTAAATTCAACTTCTTTAGCGCCCACATAGCCTTATGTTTTAGCTCTACCGGAAAATGGCAATACTTCCCATTTACAAGTTGGTAGGGGGACATAGCTATGGTAGTCTAGAATGCGGTGCGATAGACCCATAGAGCATCATCAAGACTCATTGACCATTCGGTTCTACTAGATTTGATGAGTCCTCAAATTGGACTCAGTTAGGGCTATATTTTGATAGAATTAGTGTCCTCAAATGCATATTTTGTCTCAATATCTGATGAAAACCCTTAAGTTTCAGATATTTGGAGTTTGAGGGAAAGCATAGACACTACTTAGAAAAAGGGAACAAAGGCAGCAGAAAGAACGACGAAATGAGGATCTGAGAATCGCCGAACCCATTCGGCGAGTCACAAAAAGATCTTATCCTCGCCTTTTGTTCCAGTGTGCTGAACCTGAAGGAAAGGATCAAATCAGCGGTAAAAAAGAGTAATTGGCATATCGCGAGCAGTTCTGCGAAGTTGTACTATGTGGCCCAATGATCCAAAACACGACGATGCTGAAGGCTAACGCAAGACGGTGATGAACTAGACCAAAGGGAGGATCGCCGAGTTGATCATCAATCCCGACTAACTTCATTGAGTGATCCTTCACAACACATTTTTTGAAAACTATAAATACTAGTTGAAGTTTTGTGGATTAATATCATAATAGAAATTATTATTATCAAGTTTTATTATTAAGTTTTAATATCAGACTTAGAATATTATGTCTAAGCTTGGAGAGGGTTTTGAAGAACTTGAAGATTTAAAGGGTTTCAACTCCAATGTTTTGGAGTTCGGTATTGTGGATTCTTCACACTTTTGACTTGTTTTAAGACTTAATGTTGCATACCCATTGATGGAAACTGAGATTGGTATACATTTTTATCTCTTTTACATGTGTAGCTAAAACCCCAATTCTTGGGCTGTGATTTTGTCAATATGGGTTAGATTAGCCGTTGGGTCTTGCTTGTTGATGGTTTATTTGTTGTGTAAATATGATTTCGTTTTGTAGTTGTGGTGGAACTTAATGAAATTGTAGTTGGAAATACGATTTCACCTTTTTGTTTTCGGCGTGCTCGAGAGAGAGGTCGTAAAACTAAGACTACATAATTGATGGCCGGTGAGATTGGGTCGACATAAGGTTCAGGTCGAGAGAGTGAACCCTAGTCCTTCTCCCACACACTCAGCTCGAGAGTGTGAATGAGCTAAGGTGGAGGTTGTTCTTCATGCAGCAAGTGGGTGTCCGAGAAAAACCCATTTGATTCGGGGTAAGTTGCTCGAGAGAGAATTTACCCCCACTATAGTCTAGCCTAGTAACAAATACTTAACGGATTTACTATCAAAAGCATGTACCCAATAGTCAAGTCTAACCCGTATTCCTATCACATCCCAAGAATTTCGTCTCCGCATTTGTATCTTTTTTTTTCCTGATTTTACTCTTTACTTCCTTACAAACTCCCCATTGATAATTTACACTCGTGTCAAACCCTTTAATTTGTCGTGTGTTATTTTGGTAAAGTCTTTAGCTACGGTTAGTTTTAGCACTTTCGCACTTAACCACTAATTTTCAGTAACCACTCCCTTGGGACTCGAACCCAACCATTATTTGAGTTACTTTACTATTCTACGATCGTAGACACTTGCATTGGAAGTTGTTCTTGATTATGCAAACATCAAAATGGCGCCGCTGCCGGGTAGTGGTGTTACGTGAAATTTTTTGACTAAGTCAAATTTTGCTTTTGATAGTCATAGTTTACTAACTTTATTTTTAGTTTTGTTTTGCTTTGAAAGTGTTGATATAGGTAGACACCATGATCATGGTTGAGGGTAAAGGTAGCAAATCGGCTGAGACAAGTTCAGGAGTCGAGAGGGACTTCAAGTTAACCGCACTGCTAACTCAACTAAACGAGTTAGCCACCAAAATATCAAAGGTGGAAAATCAGTGCAAGAGCCAAGGGAGGTACATACCCCCTCATGAGCGGAAACAGTCTAGAGACAGGGAGAACAATCATGTCGAGGACACACTCCAAATCATTGTCCAAAAGATCACCGAACAAGATCGAATGTTGGAACAGATGAAGGAGAATATTGAAGTGATAGATCAAATGATTGTCTCCCATTCTAGATCGATCCAGCTGATTAGGACACTCATGAGTTATGCAGGGCCTCCTCTTCACTCAAATGAACTATTGGGGTTACCTAGTAACACTAGGACCAACACTACCAATGGAGAGTGAGTAAGGACTTGCGTCGTACCACGATGTTTACTAAGGCGCTTTTTGGTAGACAATCCAAGGTTTTAGATGCTTTAGTTTGCTTTTATAAATAATGGTGTGTTAGTGGTGCAGGTTTAAATGTTGAAGGTGTTTCGAAAATGCATATTGGCAAGTAAAATGGTCAGTCAGCGAATCACCGAAATGGTCGGCGTGCTTGATTTGACCCACCGATTTGACACCACATAAGACTAACTTGGAGTCTATAAAACTCGGGGAGGCCTGGAGCAATTTGGCGACTCTCCGTACTGTTCGGCGTTCACGATGAACACCGCCGTATAGACCCTCACTTTTACTGAAGGTCCTGTAAAACTCAGCGAATCAAGTGACAACTCGGTGTGTCACCGAGAGGATCGGTCGGTGCGACTAATGTCGCTGAATGGGCACGAACTGGATGGTTTATAATAGCAATGAGTCTTAGATTTGAAATCTTCACTTTCCCTCACTTTTAATCTTCATAAACTCACACCAAGGTAGTATTTTCAATATTTTTATATTCCATTAGTATTCTAGTTGTTGATTGGTTCTCGGAACTAGGATTTCCTTGCCGCCTAGCTTTTCAATCGTGTTTCAATCTACATTTAAGGTTGGTTTCTGAATCCTGAGTTTACATTCAAATTTTTTTTACTCATTTGCAATTATTTTATCATATTGTTGTGTATTGGTCCTCTCTAATAGAATTAGAATGCATAAATGCCTATTTCAATTTTCAAATCTTAACCTTATTGTTTTGATCGTCAAATGCCCATAATTTGTTTACTTTTAAATGAATGAATTTGCATTATGTTGTGCTTGCGAGTCATTTAGATTGATTGAGTGAAGTCTGAGTAACCTATATTTGTGCTAAATGACGAAAATTGCTCAATGATAGAGTGGGTGACAACACTCTTAAGGGCAAATATCGTCAAATGGCTAAATTTGGCAAAATTGGGCAAAATCTGAGTATCCCAGGGTGATGGGTATTACGGGTCTTGTTTAAATTTCATTCGTACATGCTTTAATTTTTTTATCGGGGGTTGCGGGGTTGAATTTGAGAAGGTGGATTGAAAATGGGCACGTTGAGCCGTTCGGCGAGCTGAGTCGAGCTCACCAAACCACTCGGCGGTTCGCCTAATGACCCCATCTCTCTTTTAAATTCATGCTTTATGTGTTGTTTGAGTCTGTAAATTTCGGCGAGAAGCCTTTGGTCACCAAAAGCACTCGGCGACTAGCCGAAAGTACTCTTGTTCGCCCCTTGTATGCTCCTCTGAACCCTTGTCGCACTGTAACTTTCGGCAGACAAATCTATGATCGCCGATAGTAGTTGGCGATTCGCCGAAAGGGTCTTCCCACCGCCGACTTGCTATAATTTTTAAGCCAATGATGAGTCCACAAATTGGACTCATTTAGCGCTTTATTTTGATAAGAATAGTGTTCTCGAATGCTTATTTTGTCTAAATATCTGATGAAAACTCTTAAGTTTTAGGTATTTGAAGTCTTAGTGAAAGCATGGACACTTAGGCGCAAAAAGGAACAAAAAGGCTTAAAAGAACGATGAAGCTGAAGCCCGAGCATCGCCAAGCACACTTGGCGATTCGCCAAAGGGATTTACTCCACCCTTAGTTCCAGTACGCGAAGCCTTGAAGGAGAAGGATAAAAAAAGAGATGAAAGGAGCGGTCGGCGCTTCGCCGAATAGTTCTGCAAAGCAGTACTATACCGCCCAATGGTCCAAAACGTGAAGGTGCTGAAGGCAAGCACGAAATGGCGATGAGAAAGATGAAGGGTGAGTCGCCGAAATCATTCGGCAACATCGACAAACTTCGCCGAAAGATCCGCCAGCGCTATTTTTTGAAGTCTATAAATACTGAACTTATTATTATTTTTAATAGTTGAAATTTTATTTTAATTTCCAGAATTGAATAGTACTTTTTAGATATTTTCTCTCTAGTTTGGAGAGGGTTTTTGGGAACTTGAAGAAAGGAGTTCATTTTCCCTAATTTGGAAGTGGGTCTTCTCTATTCTTCTTCTGCTAAAATTAAGGTTTAATTTCTTATACCTATTTGATTTTACTATCATTTTAGGTGTATTTTGTTATTTCATGATGTGTGGCTAAATACCCCCCATTCTTGGGGTGTGATTTAGCAAATATGTGTTGATATTATTGTTGGGTCTTGCTTGCTGATAGGTTAGATATAGTTTAATGGTGATTTCACCTAGTGGTTGTGGTTTAATCTAAAGGGTTTGTAGTTGCAAATACAAAGCCACTCATGTGTTTTCGACTTGCCCTAGAGGGAGGTCGCGAAACCAAGTCCACTATACTGATGGCCTAAGGAGTGGGTCAGCATGAGGTTCAGCCCGAGAGGGTGAACCCTAGGCCCATAACCTAACACTCAGCTCGAGAGAGTGAGTGGGGTAAGGCGTAGGCTGGTCTTCATGCGACAAATGGGTGTCCGAGAGGAACGCATTGGGAACGAGGTAAGTTGCTCGAGAGGGAATTTATTTCCATTTAACGTTTAGCCTCGACGAAGCTGAAACCCGAGCATCGCCAAGCACACTTGGCGATTCGCCAAAGGGATTTACTCCACCCTTAGTTCCAGTACGCGAAGCCTTGAAGGAGAAGGATAAAAAAAGAGATGAAAGGAGCGGTCGGCGCTTCGCCGAATAGTTCTGCAAAGCAGTACTATACCGCCCAATGGTCCAAAACGTGAAGGTGCTGAAGGCAAGCACGAAATGGCGATGAGAAAGATGAAGGGTGAGTCGCCGAAATCATTCGGCAACATCGACAAACTTCGCCGAAAGATCCGCCAGCGCTATTTTTTGAAGTCTATAAATACTGAACTTATTATTATTTTTAATAGTTGAAATTTTATTTTAATTTCCAGAATTGAATAGTACTTTTTAGATATTTTCTCTCTAGTTTGGAGAGGGTTTTTGGGAACTTGAAGAAAGGAGTTCATTTTCCCTAATTTGGAAGTGGGTCTTCTCTATTCTTCTTCTGCTAAAATTAAGGTTTAATTTCTTATACCTATTTGATTTTACTATCATTTTAGGTGTATTTTGTTATTTCATGATGTGTGGCTAAATACCCCCCATTCTTGGGGTGTGATTTAGCAAATATGTGTTGATATTATTGTTGGGTCTTGCTTGCTGATAGGTTAGATATAGTTTAATGGTGATTTTCACCTAGTGGTTGTGGTTTAATCTAAAGGGGTTTGTAGTTGCAAATACAAAGCCACTCATGTGTTTTCGACTTGCCCTAGAGGGAGGTCGCGAAACCAAGTCCACTATACTGATGGCCTAAGGAGTGGGTCAGCATGAGGTTCAGCCCGAGAGGGTGAACCCTAGGCCCATAACCTAACACTCAGCTCGAGAGAGTGAGTGGGGTAAGGCGTAGGCTGGTCTTCATGCGACAAATGGGTGTCCGAGAGGAACGCATTGGGAACGAGGTAAGTTGCTCGAGAGGGAATTTATTTCCATTTAACGTTTAGCCTAGTCACTATTATCTTACAAATTTCTTATCAAAAGCATATACCCAACTATTTATCTCAACTTGTATTGCGGTCACACCCCAAGAACATTTCCCCATACTTGATTTTCTTGTTATTTTTTGCTGCTTTTACTACTTGTAACAAAACCCCCGAATCGATATTTGACACTTTAGTGTCACCCCCTTTATTCAACATGTTTCTTTCGCTATTGTATTTAGCTACGACTAGTTAGAGGTTAATTTTATTCTTTTATGAGTTCTCAAAACCACTCCCTTGGGACACGACCCCAACCTTTAGTTGGGTTACTATACTATCGACGATCATAGACACTCATACCGTAGGTTAGTGTCGTTGGTCATGATAAGCATCAAAATGGTGTCGCTGCCGGGGAGAATCAATAGATGAATAATCTAACATACCTTGATTAAAATACCTCACATAAGATTGCAACAATGGAAGAATTTGACCTAGCTTTCTCTTCTTCTTCACTTTCTAGACAAAAAATTTCTTGAGGGAATTTGGGTTCTTTGGTGAATCTAAAATTATGATATGGAAGACACCTAATTAAGGGTATATTAGGTATATATAGGTGTCCTAATTACTAATAAACCGACCCTACTTAATAACTAACTAACTCTAGAACCTTCCCTTAACCCCCAACTTAAAATAATTAAACTTTAAAACTGCCCCACCCATGAGACCCCGACCCACGGACCGTGGGTGGGTCTACGGGGTGTGATGCACACTCGTAGGTGGTGATCTTCAGCTCTAATATTGGGGCCTAGACCCACGACCCCTTCCAATGGGGTGTGGGTCCACCTACGGGGAGTGAGTCCTAACTGTAGGTTTCCCTTTTTGGGTAGTTTTAGGGACTGTTTTGGGGTCCTTCTCAAGGACCCCTTTAGTTGGTCCTTGGGGAGTTGTACCTTGATGTTTAACCCCTAAACCCCTTATTCTATGTTTGGGAAGTCATTTTATGATTCTAACCCTCACATCAAACTCTAAAACTTCCTCGTAAGACTCTGGAACTCTCTAGTATAGCTTACTAGTTTTCGGGGTGTTATAGTTGAACAAGGTCACAATTAAGAATAAGTATCTTATCCCTAGGATTGATGACTTTTTTGACCAACTTCAAGGTGCTAGTCATTTATCAAAGATAGACCTCATATCTGGTTATCATCAGCTTACTGTCAGAGATAGCGACATCCCAAAAACAGCCTTCAGAACTCAGTATGGTCATTATGAATTTATAGTTATGTCATTTGGACTAACCAATGCTCCTGCAGCTTTCATGGATTTGATGAAATGAGTGTTAAAGCAGTATTTGGACTTGTTTGGTATTGTCTTTATTGATGATATCCTCATTTACTCTAAGAATGAGGAAGATCATGTGAATCATTTGAGGGTTGTTATGCAAATTCTCTAAGATCACCCTTTATTCGCTAAGTTTAGCAAATGTAAGTTTTCGCTGCAGTTACTTGCTTTCCTTGGGAATATAGTGTCTAGCGAAGGGATCGTAGTAGATTCTCAGAAAATAGAAGCACTGAAACAATGGCCCATGTCACGACCCAGGGGTACCCCCTAGATGTAACACGGCGTAATCGACCCCGAAGGGTCTAATACAAGCCCGTAGCATCATCATAACATACGATCATACAAAAGTAGGGAAAATTTGAAACTTTGTTAAAACATTTAATCTAAAAAATTTCATAAAAGCCGAAGTCTTTACTAAAACCATTGTCTCAAACCATCTATGAATAACATGAATAAAATTCTTGGGACACAGCCCATAATAAGTCTAAAACATAAAAAATGACAAAAAGGAACATAGTGGGTTTGTCCTAGAAGCTATGAGGACTAACCAATTCTTCAAGTCTTCAAACGCCTTAGAAACCTAGCCTCCGAAGCAACTCAATTGCCAACACCCTACATTTGATTAGAAGGTAGGCAATATGTGTTAGTACAAAATGTACCAAGTATGAAAGCGAACATACCAACTTAAAACATCCCAAATGGTTAGTCAACATAAGACATAATCATATGAGATAATAACATGAACTCCAATAAATTATCATAACATCACAAGTCAACAATAATACAATGTATATGAACATAAGAGCTAAATCATACTTATAGCATATCCTTAACTTAACCTTCATAATTTCCTCCTTCAACCATTAGTCTTTCATACTACAAGTGAACTACTTCACAATCCACCTCCAATCATACTTTTGCAAGGCAATGATAGCATTCCATAATACTATCCAAGCTAAGTACCTCTCTTTGGTCATTCTTGGTCATAGCCCCCCTTCATAGTCAAGACCTAGGTTTGCATATAATAAGAGCACTTATACTCCTAAGAAACCCCAAGGTACACTTGTGCAATGCATGTGGGGCATCCCATAATACAACACACACTAAGCATATCTTGAAGTCACCCAATTCATATTTACCATTTATAGGTGTCACTATGGACCTACTACATATTGACAAGGAACTATCAACTTAAGTCAATCGTATCATAGAAGGCAACTATAGCAACAATCTAAGCTAGACATACATCACATAAGGGGACATTTCATAAGTAGCTTCAAGTCATACTTGTGCAATGTATGAATGGCATCCCATACTA
>NW_006238965.1:1164989-1202982 GCF_000226075.1 Solanum tuberosum
AGAGAGTGAGTGGGGTAAGGCGTAGGCTGGTCTTCATGCGACAAATGGGTGTCCGAGAGGAACGCATTGGGAACGAGGTAAGTTGCTCGAGAGGGAATTTATTTCCATTTAACGTTTAGCCTAGTCACTATTATCTTACAAATTTCTTATCAAAAGCATATACCCAACTATTTATCTCAACTTGTATTGCGGTCACACCCCAAGAACATTTCCCCATACTTGATTTTCTTGTTATTTTTTGCTGCTTTTACTACTTGTAACAAAACCCCCGAATCGATATTTGACACTTTAGTGTCACCCCCTTTATTCAACATGTTTCTTTCGCTATTGTATTTAGCTACGACTAGTTAGAGGTTAATTTTATTCTTTTATGAGTTCTCAAAACCACTCCCTTGGGACACGACCCCAACCTTTAGTTGGGTTACTATACTATCGACGATCATAGACACTCATACCGTAGGTTAGTGTCGTTGGTCATGATAAGCATCAAAATGGTGTCGCTGCCGGGGAGAATCAATAGATGAATAATCTAACATACCTTGATTAAAATACCTCACATAAGATTGCAACAATGGAAGAATTTGACCTAGCTTTCTCTTCTTCTTCACTTTCTAGACAAAAAATTTCTTGAGGGAATTTGGGTTCTTTGGTGAATCTAAAATTATGATATGGAAGACACCTAATTAAGGGTATATTAGGTATATATAGGTGTCCTAATTACTAATAAACCGACCCTACTTAATAACTAACTAACTCTAGAACCTTCCCTTAACCCCCAACTTAAAATAATTAAACTTTAAAACTGCCCCACCCATGAGACCCCGACCCACGGACCGTGGGTGGGTCTACGGGGTGTGATGCACACTCGTAGGTGGTGATCTTCAGCTCTAATATTGGGGCCTAGACCCACGACCCCTTCCAATGGGGTGTGGGTCCACCTACGGGGAGTGAGTCCTAACTGTAGGTTTCCCTTTTTGGGTAGTTTTAGGGACTGTTTTGGGGTCCTTCTCAAGGACCCCTTTAGTTGGTCCTTGGGGAGTTGTACCTTGATGTTTAACCCCTAAACCCCTTATTCTATGTTTGGGAAGTCATTTTATGATTCTAACCCTCACATCAAACTCTAAAACTTCCTCGTAAGACTCTGGAACTCTCTAGTATAGCTTACTAGTTTTCGGGGTGTTATAGTTGAACAAGGTCACAATTAAGAATAAGTATCTTATCCCTAGGATTGATGACTTTTTTGACCAACTTCAAGGTGCTAGTCATTTATCAAAGATAGACCTCATATCTGGTTATCATCAGCTTACTGTCAGAGATAGCGACATCCCAAAAACAGCCTTCAGAACTCAGTATGGTCATTATGAATTTATAGTTATGTCATTTGGACTAACCAATGCTCCTGCAGCTTTCATGGATTTGATGAAATGAGTGTTAAAGCAGTATTTGGACTTGTTTGGTATTGTCTTTATTGATGATATCCTCATTTACTCTAAGAATGAGGAAGATCATGTGAATCATTTGAGGGTTGTTATGCAAATTCTCTAAGATCACCCTTTATTCGCTAAGTTTAGCAAATGTAAGTTTTCGCTGCAGTTACTTGCTTTCCTTGGGAATATAGTGTCTAGCGAAGGGATCGTAGTAGATTCTCAGAAAATAGAAGCACTGAAACAATGGCCCATGTCACGACCCAGGGGTACCCCCTAGATGTAACACGGCGTAATCGACCCCGAAGGGTCTAATACAAGCCCGTAGCATCATCATAACATACGATCATACAAAAGTAGGGAAAATTTGAAACTTTGTTAAAACATTTAATCTAAAAAATTTCATAAAAGCCGAAGTCTTTACTAAAACCATTGTCTCAAACCATCTATGAATAACATGAATAAAATTCTTGGGACACAGCCCATAATAAGTCTAAAACATAAAAAATGACAAAAAGGAACATAGTGGGTTTGTCCTAGAAGCTATGAGGACTAACCAATTCTTCAAGTCTTCAAACGCCTTAGAAACCTAGCCTCCGAAGCAACTCAATTGCCAACACCCTACATTTGATTAGAAGGTAGGCAATATGTGTTAGTACAAAATGTACCAAGTATGAAAGCGAACATACCAACTTAAAACATCCCAAATGGTTAGTCAACATAAGACATAAGCATAAGATAGAATAACATATTCATAACATAATCTCCAACATACGCATCATATCATCACGAGTCAACATAAGACATACATAAATTCATACTTCAACCATTAGTATTTCATATTCAATAGAACTACTCCACAAGGCACATCCAAGCATACTTGTGCAAGGCAAAGATAGCATCCCATAATACAATACCAAGCTAAGTACCTCTCTTGGTCATTCTTGTCATAGCCCCCCTTCATAGTCAAGACCTAGGTTTGCATATAATAAGAGCACTTATACTCCTAAGAAACCCCAAGGTACACTTGTGCAATGCATGTGGGGCATCCCATAATACAACACACACTAAGCATATCTTGAAGTCACCCAATTCATATTTACCATTTATAGGTGTCACTATGGACCTACTACATATTGACAAGGAACTATCAACTTAAGTCAATCGTATCATAGAAGGCAACTATAGCAACAATCTAAGCTAGACATACATCACATAAGGGGACATTTCATAAGTAGCTTCAAGTCATACTTGTGCAATGTATGAATGGCATCCCATACTACCACTCACACTAAGAACTACTTTAGGCTAACTTACTCAATGCTTAGTAATCATCATTCCAAACTATCAACGAATAGCACATACTAGGCTAGACCTAACTACCATGGAAAACACCTAACCATGCAATACAAGCTATCATAGGAAACATACAAGTATACCAACCTAGCCAGCATGCAACAATCAATAGGATGCAACCTACCCTTAGGGGAGTATGAACCCTTAATCCTAAGCTATCCTTAGGAGAGTATGGTGTCTGAATCCAAAGATATCATGAATTGGTCATAGCCTAACCAAGTCAAGCTACCATGAAGGCATTCTAACAATGCTAGTTCAAGCTACCCTTATGAGAGTATAGATTCTCAATCCTATGCTATCATGCCTATACCAACGCAAGCTACCATGAAAAGCATCCTACCAATGCTAGTTTAAGCTACCATGAGATCTATCATCCCAAGTTACCATGAGATTTACCATCCCAAGCTACATAAATCAACTATCCATGAAGAAATCATAAGACTCAACCTCAAGCAATTCTATTTTAACAAGCATGATTCATTTGGGGTAATTAGCCTTTCAATCTAGAATCATTCTATATGAGAAGACCTTTAACATTCTACATACATGCAAGCTATCTCATCATATTATACTTATTCTTTAAGCCCTAGTGATCAACATTATGACTTCAAGCCATACCTTCAATATTTACTCTACAACCATCATACTAGTCTAGATCACTAGTCATATTTAACCACATGCCTTAATCATAGACAATTCTAAGCATAACTCATCATAGAGTCTCAACTCTAATCATTTCAATTCATGTTTTATCATACATGCATAAGCCTAGTTTAATTCAAGATTTCATATTCCCATTCTTGGATAAGTTATATAAATGATAACAACCCAAGAGAATATAGCAAGAATCATCAATTTCTCATCCAAAAGCATAAACCCACATACTTTGAAAATTAGGGTTAACTAAGGAAACCACATAAATTGTTCATAATATCATGAATCAACACTAAATTAATCATACATGAGTAGTATCCAACCCTTTGGAATCATTCCCACCTAAAACCCATACATTGGAAGTAATGCTAGCCTGATTGGGGTTCTTCTTCACAAATCAGGGAAATGCTAGGAAAATCTATTGGTGGAAGAACCCATAGATGAAAAGATAAACCTACCTTTAATCAAAGCCTTAAAGCAAGCTCTCAACAATGGAATTTGTTCTATGGAGAGGATGAAAATGGGTTTTCTTTTGATTCTAGGTTGACCTAAATGAGGTAAACTTAGATCTAATATGCTTATATAGTTGCTTGGAAAGGAATAGAATAATGTAGGGTCAACTTTGGTAAAGAACTAAGGACCCTAACGTTTTAACTTAAAATTTACTAACCTTCCCGTTCTTAGCTCGCCCTTTGTTCCAGAACCAAGGGTAAAGGGACAGCCCACTAGGCGACCTTAGGTGCCCTTTGGTGCATCGCCAAGTGACTTGGGCAATCAAGTTGCCCGATCACCAAATAGTCACCTTGGATAATAAGTTCTTTTTAAGTCTACCTTGTTAGCTTAGGCCCTTGTAACCCTATACCATTCCATAGATAGTATTCTAAACTATGGGGTCTAACACGAATCTTGAAGTTCAAGTACTAAGACACTCATTCAAAGTACAGAAAGTCTCCTCCACGACTCCATTGCACATACATCAAACCTTAGAACACTAGCTTGAGGCTCTTGTTTGGTCTACCAGTTTCTGGGGTGTTAAAATATCTCCCCTTTGGGAACTTTCGTCCTCGAATGACCTTTCTAAACACTTTTGAAAAGAAGAGACTCGAGACTAGCAGCCCATAATGAATGCAATACATCTACATTCACACAACCAACCAAGGAACTTCAATTCCAAGTTAATCATACCTAATGCAACTCAAGGATGTAGGAACTACATCTACCAACTCAAAATGCATGGACGAGACTTACATACCTATTTCTAAGGAGGAACTAACATCTCCTAGTTACAACATACCCAACATAGCTTCATGGAGCCTAGAAATGCACATCAACTCAAGATGCTACAACATGAGGAAACACAATGCAACTAGATCAATTCTAGCAAGGCCTACACCTCTTCATAAGCATACATACAAAGAAATTATGGCAACACATAATCATATAAAGACCCTATGGAATAGGCACATTATCTCCCTCTTGGGAGTAAGCCCTCACATGCTTTTGTAAACATCATTTCAAACAAGGACAACATCAAGTCCAACATAACAAGTCATAAAAGATAAGAAATCTGGATTTTTTTCTAAAAACATAAAAGCACCACATACCGGAAGGGACACGAGGAGATCATTCTTGATCATCCTTTGATTGGAGAGTATAAAATCTATTCCTCTTTGGAGGCTCATCATCCCCACCACAAGGGGAAACTTGCTTACCCTCTCTTATAGTGGCATTTTCCTTTGGGCAATCCTCCTTCATGTGGCCACTCTCACCACATCCATAACAATTATCTCTACCAGTTAAGCACTTACCCTCATACCTCCTACCATACGTATAACAAGTTGGCCATAGGGATTCACTACCTTTCCCTTGTGGACTACCGGTAGACACCATCTCATCCTTATACTTATGAGCATTAGAATAGCCTTGTCTGGAAAAATTTTGTCGATTTGTAGAACGACCATGTCCATCGGACCCATCATTATCCACCCTATACATCTTTTTCTCCCTAACGCTCTCCTTCTTGAATGTTGACTATTCTATTTGTTGGGCAACCACCATGAGGCGTGAGATATCCAAATCATCAACAAGCATTGCCATTCAACATTCTTCTTCTTCTAAATCGGACACCCCCGTCATGAACCTATACATCAAATCCTTTGGACTTGCTACCAAAGATGGAGCATACTTAGACAAGAGAGTGAACTTCAAGGCATACTCATTGACACTCATGTTGTCTTGCTTAAGATTTATGAACTCTTCCAACTTAGCCTCCCTCAACTCCCGAGGAAAGAACCTATCTAGAAATGCCACTTTAAAAGTTTCTCACTCTATAGGTCCCGCCTCTACCGGCCTAGCATCTTTCCTTTGTTCATAACAAATTTGGGCAACATCTTTCAATTGGTAAGCGGCTAGTTCCGCTTTCTCTCTAGAAGTTACCCCCATGATAACAAGTATCTTATACACCTCATCTATGACCCCATTTTGATCCTCCTCCACCTTGGAGCCATTAAACTACGGAGGGTTCATCCTCAAGAACTCCCTAATCCTATAAGCACTTATTCCCCCTATTGGGTATGCCGGAGCCACCAACTCTCTATTGTCTTGCGCCGTCAAGGCTTGAGCCAATAATTGTATAGAAGCCCTAAAATCCGCTAGAGTGACATTCCCAATTGAAGGGTCATTAGGAACTTGAGGAGTATCTTGATGTGGAACTTGGGGAGGAATATCTTTTTCCCTATTGTCTTCCCCTTCTCTCCTAGCATTTACCCTTATGTTAGCCATACCCTGAAAAACAACGGGCACAGATTAGAAAAAGTGCCTACTAAAGCCAAACTCTATGATACAATTGAGAGAATTATGAAGAGAGACTTTTCCTAAGCATCCAATAGCCTCCTATTCATAAATGTGTCGAGACTCACACCCATGAATAAGACTCTACTTAGATGTGGTTTGAGACATCCTAAAATTTATCCCTAAACGTTATGCTCTGATACCAAGTTTGTCACGACCCAGGGGTAACCCCTAGACGTAACACGGCGTATTAGACCCCGAAGGGGTCTAATACAAGCCCTTAGCGTCATCATAACATACGATAATACAAAAGTAGGGAAAATTTGAAACTTTGTAAACTACGGAGGGTTCATCCTCAAGAACTCCCTAATCCTATAAGCACTTATTCCCCCTATTGGGTATGCCGGAGCCACCAACTCTCTATTGTCTTGCGCCGTCAAGGCTTGAGCCAATAATTGTATAGAAGCCCTAAAATCCGCTAGAGTGACATTCCCAATTGAAGGGTCATTAGGAACTTGAGGAGTATCTTGATGTGGAACTTGGGGAGGAATATCTTTTTCCCTATTGTCTTCCCCTTCTCTCCTAGCATTTACCCTTATGTTAGCCATACCCTGAAAAACAACGGGCACAGATTAGAAAAAGTGCCTACTAAAGCCAAACTCTATGATACAATTGAGAGAATTATGAAGAGAGACTTTTCCTAAGCATCCAATAGCCTCCTATTCATAAATGTGTCGAGACTCACACCCATGAATAAGACTCTACTTAGATGTGGTTTGAGACATCCTAAAATTTATCCCTAAACGTTATGCTCTGATACCAAGTTTGTCACGACCCAGGGGTAACCCCTAGACGTAACACGGCGTATTAGACCCCGAAGGGGTCTAATACAAGCCCTTAGCGTCATCATAACATACGATAATACAAAAGTAGGGAAAATTTGAAACTTTGTTTAAAACATTCAATCTAAAACATTTCATAAAAGCGGAAGTCTTTACTTAATCCATTGTTTCAAACCATCTATGAATAACATGAATAAAATTCTTGGGATGCAACCCATAATAAATCTAAAACATAGAAAATGACAAAAAGAAACATAGTGGGTTTGTCCTCGAAGCAATGAGTACTCACGAATTCTTCAAGTCTTCAAACGCCTTAGAAAGCTACCCTCCAAAACAACTCAATCTCCAACACCTTACATTTGATTAGAATGTAGGCAATATGCGTTAGTACAAAATGTACCAAGTATGAAAGCTAATTACATACCAACTTAAAACATCCCAAATGGTTAGTCAACATAAGACATAAGCATAAGAGACAATAACATATTCTTAACATAAACTCCAACATAAGCATCATATGATCACAAGTCAACATAAGATATACATAAATTCATACTTCAACCATTAGTCTTTCATATACAAGAGAACTACTCCACAAGCCACCTCCAAGCATGCTTGTGCAAGGCAAGGATAGCATCCCATAATATTATCCAAGCTAAGTACCTCACTTTGCTCATTCTTGGCCATAGTCCACCTTCATAGTCAAGTCCTAGGTTTTCATATCGTAAGAGCACTTATACTCTTAAGTAACCTCAAGGCACACTTGTGCAACGACTGTGGGGAATCCCATAATACCACACACACTAAGCATATCTTGAAGTCACATTATTCATATTTACCATTTCTAGGTGTCACTATAGACCTACTACATATTGACAAGGAACTATCAACTTAAGGCAATCCTATCATGGAAGGCAACTATAGCAACAATCCAAGCAAGACATAAATCACATAAGAGGAAACTTCATAAGTAGCTCCAAGTCATACTTGTGCAATGTATGAATGGCATCGCATACTACCACTCACACTAAGTACTCCTTTAAGATAACTTACTCAATGCTTAATAATTATCATCCTCAACTATCAATGAATCGCATATACTAGGCTAGACCTAACTACCATGGAAAACACCTTACCATGCAATCCAATCTATCCAAGGAAGGATACAAGTATACCAACCTAGCCATCATGCAACATTCAATAGGATGCAAGCTACCCTTATGGTAGTACGAACCCTCAACCCTAAGCTATCCTTAGGAGCGTATGGTGTCTCAATCCCAAGCTACCATGGATTGGTCTTGGCCTAACCAAGTCAAGCTACCATGAAGGCATTCTACCAATGCTCGTTGAAGTTACCCATAGGAGAGTATAGATTCTCAATCCTAGGCTACCATGCCTATACTAATGCAAGATACCATGAAAAGCATCCTACCAATGCTATTTCAAGCTAACCTTAGGAGAGTATAGATTCTCAATCCCAAGCTACCATGAGATCTATCATCCCAAGCTTCCATGAGATCTACCATCCCAAACTACATAAATCAACTATTCATGAAAGAATCAGAAGACTCAATCTCAAGCTATTATATTGTAACAAGAGTGATTCGTTTTAGGTAATTAGCCTTTCAAACTAGAATCATTCTATGTGAGAACATCTTTCACATTCTACATACATGCAAGTTATCTCATCATATTAGATTTACTCTTTAATACCTAGTGATCAACATTATGACTTCAAGCCCTACCTTCAAGCTTTACTCTACAACCATCATACTAGTCTAGATGACAAGTCATATTTAACCACAATCCTTAAACATAGACAATTCTAAGCATAACTCATCATAGAGTGTCAACTCTAATCATTCCAATTCATGTTCTATCATACATGCATAAGCCTAGTTCAATTCATAATTTCATATTCCCATTCTTGAATAGGTTTTATACATGATAACAACCCAAGTGAATCTAGCAAGAATCATAAGCTTCTCATCCAAAAGCATAAACCCACATACTTTGAAAATTACGGTTAACCAAGGAAACAACGTAAATTATTCATAATATCATGAATAAACACTAAATTAATCATACATGAGTAGTATCCTACCCTTTGGAATCATTCCCACCTAAAACCCATACATTGGAAGTAACCCTAGCTTGATTGGGGTTCTTTTTCACAAATTAGGGAAATTTTAGGGGACTCTATGGGTGGAAGAACCCATAGATGAAAAGCTAAACAAACCATTAATCAAATCCCTAAAGAAAACTCTCAACAATGGACTATGTTCTTGACCCAAGCTTCAAGCTCTATCTCAGTTTTTAATGGAGGTTCTTCTTGGAGAGAGAAATATTCTATGGAGAGGATGAAGATGGGTTTTTTTTTATTCTAGGTTGAATCACTTAAATGAGGTAAACATAGGTCTAATAAACTTATATAGTTTCTAGGAAAGGAATAGAATAATGTAGGGTCAAATTTGGTAAAGAACTAAAGACCCTAAACGTTTTAACTTAAAATTGACTAACCTTCCCTTCCTTAGCTCGCCCTTTGTTCCAAAACCAAGGGTAAAGGGACAGCCCACTAGGCGACCTTAGGTGCCCTTTAGCGCAACATCAAGTGACACGGGCGATCATTCTGCCCAATCACCAACTAGTCACCGAGGAGAATAAGTTCTCTTTCACTCTACCTTGTTAGCTTAGGCCCTTGTAACCCTATACCATTCCATAGATAGTCTTCTAAACTATTGGGTCTAACACGTATATTGACGTTCAACTACTAATCCCCTCATTCAAAGTACATAAAGTCTCCTCTACGACTCCATTTCACATACATCAAACCTTAGAACTCTAGCTTGAGGATCTTGTTTGGTCTACTAGTTTTCGGGGTGTTGCATTATCTCCCCGTTGGGAACATTCATCCTCGAATGACCTTTCTAATCACTTTTAAAAATAAGAGACTCTTGTCTAGAAGCCCATCATGCATGCACTACATATACATGCACACAACCAACCAAGGAACTTCAATTCCAAGCTAATCATACCTAATGCAACTCAAGGAAGTAGGAACTACATCTACCAACTAAAAATTCATGGACGAGACATACTTACCTATTTCCAAGGAGAAACTAACATCTCCTAGTTACAACATGCTCAACATACCTTCATGGAGCATAGAAATGCACATCAACTCAAAATGCTACAACATGAGGAAACACAATGCAACTAGATCAATTCTAACAAGGACTACACATCTTCATAAACATACATACAAAGAAACTATGGCAACACATAATCATGTAAAGACCTTATGGAATAGGCACATTATCTCCCTCTTGGGAGTAAGCCCACACATGCTTTTCTAAACATCATTTCAAAAAAGTACAACATCAAGTCCAACATAACAAGTCATAAAAGACAAGCAATCTGGAAATTTTTCTAAAAACATAAAATAAGCACATACCGGAAGGGATACGAGGAGATCATTCTTGATCATCCCTGGATTGGAGAGCATATATTCTATTCCCCATTGGAGGATCATCATCTCCACCACTAAGGGCAACTTGTTTACCCTCTATTATAGTAGCCTTTACCTTTGGGTAATCCTTCTTCATGTCGCCACTCTCACCACATCCATAACAACAATCTCTACCGGCTAAGCAATTACCCTCATGCCTCTTAGCAAACCTAAAACAAGTGGGACATAGAGACTCACTACCTTTCCCTTGTGGCCTAGGGGTAGTCACCCTCTCATCCTTAAACTTAGGAGCATTAGAATAACCTTTTCCGAAAAACTTTTGTCGATACGTAGAACGACCATGTCCATCGGACCCATCATTATCCACCCTAGACCTCTTTTTCTCCCTAGCCCTCTCTTTCTTGAATTTTTACTCTTCTATTTGTTGGTCAAACACCATGAGGCATGAGATATCCATATCAACAACAAGCATTTGAATTCGGCATTCTTCTTCTACCAAATCGGACATCCCCGTCATGAACCTATTCATCAAATCCCTTGGACTTGCTACCAAAGATGGAGCATATTTAGACAAAAGAGTGAACTTCAAGGTATACTCATTGATACTCATGTTGCCTTGCTTAAGATTTCTGAACTCTTCCAACTTAGCCTCTCTCAACTCCCGAGGAAAGAACCTATTTAAATATGCCAAATTAATAGTTTAGCACTCTATAGTGCCCGTCTATACCGGCCTAGCATCTTTCCATTGCTCATACCAAATTTAAGCAACATCTTTCAATTGGAAATGGGCTAGCTCCGCTTTCTCTCTAGAAGTTACCCCCATGATAACAAGTGTCTTATACACCTCATCTATGATAACAAGTTTGTCACGACCCAGGTGTACCCCCTAGACGTAACACGGCATACTCTACCCCAAAGGGGTCTAATACAAGCCCTTAGCATAATCATCACATACGATCATACAAAAGTAGGGAAAATTTGAAACTTTCTTTAAAAGATTCAATCTAAAACATTTCATAAATGCGGAAGTCTTTACTAAAACCGTTGTCTTAAACCATCTATGAATAACATGAATAAAATTCTTGGGACGCAGCCCATAATAAGTCTAAAACATAGAAAATAACAAAAAGGAACATAGTGGGTTTGTCCTCGAAGCTATGAGGACTCACTAATTCTTCAAGTCTTGAAACGCCTTAGAAACCTATTTTCCAAAGCAACTCAATCTCCAACACCATACATTTGATTAGAATGTAAGCAATATAAGTTAGTACAAAATGTACCAAGTATGAAAGCTAAAATACCAACATAAAACAACCCAAATGGTTAGTCAACATAAGTCATAATCATAGGAGACAATAACGTATCCATAATATAAACTCCAACATAAGCACCATATCATCAAAAGTCAACATAACACATACATGAATTCATACTTCAACCATTACTCTTTCATATTTAAGAGAACTACTCTACAAGCCACCTCCAAGCATACTAGTACAAGGCAAGGATAACATCCCATAATACTATCCAAGCTAAGTACCTCACTTTGCTCATTCTTGGTCATAGTCCACCTTCATAGTCAAGACCTAGGTTTTCATATCATAAGAGCACTTGTACTCCTAAGTAACCTCAAGGCACACTTGTGCAATGCATGTGGGGCATCCCATAATACCACACACACTAATCATATCTTGAAGTCACCCTATTCATATTTACCATTTCAAGGAGCCACTATAGACCTACTACATATTAACAAGTAACTATCAACTTAAGGCAATCCTATCATGGAAGGAAACTATAGCAACAATCAAAGCTAGATATACATTACATAAGAGGACACTTCATAAGTAGCTTCAAGTCATACTTGTGCAATGTATGAATGGCATCCCATACTACCACTCACACTAAGTACTCCTTTAGGCTAACTTACTCAATGCTTACTAATCTTCATTCTAAACTATCAAAGAATAACACATACTAGGCTAGACCTAACTACCATGAAAAACACCTTACCATGCAATCCAAGCTATCCTAGGAAGGATACAAGTATACCAACCTAGCCACCATACAACAGTCAATAGGATGAAAGCTACCCTTAGGGGAGTATGAACCTTCAACCCTAAGCTATTCTTAGGAGGGTATGGTGTCTCAATCCCAAGCTACCATGAATTGCTCTTGGCCTAACCAAGTCAAGCTACCATGACGGCATTATAACAATGCTAGTTCAAGCTACCCATGGGAGAGTATAGATTCTTAATAGTAGTCTACCATACCTAAACTAATGCAAGCTACCATGAAAATCACCATACCAATGCTAGTTCAATCTAACCTTAGGATAGCTTAGTTCTTCAATCCTAAGTTACCATGAGATCTACCGTCCCATGTTACCATGATATCTACCATCCCAAGCTACATAATTCGACTATCCATGAAGGAATCATAAGACTCAACCTCAAGTTATTCAATTCTAACAAGCGTGATTCATTTTAGGTAATTAGCCTTTCAATGTAGAATCATTCTTTGTGAGAAGACCTTTCACATTCTACATACATGCAGGTTATCTTATCATATTGGACTTACTCTTTAAGCTCTAGTGATCAACATTATGACTTCAAGCCCTACCTTCAATATTCACTCTACAACCATCATACTAATCTATATCACAAGTCATATTTAACCACAAGCCTTAATCATAGACAATTCTAAGCATAACTCATCATAGAGTCTCAACTCTAATCATTTCAGTTCATGTTCTATCATACATGCATAATCCTAGTTCAATTCATGATTTCATATCCCCATTCTTGGATAAGTTCTATACATGATTACTACCCAAGAGAATCTAGCAAGAATCATCAATTTCTCATCCAAAAGGATAAACTCACATACTTTGAAAATTATGGTTAACCATGGAAACCACATAAATTCCTCATAATATCATGAATAAATACTAAATTAATCATACATGAGTAGTATCCAACCATTTGGAATCATTCCCATCTAAAACACATTGGAAGTAACGCTAGCTTGATTGAGGTTTTTCTTCATAAATTAGGGAAATTCTAGGGGACTTTATGGGTGTAAGAACCCATATATGAAAATATAAACATACCTTTAACCAAAGCCCTAAATCAACCTCTCTACAATGAACTTTCTTCTTGACCCAAGCTTCTAGCTCTATCTCCTTCTTCAATGGATGTTATTCTTAGAGAGAGAAATATTTTATGGAGAGGATGAAGATGGGTTTTATTTTGATTCTAGGTTTAATCACTTAAATGAGGTAAACTTAGGTCTAATAAGCTTATCTAGTTGCTAGGAAAGGAATAGAATAATGTAGGGTCAACTTTGGTAAAGAACTAAGGACCCTAAACGTTTTAACTTAAAGTTTACTAACCTTCTCGTCCTTAGCTCGCCCTTTGTTCCAGAACCAAGGTTAAAGGGACAGCCCACTAGGCGACCTTTGGTTCCCTTTGGTGCATCGCCAAGTGACTTGGGAGATCAAGCTGCCCAATCGCCAACTAGTCACCTAGGAGAATAAGTTCTCTTTCACTCTACCTTATTAGCTTAAGCCCTTGCAACCCTATACCATTCCATAGATAGTCTTCTAAACTATGGGGTCTGACACGTATCCTGACATTCCACTACTATTCCCCTCATTCAAAGTTTGAAAAGTCTCCTCTATGACTCCATTCCACATACATCAAACCTTAGAACCCTAGCTTGAGGCTCTTGCTTGGTCTACTAGTTTCCGGGGTGTTACACCAGACCTATCTCTCCTACAGATATTAGAAACTTTTTGAGTTTGGTTGGCTATTACAGAAGGTTCATGGAAGGATTTTCATCCATAGGCTCTCCATTGAAAAAGTTTACTCAGAAGAAGGTTAAGTTTTGGTGGTCAGATGATTGTGAGAAAAGTTTCGCAGAACTGAAAACTAGGTTGACTACTACTCCTATTTTGACTCTACTAGAGGGTTCAGACTGTTATGTTAGATATTGTGATGCATCCAGTGTCATCCTAGGTTGTGTGTTGATGTAGTGTGGTAAGGTTATAGCTTATTCTTCTAGACAGCTTAAGGTGCATGAGAAGAACTATCCAACTCATGACCTCGAGCGTGCAGTATGGGTGTTTGCACTTAAGATTTGGAGACATTACTTGTATGGTCTTCACGTAGATGTATTCACAGACAATAAGAGCATGCATTATGTGTTCACCCAAAGAGAATTGAATCTTCTCCAAAGGAGATGGCTTGAGTTCCTCAAGGATTATTATATGAGTGTGCATTACCATACTGGTAAGGCCAATGTTGTAGAAGATGATCTTAGTAGAGTATTTATGGGTAGTGTAGCACATGTTGAGAAAGAAAGAAAGGAATTAGCAAGGGATGTTCAAAGGCTTGCTCGCTTAGGAGTTCGTCTTATGAGCATATCAGATGATGGTGTAATAGTTCAGAATGGGGCAGAATCTTCATTGGTAGCGGAGGTTAAGGAAAAGCAAGACAGTGATCCAATATTGTTTCAACTAAAGGGTGTAGTCCATCAGCAGAGAGTTGCGGTTTTCTTCCAAGGGGGAGATGGTGTGCTTCGCTATCAGGGTCGATTATGTGTTCCTAAGATGGGTGAGTTAAGAAAACAAATTCTTGTAGAAGCGCATAATTCCATATATTCTATTCATCCAGGAGCCACAAATATTTATCGCGATCTGTGAGAAGTCTTTTGGTTGAATGGTATGAAAAGAGATATAGCGAATTTTGTGGCTAAGTGCCCTAATTGCCAGCAAGTGATGGTAGAACATCATAAACAATGAGGTATGACTCAAGAGATCAACATTCCTACTTGGAAGTGTGAAGTGATCAACAAGGACTTCGTTACAGGTTTACCTCATACTCGCAGACAACATGACTCCATTTGGATGATAGTTGATAGAGTCACTAAGTCTGCGTGCTTTTTGGCTGTTAAGACTACAAATTCGGTGGAGGACTATGCCAAGATTTACATTGATGAGATAGTCAGGTCTAGGGGATCAACATTCCTACTTGGAAGTGTGAAGTGATCAACAAGGACTTCGTTACAGGTTTACCTCATACTCGCAGACAACATGACTCCATTTGGATGATAGTTGATAGAGTCACTAAGTCTGCGTGCTTTTTGGCTGTTAAGACTACAAATTCGGTGGAGGACTATGCCAAGATTTACATTGATGAGATAGTCAGGTCTAGGGTTCAAGAAAGGTCTAGGGTTCATCAAGGTTCTTCCAAGGAAAGGTAAGGCTCCAAGGGTGTTCAAAAGAGTATCACACGCTCACAAGTAGGCCACAAAAAAGAGGTATATATTAAATTGGTTCACACTCTTCAAAAGTTGCCTAAGATCATCTCAAGAGTACACCTTTCTAAATCAATCAGACTAACAGGGAAAATTCTAGGTTTATTCATGCACAGTTCAAAGTAAGGTAATCACACAAGGCATCAATACTTCAGTCAAACAAGACTGCACACTTTCGCTAGTGTGCAACGGTCATTACAAGAGAATCAATTAGATAAATGGCTAATCACAACGAGATGCAAAGAGTTCACATATTGTCTATGCAACTTCATTTGGCCTCATCATAGCCGTACATTCATGTTCGTTCAATTGAGAGCACTATTCAAGTCATCGGTATTGATCGAAACTGAGACTCACATTTTTCAAACGAACAGCCACTTTCAACACAAGAGGTGGCGAAAATGATTTCGGAAGGATCAAAATTATTTTAAATTAGAACAACAGGAGCCATGAGCTCAAACATCCACAGAAAAGCAGTATTTAAAACACAAATTAAAGCAAACAACCCAAATATATACAGATTAAAACATGAATGTCAACACAAAAGGTGTGGGCCTCACCCTACCACAAATAAAAAGTGTTTGTCCTCAAATGCAGGTAATAATTATCCAAAAGTAGATGCTAGTAATTATGAGATAAGGGTAGAGAAAGGTCATGTCTACGCCGTTTCTCTATTTGCTGGGTCATCAATGCCCGGTGCATCTTCCTGAAGTAAAACAATGGTCCTTGGACCCTTGTTATTTTGGTCTCCATTGTTTGCTTTTTCCTTAGACTCTGTAGCAAGATTTGCTACAATCATCTGATCTATTTCCTGAGCTGCTCTGAAGGCATGTATTGCATTAACTAAACTTCGATCACATGGGCGCACATTAAGGTCAAAAGGAATTCGTGTCTTTTCCCTAGGCTCCTTGGTGTACCTCCTTTTTCTGGCTAGCTCTGCTCTCTTTTCATCTTTTCTAAATTCTCGTGCTCTTATGTGCCTTGGTGGATCATCTCTCCCTGCGATTTTTGATCTAGCCATTTCTGCAAAAACTTTGAGGCTAAGTTAAATATAGATTCACATAGGAGCAAAAATGGTGTTTCTAGGTGTGGAATTTTTCAGGTAAGCTGTCAGGCTAATCATTGAAATTGATGTACAAATGATACAAGGGCGCAGACAAAAGGTGAACAAATGCTCCCTAGGCGCATCGCCGAGTGTTTGTGCTAACCAAACTGACCGCCGAGAGTCACAGGTCAATCAGTACTTAAAACGCGCAGTTAAGAGCGAAATGGAGCTGCTAGGCGAACCGCTGAGCTGTTCGGCGGAATTTGGTCACCTTCGTCTATCAGCTCAATGTGTCCATTATCAACCCAGCATTTCGAATCGCACCATGCAACCCCAGACAATATAGCTTACGTGCACATAACCCAATTTGAACGAAGACACATAGAAACTTCTATCGCCATCAGTAACAATCCAACTTGAAGCATAGCTAAGTGGGAACTCCTAGAATAATGCACTAGGTGCCACATTATGATCGAAAATATATGTAAATCCAGTAACTCAGAGGCTTAGCAAAGGTTTAACACTTTCATCATTATGCAAATGAGTACAATTATCCTATTTTTAAACGTGAGGTTCAGACTACCAATCTTAGATGCTGAATAGATGCTAACGAAGTGCCAGGCAGCAATGCAATCCAAATCCGCGCACAAATTAATGAACCACAATATTCCAAAAATGCAAGAAATATAAAACTAGGGTGCATGTGTGAGTTTGGTAGGATGAAGAAATGAGACAAAGTGAGTGAAATAGGACTTTTAAACCTGTGGCCTGCAAAAACCGTCCAGTTCCCGCCCGTTCAGCTATGTGAGTCAAGTTTGCCTATTCATTCGGCAACACGCCGAATGTCTAATTTCTTCGCCGAAGTTAGCATGACCTTTAGTTTATGTAGGGATCCCAACGGCGGTCTCTGTCGAGATCACCAACATGGTTGGCGATACGCTAATAATTTTTCTAGACCACTGAGCTCTACAGAAGCCCATTTGAGGATGCCTTCGGTCAGACCGCTGAAGAAATTTAGTTCGCCGAACTTGTCGGTGACCCGCCAACTGAACCTGTTGCTCGCTTTCATACATATTTTCATGCACTTCCCTAGCTTCAACCTGTTCAAACAAAACACTATTATTTTATCAAGAAAATTAAAAAGCAAGTAATTAGTTTTGGGTTGCCTCCCAAACAGTGCCTTAGTTAAAGTCGTGGCACGACGTAAATCAGCAACTATTCTTCATCTTCAGAGTCGCCCATGTTGTCATTAAGCGAGTCTTCGGCGAATGGTGGGTAATGTCCTGATATCAAATGGCCGATTTGAGCATCCTGCAGCTGGATGGTCATGGAGTGAGAGGCTGATGCTTCATTTAGCATTGCGATATTTTCCTTTATTTCATTCAACATCTCCTCTTATGCCTCCATTTTCTTAAAATGAGTAAAGGAGCTTCATCTCCTTGCATACCTCCCTGCTTCTTCCCATGACGACACTCACGAAGGGAGAGGTGCTTTTCTTTACCCATGGTTTGTACTTCCAATTCTGTGACTGTTGGATAGATCATCCAACTGGGTAATTAGTACCTGCCACTCCTGCTTCTTTTTGGCTTTTTTGTTGGTTGCTACTATGCCATCAGGGAGTTTTTCGACGACTTCATAGGGCTGGTATAGCATGCCTCTCTCACAAATCTGATCGGCTATGCTTCTATTCTCGGGTCCAAGACCACTATAGAAGCACTCCAGTAGTGCCTTATCCGTCATCCCATGAGATGGGCATGGTTGCAGCACTGCTTGAAACTTCAGCCACATGTCCTGAATTATTTCATCCCCTACCTGTTTAAATGTTAAGAGGTTGTTCCTGAGATTCAATAGTTTCAGCAGGGGATGATTCGTGTGGTATCCATAATGATCATCCATCGTTTGTTCCCTGTTGTGATGTTCAAACAAGCAAAGCAAAACTACAACTATTATTAGTAAAGCTAAAACTAAGGAAAACATAAATTCTGGCCAATGATCCTTGGGATTACATACAATCAAAAACTCAAAGAAACAAAAAAATAAGAGTAAAATTAATAATCTACAATTAATAAGATGGAAAATCTAGTGAACTAAAAATTCTCAATTAACACCACTCCCCCGCAGCGGCGCCATTTTGATGCTTATCGTGACCAACGACACTATCCTACGATATGAGTGCCTACGATTGTCGATAATATAGTAACCCAACCAAGGGTTGGGGTCGTGTCTCAAGGAAGCAGTTTTGAGAATCAATTGCCAATTAGAATTTCGTTTGAATTAGTCGTAGCTAAAACATTTGCGATAAAATACATTGCAAATTAAAGGGGGTGACACAGAAATGTCAAATATCAAAAGGGGTTTTGTAACAAGTGATAAAACAACAAAATAAACAAGAAAATCAAGTATGGGGAAAGGTTCTTGGGATGTGACCGCAATACAAGTTGAGATAAATTGTTGGGTACATGCTTTCTATCGAAGATTTGCAAAATAATAGTGACTAGGCTAAGCTTTAAATGGAAATAAGTTCCCTCTCGGGCAACTTACCCCGTTTCAAATGTGTTCCACTCGGACACCCATTTGCCGCATGAAGACTAGCCTACTCCCTACCCCACTCACTCTCTCGAGCTGAGTGTTAGGATGTGGGACTAGGGCTCCCCTTCTCGGGCTGAACCTGATATCGACCCACTCCTTAGGCCATTAGTCTAGTGGTTTTTGTTTCGCGACCTCCCTCTCGGGCAAGACAAAAACACATGGGTGACTTTTTATTTGCAAATACAAACCCTTTAGATTAAACCACAAGCACTAGGTGAAATCACCATTAGAATACGTCTAACATATCAGCAAGCAAGACCCAACAAGAATATCAACCCATATTTGCTAAATCACACCCCAAGAATGGGTTTTTTTAGCCACACATCAAGAAATAAGAAATTATACCTATCATGATAAAGAAATCAATTGGGTATAAGAAATTAAACCATGAATTAAGCTACCGAAGAAGAATCAAGAAGACCCACTTCCAACTTGAGGAAGATGAACTCCTTTCTTCAAGTCTCCACAAAACCCTCTCCAAACTTGAGAGAAAATACAGAAAAATACTACAGACTAATAATATTTTTTACTCTAAAAATGTTCCCCACTAAGACTACAACTCTAACTAGTATTTATAGTTTTCACAGATTGTGCTGCGGACGATCGTTCGGCGACATTAGTCGAGATCGCCAATGAACTCGGTGATCCGCCCTTTAATCAGCTTATCGCCTTCAGTGTCTTGCCTTCAGCATCCTCATATTCTGGATCATTGGACGGTACAATACTGCTTTGCGGAACAAATCGGTGACTCACCGACTGGTCCTTTCCTCGCCTTTTGATCCACTTCATTCAAGCCTTCGCGTACTGGAAAAAAGGGCAGTGCATGTCAATTCGGTGACTCGCCTAGTTGGACTCGGCGATCCACAAACTTTCATTTCTTGTTCTTTTCAGTCCTTTTTGCTCTATTTTGCGCCTAAGTGTCCATGCTTCCAATAAACTTCAAATACCTGAAAATTAATCATTTTAATCAGGTATTGAGATAAAACAAGCATTCGAGAACACTATTTCTATTAAAATAAAGCCCTAAATGAGTCCAATTTGTGGACTCATCAGATACCCATTTTCCGCATGAAGGTCAGCCTATGCCTTACCCCATCACTCTCTCGAGCAGAGTGTTAGGATATGGGACTAGGGTTCACCCTCTCGGGTTGAACCTCATGTCGACCTACTCTTTAGGCCATCCATCTAGCGGTCTCGGTTTCGCGACCTCCCTCTTCGGTAAGCCGAAAATACATGGGTGGTTTTGTATTTGCAACTAAAAACCCATTAAATTAAACCACAACCACTACATGAAATCACCAGTAAAATACATCTAACCTATCAGAAAGCAGGACCCAACAACAATATCAACACATATTTGATATATCACACCTTAAGAATGGGTTTTTTTAGCCACACATCCAGAAATAACAAAATGCACGTAAAATGATACTAAGATCAAATGGGTATAAGAAATTAAACCTTGACTTAAGCAAAGGAAGAAGAATGGAGAAGACCCACTTCCAACTTGGGGAAGATGAAATCCTTCTTTCTTCAAGTCTCCCAAAACCCTCTCCAAACTTTAGAGAAAATATCCAAAAAGTACTATTCTATTCTGGAAATTAAAATTAATGTTCGACTCTTTAAAAATTAATAACAAGTATAGTATTTAAAGACTTCAGAAAATAAGCTAGCGGATCTTTCGGCGAGATTAGTCGGAATAGCCGATTAACTCGGCGATTCGCCCTTTGGTGTAGTTCATCGCCGTCTTGCACTAGCCTTCAGTGTCATCGTGCTCTGTGTCATTGGGCGATATAGTACTGCTTCGCGGAACTATTCGGCGAAACGCTAACTTCTCCTTTCATCGCCTTTTTAATCCTTCTTCTTCAGGGCTTTGCGTACTGGAACAAAGGGCGGAGTGCGTCCATTCGGCGACTCCCTAAGTGTGTTGGGCGATATGCAGGCTTTAGCTTCTTCATTCTTTTCAGCCTTTTTTGTTCCTTTTTGTGCCTAAGTGTCCATGCTTCCACCAACACTTCAAATACCTGAAACTTAAGAGTTTTCATCAGATATTGAGACAAAATAAGCATTTGAGGACACTATTTCTATCAAAATAAAGACTTAAATGAGTCCAATTTGTTGACTCATCAACACCCCCCAACTTAAACCTTTTGCTTGTCCTCAACCAAACTCAAGTTTAGTCGTTCAACAAGTTGTCTCAAATAGTTCTACACAAGACTAAATCATGAACATACACAACAAGACTCAAATTACTTATGCAATGATCAATTATGCACTCAAAGATTCAAGTTGTGACACACCATTACCAAAGATTCTCATGCTCACAACACTTGCTACTTGTGCAAGTTCAAGCTTAATAAAAAGTCTCTCAATGCCCACACATAAAAGATGATTCCATATTTACAGACAGAGGTTAATCATTTCAAGACCACGATTCAGATGCAACGCTCACACTCAAAAACGAGGAACACAATGCATGTTTTAACCCATAGGTTTTCCCTAATTTTCCAATCGACTTTCGATTCGGCTTACTCAAGATCAAAAGGGTCTTTCTAAGGATTTTAATGGGGGGTGAGTTCAAAGGTATGGTCATTTAGGAGTGAGATGTGTATTCTCAAGGCATTCCCTTCTTTTCCTTGATCAATTGTTTTTCTAGTGCTTCTAAGTCATCTTTTTATTCACCTCCATGGATTGCTTGGAAACCCAATTTCTTTTGTACTTTACTCCACGGTTTATTTTGATTTATTTATTTTCATCGTTCTGCAACACCCTAGGTAATGGGGGACTTTTCTTGCATTTCTTGAATTCTCCTTTTCCTTTTCACCACACCCCCAACTTAGTATTTTGGCCTAAGTTGGCTATTCGCTAAACCACATACCAAGAGGTTTATAGGTAGTGGGTCAAGTGAGGTCTAGGGTTCATCAGTGTTCTTCCAAAGGAAGGTAAGGCTCGAAGGGTGTTCAAAAGAGTTTCACACGCTCACGGGTAGGCCACAAAAGAGGTATATGTCAAATTTGGCTCTCACTCTTTAAAGTTGCCTAAGATCATTTCAAGAGGACACCTTTCTAAATCAATCAGACTAACAGGGTAAATTCTAGGTTTATTCATGCATGCTTCAAAGAAAGCTAATCACACAAGGCATCGACACTTAAAGCAAACAAGACTACACACTTTCGCTAGTGTGCAATGGTCATTACAAGAGAATCAATTCGATAAATGGCTAATCACAACAAGATGCAAAGAGTTCACATATTGTTTATGCCACTTCATTTGGCCTCATCATAGCAGTACATTCATGTTCGTTCAATTTAGAGCACTATTCAAGTCCACGGTATTGATCAAAACAGAGATTTAAATTTGTACGAGAACAACCACTTTCAACACAAGCGGTGGCGTCGAAAAAAAATAATTTCTCGGAAGGTTCAAAATTTGCATTCAATTAAAACCAGGGAGAAGCCGTAAGCTTAAACAATTGAATAAACAATATAAAGCGCCACTAAAGACAACCCAAATATATACAAAAACATAGACATCCATAGCAAGCAAACCTCACCCCACCACAATAAAAAATATTTGTCCTCAAATAATTAACAATAATCCAGAGGTCAAATTAAAGAAAGAGAGAGATAGGGATAGAGAATAATCCTGGTTAGGAAGCTGTTTAGAGTTGAAGTCCTTCAACAGATGTCGCGTAAAGCAGAAGGTATGTTGGGTACGTTTGGTGCATTGCCGAGTGATTCATCAAGCTCTGTACAATTTTCTTAGCATTCCAATACGCCTATCTTCAACCCATGATCTCGAGTGACTAATCAGCTGCCTATTTGTGTGTTGGCCTATAGCTTATCCAGTTCGTTCCCATTCGGTGGTCGCGTTTTGGTTTTTGAGTGATTCGGCGCTTCGCCAAACAAATTTTTACTTCGCCGAGTTTGACAGAACTTCTCAGCAGTCGTGGATGTTCAAACGGCAGTGACCATCTGGGTCACTGATCAGGTGGGCAATATCTTGAGTCAAACAGCGGAATAGATTTGATCGTCGGCTTCTTTGGTGACTCCCCAACTAGGTCTGCTTCTCGCCATTATGCACCTCTTTTGCACCTATTACACTTGAATATATAAAACTAAGACACTATTATTTTACTAGTACACCAATATAAGATAATATGGGGTTTTGGGTTGCCTCCCAAATAGCGCCTGAGTTAACTTCACAGCACGACGCAAGTCAAAGACTATTCTTCATCCTCGGAATCACCCATGGTGTAATTAGGTGAATATTCGGTGAACGAAGGATAGTGACCCGTCATTAAATTAGTGATTTGAGCATCCTGCAGTTGAATTGTCATGAACTGAGAGGCTGACGCTTCGTTTAGCATTTCGACATTTTCTTTCATCTCATTTAACATCTTCTCATGTGCCTCAATCTTTTGTTGAATGAGTGACAGGGCTTCATCATCCTGTATACCTCTATGTTTTTTCCATGTTTACATTCTCGAAAGGAGGAGTGCTTTTCTTTCCCCATGGCTTTTACCTCCAATTCTGTGACTCTAGTAGATAGTGTATTCAACTGGGTAGCTAGTGTGTCCCTCTTTTGCTTCTTTTTGACCTCTACCATGCCATAAAGGAGTTTTGCTAAAACTTCATAGGGCTGTTGCAGAGTACCGCCCTCGCAAATTTAATCGGCTATATCTCTATTCTCGTGTCCTAGACCCCTGTAGAAGCATTTCAGTAGCCCCTTGTCTGTCATCCCGTGAGATGGGCATGGTTGGAGCACCGCTTGAAACTTCAGCCACATGCCCTGAATAGTCTCATCCCCTTCTTGTTTAAAGATTAGGAGGTTTTCCCTGAGGTTCAATAGTTATAGAAGGGGATGATCCGTATGGTATCCATAATGGTTTTCGATCCTTAGTTTCCTACTCTTTTATTCAAACTAGCAAAACAAAACTACAATTTTGATTAGTAACACTAAAACTCGAAAAAATCAAAAAAATTATTTAAGTACGAACTTCCAAATAACACCATTCCCCAGCAGTTGTGCCATTTTGATGCTTATCGTGACCAAAGACACTAACCTACGGTACAAGTTTCTATGATTGTCGATTATATAGTAACCCAACTAAAGGTTGGGGTCGTGTCCCAAGGGAGTGGTTTTGAGAATTGATAGAAAAATAAATTTTAGTTCTAACTAGTCATAGCTAAAGACATTAACGAGTAACATAGTAAATTAAAGGGGGTGACACAAAAGTGTCAAATATCAATTGGGGGCTTTGTGACAAGTAGTAAAAACAATAAAAATAACAAGAAAATCAAGTATGGGGACAAGTTCTTGGGGTGTGACCGCAATAGAAGTTGAGATAAATCGTTAGGTACATGCCTTCGATAGGAAATTTGCAAGATAATAGTGACTAGGATAAGCTTTAGATGGAAATAAGTTCCCTCTCGGGCAACTTACCCCGTTTCAAATGCGTTCCTCTCGGACACCCATTTGCTGCATGAAGGCCAGCCTACGCCTTACCCACTCACTCTCTCGAGTAGAGTGTTAGGATATAGGACTAGGGCTCACCCTCTCAGGCTGAACCTCATGTCGACCCACTTTTTAGGCCATCAGTCTAGCTGCCTTGGTTTCGTGAACTTCCTCCGGGCAAGCCGAAAACACATGGGTGATTTTGTACTTACAACTACTAACCAATTAAATTAAACCACAACCAATAGGTGAAATCACAATTAAAATACATCTAACCTATCAGCAAGCAAGGCCCAACAACAATATCAACACATATTTGCTAAATCACACCCCAAGAATAGGGGTTTTAAGCCACACATCAAGAAATAAAAAAATACACCAAAAATGATACTAAAATCAAATGGATATAAGAAATTAAACCTTGATTTAAGCATAGGAAGAAGAATAGAGAAGACCCACTTCCAACTTGGGGAAGATGAAATCCTTCTTTCTTCAAGTCTCCCAAAACCTCTCCAAACTTAAGAGAAAATATCCAAAAAGTATTATTCTATTCTGGAAATTAAAATTAATGTTCGACTCTTTAAAAATTAATAACAAGTTTAGTATTTATAGACTTCAGAAAATAGTGCTGGCGGATCTTTCGGCAAGGTTAGTCGGAATCGCCGATTAACTCAGCGATTCGCCCTTTGGTGTAGTTCATTGCCATCTTGCACTAGCCTTCAGCGTCATCGTGTTCTATGTCATTTGGCGGTATAGTACTGCTTCGCGGAACTATTCGGTGAAGTACCGACTGCTCCTCTCATCGCCTTTTTTATCCTTATCCTTAAGGGCTTCGCGTACTGGAACAAAAGGCAGAGTGCGTCCATTCAGCAAGTCACTAAGTGTGCTTGGCGATACGCAGGCTTCAGCTACTTCGTTCTTTTCAACCTTTATTGTTCATTTTTGCGCCTAAGTGTCCATGCTTCCACCAATACTTTAAATACCTGAAACTTAAAAGTTTTCATCAGATATTAAGACAAAATAAGCATTTGAGGATACTATTTCTATCAAAATAAAGCCCTAAATGAGTCCAATTTGTGGAATCATCAATGCCCTAGACTTCCTATTGATTAAGCCTTGCAACATTTAGGTAACACCTTGTATGTGCTTAAATCCTAGTCACTTTGTTAAAGAAAGAGTTACGTTTTTCATTTGATTTATCTGATATGTACCAATAGTGTAAATGAATTTCTTCAATAACCTTGAGATGTATTTTTAGGAACGAAGATGTATTAAACAAGATAGGAGTTTGCCTCGTGGTGGACAAGACGAGAAAATTGAGATTGGGATGGTTATGGTTTGTTAAGAGGAGAAGAAATACCAATAATACATACAATATCAAAGGAATCTACGCTTCTCCTATTCACATAGCAAAACAATCTCAATCTCGTTTCCCTCATCATGACCACCATAGGGCCAACTCCCACCTAATTAAATATATCTTCTTTCCTGATAGTACCTCTTTAGGTCATGCCACAATTCATTTACACTACTGGTTCATTTAAGATCAATCAAATAAAAAAACAACTCTTTCCTTAACAAAATGACTTGGATTTAAGCACTTACAAGTTTTTACCTTAAATTCCCAAGGCTGAATCAATTGAAGACCAAGACATCTCTTCAAGAACATTGTGAGCAATGGACAAACCTTTTCAACCACCACACAATCCATTTTTATCGATTAGGTATTTGATGGAAAATTCTTCTTCATGTTCATCCACCAAAATAATAGTGTCATCATGTTTTAACAAATGAGAATCGAAGAACTGTCTTTGAAAACTCTATTGTATCAAAATATTGATAAGAAAATCTAGACTATATGGTACCAAAATAACTCTAATTTTATCAAGAAGAAAATAAAATTACCGACCAAAACCCCCCATGATTTGCAAAGGGAGCATATATTTGACAAAACTAGGAAACCTATAAGGCAAATTTGCTTGAAATTTATTGGCATGTAGTTGGGCTGATCAGTTTGCTTCAGCAAAGATCTGTTTCTATCCCTTATTTTAACTTCAGGTTAAATGTAGAATCAAACACATTTTCAGAGAGATAATAAAACCAGTCAGACAACAGAACAACATTTCATATGAGTATAATTTATTTTAGATAAAATATCCTAATTGAATATGAAAACATTAGTTTGAAATATATAACTTAATGAATAAAATATGAAAGATGAAAACCATCTGGAGAAATCACTCCAACTTGTGGTTTCAACAACTAATTAAGCTTACAAATTTCTAACAAAAATAATTTGTATTTTTCTTTTTCATTTCTTATATATTTTTGGCTTATTCTTCATGTTCTATGTTTTTCTTCTTTATTTGGACAAATATGGTTTTCACTAACTTTTCCTTTCATATTTTATCCTTCAATTTCTTGGTCATATTATTAAGAACTTTAATTTTTATTTCATTTTTGTTTAATTTAATTTTTTGGCCATATTATTAAGAACATTCATTTTTTATTTCATTTTGTCTAATTTCTTGCTTATATTGTTGGAGGAACACATTTATTTCTCTATTTTCCTTCATTATATCATCTTGTTAAAGGCTAGTATCTTCAAGGGGAAAATATTGAATATATGTTATAAGTAATTCCACAATAAATTTAAAGTATTTTTTGCCAAACTAATTAAACTCTTTTTTTTCACTTGCATTATTCTATGAGGTACGCATAAAAACTTTGGTTTGTTGTACATTGTTCATAAATAAAAATCCCAATTTTCGGAAGTTTGCGAACAAAGATTTCGGAGAATAATTTGTTTGGACCGAGAGAAATTCTTTTTAGTCAATACACATGTGACCTGTAATAAAATTGAATTGCTATACAGTTGTAGGTATCATTCCAAACTAACGAACATCTGATACAAATAAATATTAAACTTCGTATTAGATAGAATAAGATGACACATGTAACCTTACAAAAAATAGAAGATATTTTAAAGAAACCTGCAACTAGGAGTTAATTATACTATTAATGAGGAGAGGTTTTTGATAAACAAATTATTACCATGGAGAAGTTTCTAGAGTCTTGAAATGGAGTTAAAGATTTCATCTTCCTTTGCTAAACCCTTCGTTTTAGAGTTCATACCTACTTTGCTTTCAAAAGTTTTTCATTAAAATTACACATTACTTCTTTTTCTTTGGCTAGATAAACTTTTTGTGATTCAAGAATGTTCATGTATTAACATGAAAAGTAAACGAGCTTACCAAGCCTTGCGCATACAAATCTAACTCTCATGCAAAAACACTCTTTTTCTTTCAACAAATTGTCCTAAATTTCAAGATGATCTCTAGGGGTCGAAATGTTGAAATCTTTAATGCATCCACAATTTCAGTAGTAGTTCCAACATCTAGGTTGACATTTAAGCCTCTTAGTAAATGGTCATACATAAATTAATTTGGGGTGCGACAAAGATCATAGTATTTGGTCAAAATGAGTGCATGAACCTTTGAGTACATGACCAGTCCATTAAAAATAATGTTGAAACAATAATATTCCTTAATCAAATCCTTTAAGTCCACTCTCTATCATAAAAATCTAATGCTTTGCTACTTTTAAGAGCCATTATCCCTATTGTTTCCATGTTGATCTGTTACTGGACTGCGGTTCAAGGTTGACATAACATGTCTTATTCTTGTTTGTCATCTAGATGAATATCAAGTAAATTAGGCTCCAAGTATTTCTACTCTTTTGTCATCTTGATGAATATATATAATAGGAGGCTCCAACCCAAACCTAGTCATTACATTTGAAAAATGGGTCACCTTCTATGCTATTGATGTCACATAACGATGTTGGATAAGCAGATTAACATAATACTCCCTATTCTTACTGTCCACGACGATATATTTCCCATTGGGACAGAGCTCCATTTCTCTCCTCGAACCCAACGATTCAACTTCACAAAAAAATGTCAAGCCTAACACATCTTGATCCACTATCTCTGCATCCATATTCAGTATCTCCTTGCAGCTACGGTACAAGAACAGATCAGTGTCCCTAATGTCTTCCAATAAATCACATTTTTTCCAATTGCAAGAAAAATACGAGATAAAAAAATAACTCCAATTTGTACATCATATGCTAAGTCAAACACAATCATCCTACCAGAGAACCGAAAATACTCAAGGTGCAATAGATTCACTTCAGATGCTGGAGCAAGCACAAATGGAAGGAGATACTGAACATGGAAAACATTTTATATGGAAAATATTTTCCTTCATACCAAACACTAGTTTTTCTTATTTTTGGTTGTAGGAAAATATTTTCCATGTAAAATGTTTTTTCATATTAAATATCTCCTACCATTTGTTCTTGTTATAGCATCTGAAGTGAATCTGTTACACCTTGAGTAATTCTGGTTCTTTGGTAGGGTGACTGTGTTGGCCTTAGCATATGATGTACAAATCAGAGCTTTTTTTTACTGCGTATATTTCTTGCAATTGGGTGGAAAGGTGCATTATTGGAAGGCATTAGGGACACGGATCTGTTCCTGTACCGTAGCTGCAATGAGATACTGAATATGGATGCACGTATAGTGGATCAAGATGTGTTAGGCTTGACATTTGTTTGTGAAGATGAGTCATTGTGTTCGAGGAGAGAAATAGAGCCCTGTCCCAATGGGAAAGATAATGTTGTGGACAGTATGAACAAGGAGTATTAGGCTAATTTGCTTATCCAACATTGTTATGTTACATCAATAGTAGAGAAGGTGGCGTATTTTTAAAAATATTTTTTAGATGTAATGACTAGGTCAAGGCTTGGAGCCTCCTATTATACATCAAAATGACAAAAGAGGACCAATACTTGAAGCCTAATTTACTAGATATTCATCTATATGACAAACAAGTATAAACCATGTTAATATCAAACATGGACCGCGTTCCAATAACAGATTAACGTGGAAAAGATAAATATAATGACTCTGCAGTTTATGAAAGCATTAGATTTTTGGGATAGAGAGTGGACTAAAAGGATGTGATCAAGAAATATTCTTGTTTCAACATTATTTTTAATGGTTTGATCAAGGACTCAAACGTTCTTCCACTCTTTTGGACTAAATATTATGATCTTTGTGTACTTGCAAGCTTTGCCTGATGATTCTTCTCCATTTCCAAGTGTGTATTCCTATTACTATAAAAGAAGCATTTTTTTAGATATCTACCCTCCAAAACCAAAAGATAGAGGGTTTAGAGTTTGAGAGTTTGAATGTGTTTGATATTCAAAAAAGAAAGAGATATATCTCGTGATGTTTTGACCAAAATCTTTATGTACGCAACAACTACCAGGTCCTCCATCTCAGCTAAAATAATAATCTTTGAAATTTTGTCATTCTTTCCTTTTCAGGCATCTCCTCCTTGATGTTATTCGTGGAAGGAGGGATTTTTCTCTCTTACTTATCACATTCAAAGAACCCATCATATCATACATCAACCTTGAATTACCTTTGTACATAATAAACATCTATAATTCCTAATACACTCAAAATTATACCATAAGATTATCTAATGCGGTGCTATGAAAATATAGTAATCCAAATAAAGTTAAGGTAAAATCCCACGAATAATAGGGCGAAAATGATAATAATTCAAGGAATAATTGATGGCTTGATTTCTATTCTGTAAGAGTTGAAATGAATTTGTATAACTAAAACTAGGATTCACAATATAACTAACAGCTATAAACTTATAATATTAAAGCATTAATCTTGTGTCCCAACAATACAATGCACCATTTGCCGAAGATAATATAGTGATCAAACAAGGTTGGGGTCAAACCCCACATAATCGAAGCAATTATTTAATAGTCACAACAACATCCTGGGCGATGAAAACTCTTCTTTACGTTCATCATAAACTCTTCTTTGCATTCATCATAAACCAAGTGTGAATATGCACATTCATGCATCTCTTTTTTTTTTACCCAAACCATAGAATTGCATGTTGAAAATGCAACACTTGTGAAGTTTTTTTATTCGGTATAATATAGTATTCAACAAATCTTATTGTAGCAATAATTTGGTTAAGTAATTTCTTCGTTAATGATAAAAGAAAGCCCAGTGGACTAAGCTCTCTATTTACAGAGCACGTACCATTGTTGTAAATACGGATAAGTCATGTTTAGTCAATTTAGGCTTTAAGTTTGTAAAGTTAATTATTCAGTTAGTGTAGGACATGTAAATTTATCAGTTCCTATTTTCTAGAAGTTAGGTTAGCACGATCTTTTTTGTTAACGCTGTATAAGAACTCCATTGGAGGCTCATTAATAAACATACAATTTCATTCTACTTTTGTGCATTTATATGGTATCAACGCTAATATACTCTAACAAGTACGCCATCCAAGATCTAATAAAAACAAATTCTGGGCACAAATGGCCCCTTCCACCTCTGTGGTTAATGTCAACGCAGCTCCAGTCCTCCAACATCTAATGCAATTCAACCCTTCCTCACAGCCGCCCATTAAATTGTCTGGTAGACACACTTTTACGATCTGGAAAGCTGAGATTGCCATGCTGCATCATGGTCATGACCTCTATAGTAATCTTGACGGCACTAAATTGTCCCCACCTGAAACAGTCACCACTAATGGCCATGAGACTGCCAACCCCGAGTACACGGATTGGTTTTGTCAGGATAAACTAATCCAAAATGCTCTCATGGCTTCTATTGATGCCATAATTGCATCCACTGTAGCTTATCCGTTCACCTCCAAAACTAGTGTGGGATCAACTTCGCACTTCCTTTAAGATCAAATAGCAGAACCGCATCTTCAACCTTCGTCACCATCTCAATCAAGTCAACAAAGACCACAAATGAATGGATGAATATATACGAGAGATTCGCTCTCTCTCCGATGAACTCGTCATAGCAGGTTCACCCGTCAATAACAAAGAACTTGTTGTGAAAATATTGAGTGGCCTTGGGCTAGAGTTCTGTAAGATCTCAGCGGCCATACGAGCACATGACTCTCCAATAAGCTATGAGGAACTCTTTGATAAGCTTCTGGATCATGAACTATTCATCAAACATGAGGATCTCAAGATTACTACCACCCAGGTCACTGCAGTTGTTTCTCAACGTGTAACAAATCCTCCATCAGTCCCATGCCACAATCGATGCCCACCAAACAATAATAATTGGCGTCCCCAAAATAGGCAGCCCTCTCATTGAAACACTTCCCAGCATCCCGTTGATAATTCTCAGTGGTGCAACTTCCCACACCAATCTTCACGAGTCCGTTGTCAACTTTGTGACAAATTTGGACATACGGCAAGTGTTTGCTGCCCTCGGTCCCATAGTAGCTTTGAACCAAAAGTAAATTTTGTTGCACAAACAATGCCAAATGACCCCTAGATTCTTGATTCAGGTGCGTCTCACTATATTAACTCAGATGCCAACTCTCTTTTCAATGTTTAGGACTTCAAAGAGATCGAGGAAGTGACAATGGGTAACAATAATGTGATTCTAATTACTAAAGCTAGTACCACTCATTTGAATGCTTCAAATACTGCTTTCAAATTCTCTAATATTTTGTGTGCTTCCGCTGTCAAGCGCAAACTTGTTTTAGTGCATCAGTTTTGCAAAGATAATATAACCTCAATATAATTTATCCTTTTAAATTTCTTATGAAAGATATGACTATAGGAACAACTCTATTGTGCGGCTTGAATAAAGCAAGTCTCTAGGGATTGCCATCACTATCTCGACTAAACATCAACCTCACAATTGCTGGACCTTCCCTACATATGTGGCATCGAAGATTGGGCCACCCCCATTCTCTAGTTTTATTTTCAATTTTATGTATTTCATGTCTTTCGTATTCTTCCAAGGACAAGTTTAGTTTTTGTAATTCCTGTTGTTGCAATAAACCACAAAAATTTCCATTTTCTTCCAACACTTTGTCCAGTAGCTTTCTATTAGAAATAATTTACAATGATCTGTGGGGCCCATCCCCTGTTTTCTCTATTGATAAAAAAATTATACTATTTTTTCTTTGTTGATCAGTTCATCAGATACATTTGGTTTTAATCAGTGAAAAACAAACAAGAGGTTCCAAAACACTTTCAAAGCTTACATCCCGTGCGCGAAAACCATTTTGGTAACAAAATACTTACACTATACACTGATGGAGGCAAAGAATATAAGACCATGGAACCATACCTTCATTTCAATGGCATACAACACCTTGTTTCTCCCCGTCACACTCCTCAAGGTCGACCTAGCTGAAAGACGTCATCGACACCTTATTGAGACAGTCAAAACGCTGGTTCACCAAGCTAGTTTACCCTCCAATTTTTGGACATTTGTCTGCCATCATGCTGCCTTTCTCATAAACTATGGAGGAGTGTTGAGTTTGCTTTTAGTTACTGCAGTCATTTTTTAAAATAATAAGTTACCTAGTTTTAAGATGAATTTGAATTTTAAATATTTATTAGGTTGTTTTAATTGTTGAGATTATTTAGTCTTTTTAAGTTTTTGTTATGCTGATTTTTCTGCAGATTATGTTATCAAGTTGGCTATGTAAAGCCCTATTATGCTTAATAAAATATTGAGAGACATTTTCCATAATTCTGTGCTGCCATATTTTTTAAAAAACACCAATAATTCAAAGTTCTTTTCAAAGAGGCACCCGCATATGAATCTCTTCGTACATTTGGTTGTCTATGCTAACCATGGCTCCGACCATATGCTCAACACAAATTAGAGTCATATTCCAAGCCTTTTGTCTATCTCGATTATTCGGTCACCCATCATTGTCATCAGTGTTTTGAATCTACAAGTTCCAAACTTTTCTCTCACGGGATGTAAAATATTTTGAGGATATTTTCCCTTTTGCTAATATGTTTTCCCACTTAAAATAAAAGTTTTCATATTTAAACTGGGAGAATACTATAAACCAAAACAATTCAAATCTAGCTATTAATTCCAACACCACTACTCCAGATCACACGCTACTTCCCCCACCATTCCATTGATGCGAGATACATGCCAAGATGATTGCTTATTTCGTGTTCCACTGAGAAAGAAACCACAGTTAGATCATTTCATCATTTCGGCTCCAGGTAATCTTCACATTACTTCCCTTCCCTGACTTCCATCAGATTTCGCCTATTGTAGATTCCGTTCCCATTTCATATTTCAAAACCACCCCTACCCTCTCTACCTCACCTCTCACAACGGTGTGCATAGTTGCAGTCTCGCTTTACCTCCCCCCACTGAACTTGTAGCTCAAATTCCACCAATCGAGCACAATTGTGCAGTAACAAGGTCACAAAACAACATCGTCAAGCGGTGCAAAATAGTTGACTACACTACCCACATAACCCAAATAGTACCAATTCTACGTGTCAACGAAGAACAAGCATAAAAGATCCCATATTGGAGAGATGCTATGCAACTTGAGTTTGATCCACTCATAAAGGATCATACTTTGGAGTTTGTTCCACCAGACCTTACCAGGAATGTTGTTCCCTATAAATGGTTCTTTTGAATTAAAACTAAGTCTGATGGATCCATTGATATGTACAAAGTACATTTGGTTGCAAAAGGGTTCACCCAAAGGCCTGGGGTTGATTTTGATAAAACATACCATAGAGTGGTTAAACCCACAACAATTCGGACTATCTTCACCCTTGTTGTAAAGAAAAATTGGGCACTTTATCAAATAGATGTCAATAATGTTTTTCTTTAAGAGAAGCTTAAGAAAGAAATGTATATGACTCAACAACTCGGATATAAAAATTCTACATCTTGACTAAGTCTGCCATCTCCATAAGGCTATCTACGGCCTGGAACAAGCTCCCAAAGCTTGGTATGATGCACTTTATGATTCTTTGATCCGGATGGTGTTCAAGATGTCTGAGTCTGATAATTCTCTCTTTGTTTTGCATAATTGGAAATAACTATTTATATCCTTATATATGTGGATGACATCATACTAACAGGCAGCAATGAAACACTCCTTAAACAAGTCATTACCTCTCTTTCAAAAAAAAATCTCTTAAATACCATGGCTTACTGCAGTATTTCTTGGGAATTGACGTACGTTGGGTTGTTAACGATTTGTTTCTCTATCAATCTAAGTATATACATGAGGTACTATATGAAATTCAAATTCACGACTACAAAGGCATTCAATCTCTAATGAGTATGTCAGTAGCACTACTCATAGATGACGGAGCCCCCAAAACTGATGGAAAAGGATATATGAGTGTACATGGGAAGCTTCAGTACATTTCTTTTACACGGCTTGACATCACTTATATTTAGAAATAAGCTCACTCAGTTCAACACCTATCCCTCTGTGGTTCACTGGAAGGCAATTAAATGTATCCTTCGGTATCATAAAAAAACATCCCACCATGGTATTTATATATCTCCATCGTAGTCCACTAATATCTATGCCTATGCGGATGTCGATTAGGCTGGTGATACTAATGATTGTCGCTCCATCTCTGGTTACATTATTTTTCTTAGCTTGACTCTTATTTCCTAGTATTTTCGTAAGCAACCTACTGTCTCCCGCTCCTGCACTGAGGCTGAGTATCGGGTTGTTGCCTCTACCATGTCTAAAACGAACTGGATCACTCACTGTCTCAAGGATCTTCATGTCCCGCTCTCTACTGCTCGAATAATGGTTTGTGAAACCTTGGGGTCACATAGATTGTTGAAAACCCAGTCCATCATACAAAGGGAAGCACTTAGAGGTTGATCTTCACTTTGTTCGCCAACACATCCGCAATGGTCTAGTCTAAGTTTCCCACATTCACTCCACTTATGAAATTGCAGATCCGCTCACTAAACCAATCTCTAGGGCAGTGATGAGTCCACATTTTGGACTCATTTAGGGATTTATTTTAATAGATTAATTGTCCTCAAATGCATATTTTGTGCCAAAGACTGATGTAAATCCTTGATTTTTCAAGTATTTGGATTGAGGAACAAACCATGAACACTAATGAGCAAAAAGGAACAAGGCAGCTGAAAGAACGAAGAAAAAAAGGTCTGATGATCGCCTAACCCATTAGGTGAGTCACCGAATGGACATGATCTCGCCTAAAGTTCTAGTGTGCCAAGCCTTGAAGGAGAAAATCAAGTCGGCGATAGAAAGGAGCAGTCGACGAGTATCCGAGTGGTTCCGCGATGCAGTGCTAGATCACCCAAATTTACAGAACTTGAAGAAGTTGAAGGCCAAAGCAAAAAGGCGATGGAATTTACCATAGGGCGGATTGCCGAGTGGATCAACGATCCCAACTTATTGCGCTGAATGGTCCTTCGCAACACATTTTTGGCAACTATAAATACATTTTTGAATATTTATCTATGTATCTATCTATCTAATATTGAATATCAGTTTTTCAGTTTTGGAGTATGAAGTTTTAGAATTGAAAGTATTGAGACAATGTTTTCCTTAGCTTTGATGATTTGAAGACTTCCATTTTTGAGAAATTGGAAGTGGGTCTTTGAGATTCTTTAACCTTGACCTTTATAAACACGAAATTAATCTTACCCAGTTGATGGAAACACAATTTGGTAACGATTTTTATCTTTTTATGATGTCTATCAAAAACTTCAATTTTTGGGGTGTGATTATTGGTTGATTTAGCTACTGGGTATTGTTAATTGATTGTCTAAATGTTGTTTAAAAGTCATTTCATTCAGTATTGTGGCTTAATCTAAAGGGTTGTAGTTGCAAATGCAACTCTACCTTCGTGTTTTTGGCTTGCTCGAGAGAGAGGTTTTAAAACCAAGATTACTATTTTGATGGTATGTGGGTATTGGGTTGTCATGGGTTCAGCTCGAGAGAGTGAATCCTAAACCCTTTTCCGCACATTCAGCTCGAGAGAGTGAATGGACTAAAGCGTAGGCTGTTCTTAATTGTTGCTTATTGGTGTTCAAGAGAAACCAACTTGATTCGGGGTAAATTGTTCAAGAGAAAGTTTATACCCACTAAAGTCTAGCTTATTCACTGATTTACAACTATTTACTATCAGTTTCAATCACCCATTTGTCTACCTTAGCCTATAATCCAATCACATCCCAAGAACCCGTCTCATTACTTGTTTTACTCCTGTTATTTGCTGCTATTGTAGTTGATAATTACAATAAAAAACCCCTGTTATTTGACACTTGTATCACCCAAAACTTGAACCATGCTTTTATTCGTAAATGCTTTTACCTATGATTGACTTGAACATATTTATACTTGGCTTTTAAATCTTAAGCACGTACCACTCCCTGTGGGATTCGACCCCAACTCACTTAGTTGGGTTATATTACTGACTAATGATCGTTGGAACTTAATATTAGATGAAGTATCCTGATACGTGAAATAAAAATGGTACCGCTGCAGGGGAGTGGTGTTGTTTAAGATTCTTTAGTTAAGTTGGATTTTGTTCTTGTTAGTTATAGTTGAACTTAATTAATTTCTGTTTTGTTTTGCGTGTTTGTTTTTGAAACAGGAAGTGTGAGTATGAACGGCAGCAATGGCAGCCAAGTAGGCCATCAAGATGGCATTGGAAACCTCAACGATGTCAATGAGCCTACTACTAATGACCCCCATCTTATGGGTGGTATTGGTGCCATTTGTTTGCCTCCGATCGAAGGGAATGCGGTGTTCCACATCACAAGTACTATGTTGCAGCTCTTGTAATTGAAGGGGCTATTCAGTGGTTTGGCTCATGAGGTTCCCCATGAGCATATTAGAAACTTTGTGGATGTATGCGGACCGTCATCCTTCAAGAACATATCCCAAGAGTCAATCCAGTTGAGGTTGTTCCCGTTCTCGTTGATGGGAGAAACATGTAAGTGGTTAGCTGAATTTCCACGTGAATCAATCACTTCGTGGGAGGTGTTGGTCACCGCATTTCAAGTGCGATTTTTCCCTCATTCGAAGATGATGACTCTTCGGGACAACATTCAGAGCTCCAAGCATCTAGAAGGTGAGCCAATTCATGAAACTTGGTTGTGATTCAAGAAGTTGGTGCTTCAATGCCCAAC
>NW_006238965.1:1203303-1217641 GCF_000226075.1 Solanum tuberosum
TGACACAACTTGATATTTTGTCTAAAAATGTCATGGGAGCTGGTGCTCAAAGTGTCAATGTTGTGGATGTCGGGTGTGCTAATCTGGATGAGTTCAAGTTTGAGGCCTTGTATAATGAAAAGGTAAATTTCCTAGCCAACCAAGGCGGTGGTTATCGTTCAAACTACCCGAGGTAGGGTGGTAACCAAGGTTGGTATAGGGATGAAGGTTGGAAGGATCGCGATCGAGAATAAAGGGACCGAAATCCAAATTGGAAGGATAGGGAGAAGGATAGGTATGTGCCTCCCCACAAGCACCAAAAGCCAAAGGATTCGGAAGGTGGGCGGTCTGGGGATATGCTTTCTCGTATCTTGCCTGATAACGTGTTGCTGCAGTATTTTTACAGGAGCCTTGACTCGGTAAACAAGGGTGTTGCTGACCAACTTTCTCCGGGAGGTTTGATGCAGCAGCCTTATGTGATAGCGGCTCAGCTCTTGGATAGCATGACCACAATGAATCGGGCATGGTATACCCATGAAGACCAGGTCTCCCCTCTCACATTTAAATTGACCAAGGAGCAGATGGAGATGACCAAGAGAGGGACCAGAACATGGCCAAGATCATGACACAACTTGACATTTTGTCCAAAAATGTCGTGGGAGCTGGTACTCGAGGTGTCAATGTCGTGGGTGTCGGGTGTCCTAATCCGGATGAGTCCAAGTTTGAGGCTTTGTATAATGAAAAGGTGAATTTCCTAGCCAACCAAGGTGGTGGTTATCGTTCAAACTACCCGAGGTAGGGTGGTAACCAAGGTTGGTATAGGGATGAAGGTTGGAAGGATCGCGATCGAGAATAAAGGGACCGAAATCCAAATTGGAAGGATAGGGAGAAGGATAGGTATGTGCCTCCCCACAAGCACCAAAAGCCAAAGGATTCGGAAGGTGGGCGGTCTGGGGATATGCTTTCTCGTATCCTCAACAAAGTTGAGGGGTCTGCCAAGATGTTGAAAAAAGAGGTGTCGACCTTTAGCTAGACAATTACCTTTCATTCAGTATAGATCAAGCAGTTGGAGACCCAAATAGGTCATATCTCGTCTCATTTGAACCCGAGACAGCAATGGGGTTTGCCTAGTGATACTATGGCTAACCCCAAAAATGAGGTTTGAGTCTTGACTTACGTCGTGCCGCGACGTTAACTAAGGTACTGCTTGAGGCAACCCATGTTTTATTTTCTTTCTTTTTAAGTTTGAAATAATGGTGTGTTGATTGTGCATGTGAAAGTGTGGAAAGTGTTTGAAAAGTATAGGTTGGCGAGCTAAAAGCTCAGTTGATGAATTGCCGAAGAGGTCGGCGACACTGACCTAGACCACCGTTGGACTCAAGACATTTTCAAAGTGGTTTGTAAAACTCGGTGAGCCCAAGAGAAACTTGGTGAATCGCCAACTAGGTCGGCGATCGCGATCTAGTCCGTCGTTTGGACCCCCACATTAACTGGAAGTCCTTTAAAATTCAGCAAGGTAAGTGCCCACTCGGCATATCGCCGAATGGGTCAGCGAGCAAACCTAACGTCGCCGAGTGGGTGAGAGCTGGATGGATTTTAAAGGCCAAAGGTTTAAACTTTCAAACTCTTTTACTTTCCCTCAATTTTGATCTTCCCGAACTCACATCCTCACAATATTTCCCATACTTTTTTGTATTTTAGAGTGTTTTAGTTGTCAGAGTTGTGTTCGGAGTGGATTACTTTGCCATCTAGCATTTTAAATTATTTTAATCGGCATCAAAGGTTGGTTTTCCGAACCCCGAGTTTATTTTTAGCGATTTTGTACTCATTTGCAATGATCTTATCTTAGTGATGTGTGTTGGGCCTCTCTAATAGTGTTTATATGCTAAAATGTCTATGTTAATTTGATAATTTTGCCTGTAATGCCTTTATCGTTGAATTACGGTGATTTTGTGCCTTAAAATTGTTTAAAATTTGTGGGGTTGTGCTTGCATGTCGTTGGGTCTAGTCGGGTGAAGTCTAAGTAGCCCGTATTAGTGCCAAATGTCATATTTTTCCCAATGATGGAGCGGTTGACGTCATTCTTAAGGGTAAAAGTCGTCAAATGTCCAAATTCGGCCAAACCGAGAGAAGTCTAAGTATCCTGGGGGCATGGGTGTATTGGGTTAGAGCTTAATTAGAAGAGTGAGTGTTTTAATTTTATTTTTGGGGGTTGCGGGCTTGAATTTGAGAAGTTGGGTTGAAAGTAGGCAGGTTGGGTCGTTTGGCGAGTTGCGTCGAGCTCGCCGAACCACTCAGTGGTTCACCAAAAATACCCATCTCGCCTTTAATTTCATGCTAAATTGAAGTTTGATTCTCTAACTTTTGGCAAGAATCCTGAGGTCACCGAAAGAACTCAGTGACTCACCGAAAGTCCTTCTTGATTGCCCTTTGTCTGCTCCCTTGACCTTAAAATGCACTGTAACTTTCGGTGGGCTAATTCTTGCCCGCTGAATACTATCGGTGATTCAATGAAAGGCCCTTCCATCGCTGACTTGCCAAATTTTTCTTAGATTTTTGAGCCAATCCTTTCAGTGAACCCGATCTAGCTCGAAAAATTGATTAGGTGACTCACCAACTGGTTCGGCCAGTCTATCTGCAACTATTTTTCTGTGCTTTTGATTGAATTGTTTCTAACTTTTCCTGATGTTTTTTATGACATGGCTAGACCAAAGGTTGCTGGCATACCACCCCGAAAAAAGGCTAAGGGGATTAAAATCAATGAGGATGCAACTGCATCCAGGGGCAAGGCCACCAAACTTCCCACAACTAGTGGGAAAGGCAAAGGAAAAGGGAAGGCACCTGCATCACCGGAGCCCAGCTCCGACAGTGACGGTATCTACGCCACTCGCCGCACCACTTTTGATAGTAAGGGTGAGCACCAGGAGCATCAGGCTGCAGTTTCAGAGCCCGAGGATGATGAACTGTTAGTAGCACAAAGGGCTGAGCTGCGGTACAAAAGGATGAACGATCCGTCTAGGATCAGGACTCATCAGGCCACCATTACTCCTCCTCCAGCTCCAACACAGGCCGTGGTCCTAGCACCACGAATTCAGGGTCCTCCTCCCAAGTCTATGAATATACTAAAGACTGAGGGGCTAAGGACAATCACTAAGGAGAAGCGACTGTCCATTAATGGGGTCATCGACAGGTACCCAGAGATTATAAGTTGTCTGAAGTCTCATAATTTCCAGATCTTCACCAAGCCCCATGGCCCATATATTCAAAATTGGGTATGGGAGTTCTACGGTTCTTATGAGGCCTTGATACCACAGAGAAAGAAGCAGACAACAGCATTTAAACTGGTTGACTATGTATTTGTCCGGGGAAAGAAGGTCAAGTGTGATAGTGAGGCTATTAATGTTGTCCTAGATTGCCCCGATGATATTGATGGCGAGTACCAGCATCTGATCAGGACAAAGACACTAGAAAATATGAAGAAGTGGTTGGCCTCGCTGATATCAAACGGTACTCCCAAGTGGCTGGAGATTGGAGCACTGATTGAAAAGAAGGATCTAAACATAGCTGCAAGATTCTGGTTTGGTTTCATCAGCAACACTATCATGTCATCCCAGAACAAGTCAATCCTCCGCCTAGCCAAGGCAGCCTGTCTGGGTTGCATCATCGAGGAGACAAGGATAAATCTAGGGATAACTATGACATAGGAGATGGTCATGAGGGCTAAGAAGTGCTAGACTTCCCTCCCATTTCCAGTGTTGATCACCGACCTATGCAGACGGGCTTGGGTTCCTAGAGATGCGAAGAAGGATGTGGAAGTGATTCCCACATCCTCCACTGATATCCGAAGGATCGAGGTGGAATATTTAAAGGATCAGGTGAAGAAGAAGAAGTCAGCCCCTGTGGATACATCCCCAGTTGTGGATCCTCAGGCATTACCTACAGAGGCACCTTTGCCTACTCCTGCACATGGGCCTTCACGTACTTCTAGTGATGTCCCTTCTGACACCCCTAGTTCCTCTGCTACTATATTGCCTCCCAGAGTTGCTACTGTTGCTATTTCTCGGACCCCGCTCACTCAGACCGCATTACTCCGGATAGGGCAGCTAGCCCATTTTGCTGATCGTCGTGCTGCTAGACTTGAGGCCTTCATTCCAGGAATGATTTAGAAATCCCTGGCAAATGATGCTACACCATTGAGCGCTACCATTGATGCCCTTACGGCTAGTATAGCGGTGTGTGAGTGTGGCCAAGGGGCCACCGAGGAGGTGAATGCTCTAAAGGTCGTTATTCTGCAAAGAGGAGTGATGTAGATCAGCTGAAGTCCACCGACATGTCCATGATTTTTGGGACAGTGGAGATTCTAGATGTGCCAGAGATGCCTCCAGCTACCACCGGAGATGATGTTAGATTTGAAGAGGCGGTTGATCCCGAATATGATGCAGAGACAGATGAGGAGATGCTTGGGGTTGCTCAGGAGGCTTCGTATGAGGGCCTTACAGAGACTGAGAAGGTCGTGATCGATGCAGCTGTGCAGAACTGTTTAGCATAAACGCCTTTGGCTGACAGGGAGCTGATGATATTGTGGATGTGACTCCGGGTACTAAGGCCCGAGATTAGAGTGATACACCGGGCACTGATGCCAAGACAAATGGAGTGATTGTTTAGACAGGATCCCTCTTCATCCCCTTCTCTCTCGTACTTTTATTGACTTGTATATATTATTTTGTTTGCATTTGAGGACAAATGGTTTTATTTGTGGTGGGGTGAGGCCCACCTTTTGTGACTTTTGTTATCTCTATATCATTGGGTTTTTGAGCTATAAATTGTGTTAATACTGCATTTTGAGGATGATTGAGCCTGTGGCTCCTTGTTTTTAATTGCAAATGGTTTTTGAACCCTTCCAAAAAATTGTGTGCCACCTCTTGTTTGTGTTTTAATGTGGTTGTTCTCTTGCGAATTTGAGTATCGGTCTTTATCAATACCGATGACTTGAATAGTGCTCATAGTTGAACAAAAAATGAATGTGCAGCTACGATGAGGCCAAATGAAGTTGCATAGACAATATGTGAACGTTTTGCATCTTGTTGTGACTAGCCAATAATCGAATTGAGTCTCTTGTGATGAAAATTTCACACTAGCAAAAGTATGGAGTCTTGTTTAACATTGGTGTCAATGCCTTGTGTGATGACCTTACCATGAACCATGTGTGATGACACCTAAAATTTGCCCCGTTAGTCCAGTTGACTAAGTGATGCAATCTCTTGATATGATCTTAGGCAACTTTGAATAGTGTGAAACAATTTCACATTATACCTCTTTTTGTGGCCTACCTTGTGAGTGTGTGAACTTCGCTTGAGCACCTTTTGAGCCTTAACCTTTTCTTGGAAGAAACTTGATGAAATTATGACCTTTCTTGATCCATTACCCTGAATCTTTATGATTTGTGGTTTGTGTGAATAGCTCACTTAGGCCAAAAGCCTAAGTTGGGGGTATGGTGAAAAGACAAGGTAAATCAAGAAATGCAAGAAAGTCCCCTTTGACCCATGGTTTTGAGAAAAATTGAACCCCTCCATATAAAAAAAAAGAGAGAAAAAGAAACAGGATCAAAGAGTTGTGGCTAAAATTGTGAAAATGCAAAAAGAAATGGGGTGACAACAGTCCATGGAAGATGAATAATGGGGTGACTTGTAAGCACGAATAAAAAATGATGAATAAAAGGAAAGAAAGTGTTGTTCACATCATATTTCATGAGGATTACAGCCGTTGAGACTAAATGACCATACATTTGCACTCAGCCCCGTTACAAGCCTTGAAAAGACCTTTTTGATCTAGAGTGAGTTGAAACAATTGTTGGTTGGAAAATAAGGGCAAACAGATGGGTGAAATCATGCATTGTGTTCATCTTTGCCAGTGTGAGTGTTGCATTTGATTCCGGAGCTTTAAATTGTAAAACCATTGTGTGTGAATATGGAATCATTCTTTGCGTGAGGGAATTCAAGTACCTTTGTTGAGCTTGAACTTGCATTTGAAGCAAGTATTGTGAACTTGAGAATCTTTGATAATGATGAGTCACAACTTGAATCTTTGAGTGCACAATTTATCCATTCATGAGTAACTTGAGTTTTCTAGTGTACATTCATGATTGAGTCTTGTGTAGCACTGTTTGAGACATCCTTTTTGAACTGCTGAACTTCAGTTTTACTCTAGGACAAGCAAAAGTTTAAGTTGGGGGTGTTGATGAGTCCACATTTTGGACTTATTTAGGGCTTTTATTTTAATAGATTTAGTGTCCTCAAATGCATATTTTGTGCCAACAACTAATGTAAATCCTTGATTTTCAGGTATTTGGATTGAAGAACAAAGCATGGACACTAATGAGCAAAAAAGGAACAAAGGCAGCTGAAAGAACGAAGAAAAGAAGGCCTGATAATCGCCTAACCCATTGGGCGAGTTGCTGAATGGCCATGATCTCGCCTAAAGTTCCAATGTGCCAAGCCCTGAAGGACAAAATCAAGTCGGCGATAGAAAGGAGCAGTCGGTGAGTCACCGAACGATTCCGCATTGCAGTGCTAGATCACCCTAAGTTACAGAACTTGAAGATGTTGAAGGCCAAAGCAAAAAGGCGATGGAATTGACCAAAGGGCGGATCGCCGAGTGGATCGCGATCCCGACTTATTACGCCGAATGGTCCTTCACAGGACATTTTTGGCGACTATAAATACATTTTTGAATATTTATCTATGTATCTATCTATCTAATATTGACTATCAGTTTTCAGTTTTAAAATTTGAAGTTTTAGAACTGAGAGTATTGAGACAATATTTTCCTTAGCTTCGAAGATTTGAAGACTTCCATTTTTTGAGAAATTGGAAGTGGGGCTTTGAGATTCTTCAACCTTGACCTTCGTAAAGATGAAATTAATCTTACCCAGTTGATGAAAACACAATTTTGGTAACGTATTTTTTATCTTTTTATGATGTCGAGCTAAAACCCCAATTCTTGGGGTGTGATTATGTCATTTTGGGTTGATTTAGCTACTGGGTATTGTAAATTCATACTATAAATGCTATTTAAAAGTGATTTCATTCAATAATTGTGGCTTAAATTCTAAAGGGTTATAGTTGCAAATGCAACTCTACCTTCGTGTTTTTGACTTTCTCGAGAGAGAGATTTTAAAACCAAGATTACTGATTTGATAGTCTGTGGGTATTGGGTTGTCATGGGTTCAGCTCGAGAAATTGAATCATCAACCCTTTTCCATACATTAAACTCGAAAGAGTGAATGGACTAAAGCGTAGGCTGTTCTTAATTGCTGCTTATTGGTGTTCGAGAGAAACCAATTTGATTCGGGGTAAAATTGTTCGAGAGAAAGTTTATCCCCACTAAAGTCTAGCTTATTCACTGATTTACAGCTATTTACTATCATTTTCAATCACCCATTTGTCTACCTTAGCCTATTATCCAATCACATCCCAAGAGCCCGTCTCATTACTTGTTTTACTCGTTTTATTTGTTGCTATTGTAGTTGATAATTACAATCAAAACCCCCTGTTATTTGACACTTGTGTCACCCCAAACTTGAAGCATGCTTTAATTCGTAAATGCTTTTACCTATGATTGACTTGAACATATTTATACTTGGCTTTTGAATCTTAAGCACCTACCACTTCCTGTGGAATTCGACCCCAACTCACTTACTTGGGTTATATTATTGACTAACGATCGTTGGCATTTAGTATTGGATGAAGTGTCCTGATACGTGAAATCAGGTAGCCTTTCAGCGGATGCTTCCCAAGTTAGGAGTTGTATGTTTACACCTAACTTGAGAGAGGCATAACAGAGCACGTACCATTGTGGTAAATGTGGATAAGTCATGTTCAGTCAATTTAGGCATTAAGTTTGTAAAGTTTATTATTCAGTTAGTGTTGGTCACGTAAGTTTATCAGTTCCTATTTTCTAGGAGTTAGGTTAGCAGAATCTCTTTTGTTAGCGATGTATAAAAACTCCATTGGAAGCTCATCAATAAACATACAATTTCATTCTACTTCTGTGCAATTATATCTATGAGTGGATTATGGGAAATGTCCTTTCAAGAGTCAATTTTACACAATATTACCTTTCATTTCGAGTAGAGGCTATGGGGTTAATGATAGTTTTATTTTGTTATCAATAAAGTCATGGAGCTAGTTATAAGTGAATATTTCCACTATCTTGAGATCATTCATTAGGATCAGTAACTAGGAAATAAATACATAAGAATGCTTACTAATGGTATAGTTTTTGGGAAAGGCAAGCACAAAATAAATGTGCACGACAGGGCCATAGCGGAAGAAAACCCAAGTAAAAACTTTCCCTTCTATTTGAACAAGGAGAAGACAAAATAATGCAAGAATAAACTATTTGGGGAAGAAAACAAATCAACCAAAGCAAAGAAATAAATAAACACACGAGACACCAAATTTAATGTGGAAAACCTCTTCGGTGTGAAGAGTAAAAACCACAAGGCGTGTCATTCCCCGAGGCTACCCCCTCTACGTAAACACGGAACCTAGGATCACGAGTGACCCCAAGCTAACCCTAAAGATGGCATATCAATCATACTAAGAACAACTGAATAAATATATACTATGCGCAAGCTTAAAACAATAATTCACTGGGAATGCCTAAAACTGATCTGAATATATAAAATATACTCCAAGTTTAGTGATATTGAACATTCACTCAAAAGCTAAAGCTAAATCTAATACTATGTATGAAAAAGCCTCTACGGACTAGAGTTGCTGGGACATGCCCCCAGCTAACTCTATCAAAAACTTAAAACTGATATGAACCAATAAAATAGAAAACATGTCTATTGTCCTCGAAGTATGAGGACTCACCACTGATGCTGCTGAGTATAGATTGGGAACCGATCTACGAGTGATCTGAATATGGAGGACCTGAACCTACATCATGAATAGATGTAGCACAACGTATGCGTCAGTACTTGGAATGTATTAAGCATGCAGGAAATAGAATATAATTGAATAACTATGTAAGTTGAAGAAAGCATAACTGAGCAACGACATAATCTGAACATAATGTAAATACTGAATTATAACTGATGAGAACTGAACGTAATGCAATGACCAAATACTGATTATTAACATGACATGCTGAGACTGAATACTAAAGTATAACTGAAAACCTGGTCAAATGCACTAGAGTCTAACTGTGGGAGCTACTAGTAATCGACATAAAAATCACGTGAGCTAACCGTTGAGTCCGATGTATACACCCCATCGAAGGACCTAATATACCTTGCCAGGGGTATAAAGGCATGACTGGCGTGATCACTAATCTGAAGCAAAGAAAGGGGACTTAAAAACCTATGGGGCACGTAGTTCTGGTACTATGAGGGTAAACTGAACGCTAGTCCAACTCGGTGCTAAGCCTACTCCTAACTGGAAATGTGTATTGCACAACTAGAGTGAAATACTGGATTAGCTAAATATTCTGACATGCTAACTCAAATGCAACAGTAATGTACAGGCAATGAGACATTCGAAGTCTGAGGCATGTATATCTGTTTAACTGACCTAGCTTGTGTAATTCATGAACTAAACAAATCTACACAACTAGGGTTCTAAGTTTCATGCAAGGAACTAAGTAATGATTTCACGAAAACCAGATAAATTGATTACGAATACTATAACAGCTAAATCACAACAAATATCTAAGGTTTTAGAAACCCTAGGTCTAAGCAAGATATAGCGAATAAAGAATCTGACTGAATTCTAGAGACCTAGTGGATGAAAGGAATCCACTAGTAAAATCCCACGTACCTAGTGACAAATTTAACAGAGAAATCTTTCAATTTCGGGGGCTGGAATTCAAGAAAACCTGTTGCGCTCTTGGAGGGGTTTGGGTCTTCTCTTTTCTCCTTTTTTGCTCTAAGCTTAGAGAATTTTGGTGAATAAAGGTTTTGGTTAAGTTCTAACTAAATCGCTATGCTTAAACTATGTAAAACGATGTAGTTTAGATGATCAATGCATAGAGGAAAAGACCAAAATAACCCTAACTTAAAAGTTGACAGAGCAATCGACGAGCCTGACCGATGGACCGTAGGTCGATTGACGGCCCATCCTCTCAGTTATCATTTGGCTTTCAGAGAGTTGGAAACTGGGGTGTGAACCACAGACCTAGACCAGGACCATGGTCCCACTTACGGTACGTAGGTCCGGCCGTTGGTTAAGACTTTTATGGGAGTTCTAGGGAAAAGTGAGGTTACTGATGTTTGAATAAACAACGACATAATTTCCAATACGAGTGACTACGATCGTGCAATAGTTTAGTAACCCAACCAAGGGTTGGGATCGTCCCAAGGGAGTGGTTTTGAAAATTAGTAGAAAATTAAAATTTCATTCTAACTAGTCGTAGCTAAAGAAATTAACTATTAAAAACATTTTAAATTGAATGGGTGACACGAAAGTGTCAAATATCAAATTCCGAGTTTTGTCACAAGTATAGCAAAAACAGTAAAAATAACAAAGAAATCTATGAAAGAGAAGGGAATTCTTGGGATGTGATCAGAACATGGGATAAACAAGATTGTTGGGTACATAATTTTGATAGAAAACTTATGGAGTAATTTTGAGTAGGCTAAACTTTAAATGGAAATAAGCTCTTTCTCGAGTAACTTAACCACTTGCCGCATGAAGACCAGCCTACGCCTTACCACACTCACTCTCTCGAGCTGAGTGTTAGGATATGGGACTAGGGTTCACTCTCTCGAGCTGAACCTCATGTCGACCCACTCCTTAGGCCATCAATTTAGTAGTGTTGGTTTCGCGACTTATCTCTCGAGCATGCCAAAAACACATGAGTGAACTTGTATTTGCAACTACAAATCCATTAGATTCATCCACAACTACTAAACAAAATCAAAATTAAACTACATTTTAACTATCAGCAAGCAAGACTCAACAACTAATCTAACCCATATTCACAAAATCACACCCCAAGAATTGGAGTTTTTAGCCACACATCAAGAGATAGAAATTTATACCTAAATGAGATTGCATTTAAATGGGTATGAAGATTTAAGTCTTGTTACAAACCAAGAATGAAGAATCAAGGAGACCCAACTCCAAATCTTGAAGATGAAAACCCTCTTCTTCTTCTTCAAGTCTTCAAAAACCCTCTCAAACTCAGAGAAAAATATGAAAAAGTACTAAAAATTGTAGTAGTGTTTGACACTTAAAACTACAACTCTAACTAGTATTTATAGCTTACACAGATTTGTGTTGCAGCGGATCATTCGGTGTCGTTAGTCAGAATCGCCGATCAACTCGGCGATTCGCCCTTTGGTGTAGCTCATCGCCGTCTTGCACCAGCCTTCAGTATCGTCGTGCTCTGGGTCATTGGGCGACATGGTACTGCTTCGCGGAATTGCTCGGCGATGCGCTGACTGCTCCCTTTTTCCACCGACGTGATCCTTTCCTTCAGGGCTCAGCACACTGGAACAAAAGGCGAATTAATACCCTTCGGCAACTCGCCAAACATGTTTGGCGATGCTCAGGCTTCAGCTTCTTCTTTCTTTTTAGCCTTTTTGTTCCTTTTTGCACCTAAGTGTTCATGCTTCCACTAAAACTTCAAATACCTGAAACTTAAGTGTTTTCATCAGATATTTAGACTAAATAAGCATTTGAGGACACTTTTTCTATTAAAATAAATCTCTAAATGAGTCCAATTAGTGGACTCATCAACACCCCCAACTTAAACTTTTGGTTGTCCTCAAGTAAAACTCAAGTTCTACAGTTCAAATAGGATGTCTCAAATAGTACTACAACAAGACTAAATCATCAACATACACAACAAGACTCAAATTACTCATGCAAAGATCAATTGTGTACTCAGAGATTCAAGTTGTGACGGACCATTACCAAAGATTTTCATGCTCGCAATAATTGCTACTTGTGCAAGTTCAAGCTCAACAAAAAGTATCTAAATGCAATCACATAAAGAATGATTCCATGTTCACACACAGAGAGGTTAATCAAATCAAGATCACGAAACAAATGCTACGCTCACACTTAAAAAGAGGAACACAATGCATGTTTTCACCCATAAGTTTGCCCGTATTTTCCAGTTAACATTTGGTTCAGCTCACTCAAGATCACAAAGGTCTTTTCAAGGCTTGTAATGGGGATGAGTGCAAAGGTATGGTCATTTAGACTCAGTGACTTTTCATCCTCATGAGATGTGGTATTCTCAAGGCATACCCTTCGGTTTCCTTTAGTCAATTCTTTTCTAGTGCTTCTAAGTCATCTTTTTATTCACCTCCATGGATTGCTTGGAAACCCAATTTCTTTTGTACTTTTATTCCACAATTTTTCTTTTTCATTCTTTTCTTTTCTTTTTTTTTATATCGAGGGTTTCCATTTTTAAGCAACACCATGGTTAAAGGGAGAGTTTTCTTGCACTTCTTGACTTCTCCTTTTTCGTTTTCACCACACTCCTTTTCCTTTTCACCACACCCCCAACTTAGAATTTTGGCCTAAGTTGGCTATTCACTAAACCACAAATCAAGAGGATTATAGGTAGTGGATCAAGTAAGGTCTAGGGTTCATCAAGGTTCTTTCAAAGAAATGTAAGGCTCAAAGGGTGTTCAAGAGGGTTCACACGCTCACGGGTAGGCTACAGAAGAGTTATATTTCAATTTGGCTCACTCTTCAAAGGTTGCCTAAGATCATCTCAAGATCAAGCCTTACTTAATCAATTGGAATAACGGGGAAAATTGGGTTTATTCATGCATGGTTCAAAGTAAGCTCATCACACAAGGCATTGACACTTAAGTCAAGCAAGACTCAACACTTTAGCTAGTGTGCAAGGGTCATCACAAGAGAATCAATTTGATAAATCGCTAATCACAACGAGATGCAAAGAGTTCACATATTGTCTATCCAACTTCATTTGGTCTCGTTGTAGCCGTTCATTCATGTTTGTTCGCTTGAGAGCACTATTCAAGTCATCGGTATTGATCGAAACCGAGACTCAAATTTGCAATAGAATAGCCACTTTAAATCACAATAGGTGGCGAAATTTTTTGAAAAATAAAATATTTTCGGAAGGGTCAAAATCGCTTTACAATTTAAAACAAAAAGAAGCAACAAGCTCAAACATTCGCACAAGCAGTATAAAATAATTTCAAGCAAAACAGCCCAAATATGTATGCAAGACACCATTCAAAACAAGACACAAAGGTGAGCCTCACCCCACCTAAAATAAAAACATTTGTCCTAAAATGCAAATGAAATTATCCAAAAGTAAAAATAGAGAATAACAGAGAGGGAGGTAACGAGGGATCCTGTCTACGCTATCGCTCCATCTGTCGTGGCCTCAGCGCCCGGTGTAGTGCTCTAAATATAGGCATCAGTTCCCGGAATAACTTCAGAAGGACCAGCGTACGACAATACGATATGATCATTGCAAATGAGTACCAAATTATCGAGAGTACACTCGGGGTTCGGAAAACCAACTTTTGTGCCGATTAAAGTACTTTGAAATGTTAGGTGGCAATGAAAACCAACTCCCAGCACAAATTAACAACCAAAATTCTTATGGAATGCAAATATATTTAAAATATTAACTAGGTGCGAGATTTGGAAGATTAAAAGCGACGGAAAGTTAAAGAGTTGGAAATTTAAACCTTTGGCCTGTTAAGAAACCATCAAGTTCTCTCCCATTCGGCGACATTAGTCGTGGTCGCCGATTCATTCAGCGACTCGCCTAGTGGATACTTACCTCGCCGAGTTTTACTCGACATCCAGTTAAACAAGGGGTCCAAACGGCAGACTAGATCACAATCGCCGACCAGGTCAGCCATTCGCCAATAAGTTCTTGGGCACACCGAGTTTTACAGACTCCACTTTCAAGTTGACTTTAGTCCAATGGTGGTTTAAGTTGGGGTCGCCGACTTCTTCAGTGATGTGCCGACTGGACCTTTGGCTCACCCATTTGCACTTTTCACTCTCTTTCCATCCTTTGACCTACACAAACAACACACCATTATTTCTTCAAGAAAAAATAAAGCGGTAAAACCTTAGGTTGCCTCCCAATAAGCACCTTATCTAACGTCGTGGCACGACGCAACTCCTCAGTCAAGTTCCACTACCGAGGTTTACTTCATTTTCATGAGGCCACCCCTCTTTTGGCTCTGGGTAGAGAGAAGATAGCACTTGGTCCATTTGGTACCCGTAGTTACCATTCATACGTATCTCTCCCGTTTCAATACACAAACAAGCAAAACAAAACTAAGAATTAAGTAAGTGTAACTATAATTAACAAGAACGAAATTCAACTTAACTAAAAATTCTCA
>NW_006238965.1:1217690-1228140 GCF_000226075.1 Solanum tuberosum
TTTGCGTAATCAACGACACAACTTCCAGTACGAGTGTCTATGATCGTGCAATAGTATAATAACCCAACCAACGGTTTGGATCGTCCCAAGGGAGTGGTTTTGAAAATTAGTAGAAAATTAGAATTTCATTCTAACTAGTCGTAGCTAAAGAAATTAACGATTAAAAACATTTTAAATTGAAGGGGTGACACGAAAGTGTCAAATATCAAATTGCGAGTTTTGTCACAAGTATAGCAAAAACAGTAAACCTAACAAAGAAATCTATGAATGAGAGGGCAATTCTTAGGATGTGATAGGCACATGGGATAAACAAGACTGTTGGATACATGCTTTTGATAGAAAACTTATAGAGTAATTTTGACTAGGCTAAGCTTTAAATGGAAATCAGCTCTCTCTCTCGAGAAACTTACCCCGTTTCAAATGGGTTCCTCTTGAACACCCACTTGCCGCATAAAGACCAGCCTATGCCTTACACCACTCACTCTCTCGAGCTGAGTGTTAGGATATGGGACTAGGGTTCACTCTCTCGAGCTGAGTGTTTAGGATATGGGACTAGGGTTCACTCTCTCGAGCTGAGTGTTAGGATATGGGACTAGGGTTCACTCTCTCGAGCTGAGTGTTAGGATATGGGACTAGGGTTCACTCTCTCGAGCTGAACCTCATGTCGACCCACTCATTAGGCCATAAATTTAGTAGTCTTGGTTTTACGACTTCTGTCTCTAGAAAGCCGAAAACACATGAGTGAACTTGTATTTGCAACTACAAATCCATTAGATTCATCCAAAACTACTAAACGAAATCAAAATTAAACTACATTTAAACTAACAGCAAGCAAGATCCAACAACTAATCTAACCCATATTCACAAAATCACACCCCAAGAATTGGGGTTTTTAGCCACACATCAAGAGATAGAAATTTATACCTAAATGAGCTTGCATTCAAATGGGTATGAAGATTTAAGTCTTGTTACAGGCCAAGAATGAAGAATCAAAGAGACCCAGCTCCAAATCTTGAAAATGAAAACCCTCTTCTTCTCCAAGTCTTCAAAAACCATCTCAAACTAAGAGAAAAATATAAAAAAGTAATAAAAATTGTAATAGTGTTCGACACATAAAACTACAACTCTAACTAGTATTTATAGCTTTCACAGATTTGTGCTGCAGCAGATCATTCGGTCTCGTTAGACGGAATCGTCGATCAACTCGGCGATTCGCCATTTGGTGTAGTTCATCGCCGTCTAGCACCAACATTCAGTATAGTCGTGCTCTAGGTCATTGGGAGACATGGTTTTGCTTCGCGGAATTGCTCGGCGATTCGCCCTTTGGTGTAGCTCATCGCCGTCTAGCACCAGCCTACAGTATAGTCGTGCTCTGGGTAATTGGGCAACATGGTTTTGCTTCGCGGAATTGCTCGGCGATGCGCTGACTTCTCCCTTTTTCCGCCGACGTAATCCTGTCCTTCAGGGATCAGTACACTGGGAAAAAGGGTGAATTAAGACCCTTCGGCGACCCGCCAAGCATGCTTGGCGATGCTCAGGCTTCAGTTTCTTCATTCTTTTCAGCCTTTTTGTTCCTTTTTGGACCTAAGTGTTCATGCTTCCCCTAAAACTTCAAATACCTGAAACTTAAGTGTTTTCATCAGATATTTAGACTAAATAAGCATTTGAGGACACTTTTTCTATTAAAATAAGTCCCTAAATGAGTCCAATTAGTGAACTCATCAACACCCCCAACTTAAACTTTTGGTTGTCCGCAAGTAAAACTCAAGTTCTACAGTTCAAATAGGATGTCTGAAATAGTACTACACAAGACTAAATCATCAACATACACAACAAGACTCAAATTACTCATGCAAAGATCAATTGTGTACTCAAAGATTCAAGTTCTGACACACCATTACCAAAGATTTTCATGCTCGCAATACTTACTACTTGTGCAAGTTCAAGCTCAACAAAAACTATCTAAATGCCCTCACATAAAGAATGATTCCACATTCACACACAGAGAGGTTAATCAATTCAAGATCACGAATCAGATGCAATGCTCACACTCAAAAAGAGTAACACAATGCATGTTTTCACCCATAGGTTTGCCTGTATTTTCCAATTAACATTTGGTTCAGCTCACTCAAGATCACAAAGGTCTTTTCAAAGCTTGTAATGGGGATGAGTGCAAAGGTATGGTCATTTAGTCTCAGTGACTTTTTATCCTCATGAGATGTGGTATTCTCAAGGCATGCCATTCTTTTCCTTTATCAATTCTTTTGCTAGTGCTTCTAAGTCATCTTATTATTCACCTCCATGGATTGCTTGGAACCCTATTTCTTTTGTACTTTTATTCCACAATTTTTCTTTTTCATTCTTTTCTTTTCTTTTTTTTTTAAATGGAGGGTTTCCATTTTTTCGAAACACCATGGCTAAAGGGAGACTTTTCTTGCACTTCTTGACTTCTCCTTTTCCCTTTTTCACCCATCCCCAACTTAGGCTTTTGGCCTAACTTGGCTATTCGCTAAACCACAAATCAAGAGGATTATAGGTAGTGGATCAAGTAAGGTTTAGGGTTCATCAATGTTCTTTCAAAGAAAGGTAAGGCTCAAAGGGTGTTCAAGAGGGTTCACACGATCACAGGTAGGCTACAAAAGAGGTATATGTCAATTTGGCTCACTCTTCAAAAGTTGCCTAAGATCATCTCAAGATCAAGCCTTACTTAATCAATCGGAATAACGGGGAAAATTCTAGGTGTATTCACGCATAGTTCAGAGTAAGCTCATCACACAAGGCATTGATACTAAAGTCAAGCAAGGCTCAACACTTTAGCTAGTGTACAACGGTCATCACAAGAGAATCAATTTCATAAATCGCTAATCACAACGGGATGCAAAGAGTTCACATATTGTCTATCCAACTTCATTTGGTCTAGTTGTAGCCGTTCATTCATGTTTGTTCTATTGAGAGCACTATTCAAGTCATCGGTATTGATCGAAACCGAGACTCAAATTTACAATAGAACAGCCACTTTAAATAATAAGAGGTGGCGAATATTTTTGAAAAATAAAATATTTTTGGAAGGGTCAAAATAGCTTTGCAATTTAAAACAAAAAGAAGCAACAAGCTCAAACATTCGCACAAGCAGTAAAAAATAATTTCAAGCAAAACAGCCCAAATATGTATGCAAGACACCATTCAAAACAACACACAAAGGTGAGCCTCACCCCACCACAAATAAAAATATTTGTCCTCAAATGCAAATGTAAGTATCCAAAAGTAAAAATAGAAAAAAACAGAGAGGGGGGTAACGATGGATCCTGTCTACGCAGTCGCTCTATCTGTCGTGGCCTCAGCTCCCGGTGTAGTTCTCTAAATATGGGCATCAGTGCCCGGAATAACCTCAGAAGGACCAGCACACGACAATACGATATGATCATTGCAAATGAGTACCAAATTTTCGAGAGTAAACTCGGGATTCGGAAAACCAACCTTTGTGCCGATTAAAGTACTTTGAAATACTAAGTGGCAATGAAATCCAACTCCGAGCACAAATCAACAACCAATATAATTATGGAATGCAAATATATTTAAAACACTAACTAGGTGCGAGATTTGGAGAATTAAAAGCGACGGAAAGTTAAAGAGTTGGAAGTTTAAACCTTTGGCCCGTTAAGAAACCATCCAATTCTAGCCCATTCAGCGACATTAGTCGTGGTCGCCGATTCATTCAGCGACTCGCCTAGTGGATACTTACCTTGCCGATTTTTACTCGACATCCAGTTAATCAAGGGGTCCAACCGGTAGACTAGATCGTAATCGCCGATTAGGTTGGCCATTCGCCAATAAGGTCTTGGGCACACCAAGTTTTACAGACTCCACTTTGAAGTTGACTTTAGTCCAAAGGTGGTTTAAGTTGGGGTCGCCGACTTCTTCGGCGATGCGCCGACTAGACCTTTGGCTCTTTCATTTACACTTTTCACTCACTTTCCATACTTTGACCTACACAAACAACACACCATTATTTCTTAAAGAAAAAATATAGCGGTAAAACCTTGGGTTGCCTCCCAATAAGCGCCTTATTTAACGTCGTGGCACGACGCAAATCCTCACTCAAGTTCCATTACCGAGGTTTACTTCATTTTCATGAGGCCACCCCTCTTTTGGCTCTGGGTAAAGAGAAGATAGCACCTGGTCCATTTGGGACCTTTGTCATCATTCACACTCATTCTTCCTGTTTCAACACACAAACAAGCAAAACAAAACTAAAAATTAAGTTAGTAAAACTACAACTATTAAAAACAGAAATTCTACTTAACTAAGAATTCCAAAATAACACCACTCCCCACCAGCGGCACCATTTTGATGTTTGCGTAATCAACGACACATCTTCCAGTACGAGTGTCTATGATCGTGCAATAGTATAATAACCCAACTAAGGGTTTGGATCGTCCCAAGGGAGTGGTTTTGAAAATTAGTAGAAAATTAGAATTTCATTCTAACTAGTCGTAGCTAAAGAAATTAACGATTAAAAATATTTTAAATTGAATGGGTGACACGAACGTGTCAAATATCAAATTGCGAGTTTTGTCACAAGTATAGCAAAAAGAGTAAAACTAACAAAGAAATCTATGAATGAGAGGGCAATTCTTATGATGTCATAGGCACATGGGATAAACAAAACTGTTGGATATATGCTTTTCATAGAAAACTTATAAAAGTAATTTTGACTAGGCTAAGCTTTAAATAGAAATAAGCTCTCTCTCTCGAGAAACTTACCCCGTTTCAAATGGGTTCCTCTTGAACACCCACTTGCCGCATGAAGACCAGCCTATGCCTTACCCTACTCACTCTCTCGAGCTGAGTGTTTGGATATGGGACTAGGGTTCACTCTCTCGAGCTGAACCTCATGTCGACCCACTCATTAGGCCATCAATTTAGTAGTCTTGGTTTCGCGACTTCTGTCTCTAGCAAGCCGAAAACACTTGTATTTGCAACTACAAATCCATTAGATTCATCCAAAACTACTAAACAAAATCAAAATTAAACTACATTTAAACTAACAGCAAGCAAGATCCAAGAACTAATCTAACCCATATTCACAAAATCACACCCCAAGAATTGGGGTTGTTAGCCACACATCGAGAGATAGAAATTTATAGCTAAATGAGCTTGCATTCAAATTGGTACGAAGATTTAAGTCTTGTTACAGGCCAAGAATGAAGAATCAAAGAGACCCAGATCCAAATCTTGAAAATGAAAACCCTCTTCTTCTCCAAGTCTTCAAAAACACTCTCAAACTAAGAGAAAAATATTAAAAAGTAATAAAAATTGTAGTAGTGTTCGACACTTAAAACTACAAATCTGACTAGTATTTATAGCTTTCACAGATTTGTACTGCAGCGGATCATTCGATGTCGTTAGTCGGAATCGTCGATCAATTCGGCGATTCGCCCTTTGGTGTAGTTCATCGCCGTCTAGCACCAGCATTCAGTATAGTCGTGCTCTGGGTCATTGGGCGACATGGTTTTGCTTCGCTGAATTGCTCGGCGATGCGCTGACTGCTCCCTTTTTCCGCCGACGTAATCCTTTCCTTCAAGGCTCAGTACACTGAAATAAAGGGCGAATTAAGACCCTTCGGCGACTCACCAAGCATGCTTGGCGATGCTCAGGCTTCAGTTTCTTCATTCTTTTCAGCCTTTTTGTTCCTTTTTGCACCTAAGTGTTCATTCTTCCACTACAACTTCAAATACCTGAAACTTAAGTGATTTCATCAGATATTTAGACTAAATAAGCATTTGAGGACACTTTTTCTATTAAAATAAATCCCTTAATGAGTCCAATTAGTGGACTTATCAACACCCCCAACTTAAACTTTTGGTTGTCCTCAAGTAAAACTCAAGTTCTACAGTTCAAATAGGATGTCTCAAATAGTACTACACAAGACTAAATCATCAACATACACAACAAGACTCAAATTACTCATGCAAAGATCAATTGTGTATTCAAATATTCAAGTTCTGACACACCATTATCAAAGATTTTCATGCTCGCAATACTTGCTACTTGTGCAAGTTCAAGCTCAACAAAAAGTATCTAAATGCCCTTACATAAAGAATGATTTCATATTCACACAGAGAGAGGTTAATCAATTCAATATCACGAATCAGATGCAACGCTCACACTTAAAAAGAGTAAGACAACGCATGTTTTCACCCATAGGTTTGCCCGTATTTTCCAGTTAACATTTGGTTCAGCTCACTCAAGATCACAAAGGTCTTTTCAAGGCTTGTAATGGGGATGAGTGCAAAGGTATGGTCATTTAGTCTCAGTGACTTTTCATCCTCATGAGATGTGGTATTCTCAAGGCATGCCCTTCTTTTCCTTTATCAATTATTTTGCTAGTGCTTCTAAGTCATCTTATTATTCACCTCCATGGATTGCTTGGAAACCCAATTTCTTTTGTACTTTTATTCCACAATTTTTCTTTTTCATTCTTTTCTTTTCTTTTTTTAATATGGAGGGTTTCCATTTTTCCGAAACACCATGGGTAAAGGGAGACTTTTCTTGCACTTCTTGACTCCTCCTTTTCCGTTTTTCACCCCACCCCCAACTTAGGCTTTTGGCCTAACTTGGCTATTCGCTAAACCACAAATCAAGAGGATTATAGGTAGTGGATCAAGTAAGGTCTAGGGTTCATCAATGTTCTTTCAAAGAAAGGTAAGGCTCAAAAGGTGTTCAAGAGGGTTCACACGCTCACAGGTAGGCTACAAAAAAGTTATATGTCAATTTGGCTCACTCTTCAAAAGTTGCCTAAGATCATCTCAAGATCAAGCCTTACTTAATCAATCGGAATAACGGGGAAAATTCTAGGTGTATTAATGCATAGTTCAGAGTAAGCTCATCACACAAGGCATTGACAATAAAATCAAGCTTTACTCAACACTTTAGCTAGTGTACAACGGTCATAACAAGAGAATCAATTTGATAAATCGCTAATCACAACGAGATGCAAAGAGTTCACATATTGTCTATCCAACTTCATTTGGTCTCGTTGTAGACGTTCATTCATGTTTGTTCTATTGAGAGCACTATTCAAGTCATCGGTATTGATCGAAACCGAGACTCAAATTTGCAATAGAACAGCCACTTTAAATTACATCAGGTGGCGAATATTTTTGAAAAATAAAATATTTTTAGAAGGGTCAAAATCGCTTTGCAATTTAAAAGAAAAAGAAGAAACAAGCTCAAACATTTGCACAAGCAGCAAAAAAATAATTTCAAGCAAAACAGCCCAAATATGTATGCAAGACACCATTCAAAACAACACACAAAGGTGAGCCTCACCCCACCACAAATAAAAACATTTGTCCTCAAATGCAAATGTAAGTATCCAAAAGTAAAAATAGAAAAAAACAGAGAGGGAGGTAACGAGGGATCCTGTCTACGCAGTCGCTCCATCTGTCATGGCCTCAGCGCCCAGTGTAGTGCTCTAAATATGGGCATCAGTGCCCGGAATAACCTCAGAAGTACCAGCACATGACAATACGATATGATTCTTGCAAATGAGTACCAAATTTTCGAGAGTAAACTCGGGGTTCGGAAAACCAACCTTTGTGCCGATTAAAGTAGTTTGAAATGCTAAGTGGCAATGAAATCCAACTCCGAGCACAAATCAACAACCAAAATACTTATGGAATGCAAATATATTTAAAATACTAACTAGGTGCGAGATTTGGAAGATTAAAAGAGACGGAAAGTTAAAGAGTTGGAAATTTAAACCTTTGGCCCGTTAAGAAACCATCCAATTCTAGCCCATTCGGCGACATTAGTCGTAGTCGCTGATTCATTCAGCGACTGGCCTAGTGGATACTTACCTCGCCGATTTTTACTCCACATCCAGTTAAACAAGGGGTCCAAACGGCAGACTAGATAGCAATTGCCGACCAGGTCGGCCATTCGCCAATAAGTTCTTGGGCACACCGAGTTTTACAGACAACACTTTGAAGTTGACTTTAGTCCAATGGTTGTTTAAGTTGGGGTCTCCGATTTCTTCGGCGATGCGCCGACTGGACCTTTGGCTCGTCCATTTGCACTTTTCACTCACTTTCCATACTTTGACCTACACAAACAACACACCATTATTTCTTAAAGAAAAAATAAAGCGGTAAAACCTTGGGTTGCCTCCCAATAAGCGCCTTATTTAACGTCATGGCACGACGCAACTCCTCACTCAAGTTCCATTACCGAGGTTTACTTCATTTTCATGAGGCCACCCCTCTTTTGGCTCTGGGTAAAGAGAAGATAGCACCTGGTCCATTTGGGACCTTTGTCATCATTCACACTCATTCTTCCTGTTTCAACACACAAACAAGCAAAACATAACTAAAAATTAAGTTAGTAAAACTACAACTATTAAAAACAGAAATTCTACTTAACTAAGAATTCCAAAATAACACCACTCCCCGCCAGCGGCACCATTTTGATGTTTGCGTAATCAACGACACAACTTCCAGTACGAGTGTCTATGATCGTGCAATAGTATAATAATCCAACCAAGGGTTTGGATCGTCCCAATGGAGTGGTTTTGAAAATTAGTAGAAAATTAGAATTTTATTCTAACTAGTCGTAGCTAAAGAAATTAACGATTAAAAACATTTTAAATTGAATGGGTGACAAGAACGTGTCAAATATCAAATTGCGAGTTTTGTCACAAGTATAGCAAAAACAGTAAAACTAACAAAGAAATCTTTGAATGAGAGGGCAATTCTTAGGATGTGATAGGCACATGGGATAAACAAGACTGTTGCATACATGCTTTTGATAGAAAACTTATAGAGTAATTTTGACTAGGCTAAGCTTTAAATGGAAATAAGCTTTCTCTCTCGAGAAACTTACCCCGTTTCGAATGGGTTCCTCTTGAACACCCACTTGCCGCATGAAGACCAGTCTATGCCTTACCCTACTCACTCTCTCGATCTGAGTGTTAGGATATGGGACTAGAGTTCACTCTCTCGAGCTGAACCTCATTTATACCCACTGATTAGGCCATCAATTTAGTAGTCTTGGTTTCGCAACTTCTGTCTCTAGCAAGCCGAAAACACATGAGTGAACTTGTATTTGCAACTACAATCCATTAGATTCATCCATAACTACTAAACGAAATCTAAATTAAACTACATTTAAACTAACAGCAAGCAAGATCCAACAACTAATCTAACCCATATTCACAAAATCACACCCCAAGTATTGGGGTTGTTAGCCACATCAAGAGATAGAAATTGATAACTAAATGAACTTGCATTCAAATGGGTATGAAGATTTAAGTCTTGTAACAGGCCAAGAATGAAGAATCAAAGAGACCCAGATCCAAATCTTTAAAATGAAAACCCTCTTCTTCTCCAAGTCTTCAAAAACCCTCTAAAACTAAGAGAAAAATATGATAAAGTAATAAAAATTGTAATAGTGTTCGACACTTAAAACTACAACTCTGACTAGTATTTATAGCTTTCACAGATTTGTGCTGCAGCGGATCATTCGGTGTCGTTAGTCGGAATCGTCGATCAACTCGGCGATTTGCCCTTTGGTGTAGTTCATCGACGTCTAGCACCAGCCTTCAGTATAGTCATGCTCTGGGTCATTGGGCGACATGGTTTTGCTTCGCTGAATTGCTCGGCGATGCGCTGACTGCTCCCTTTTTCCGCCGACGTAATCCTTTCCTTCAGGGCTCAGTACACTGGAACAAAGGGCGAATTAAGACCCTACGGCGACTCGCCAAGCATGCTTGGAGATGCTCAGGCTTCAGTTTCTTCATTCTTTTCAGCCTTTTTGTTCCTTTTTGAACCTAAGTGTTCATGCTTCCACTAAAACTTCAAATACATGAAACTTAAGTGTTTTCATCAGATATTTAAACTAAATAAGCATTTGAGGACACTATTTCTATTAAAATAAATCCCTAAAGGAGTCCAATTAGTGGACTTATCAACATCCCCAACTTAAACTTTTGGTTGTCCTCTAGTAAAACTCAAGTTCTACAATTCAAATAGGATGTCTCAAATAGTACTACTAGAGACTAAAGCATTAACATACACAACAAGACTCAAATTACTCATGCAAAGATCTATTGTGTACTCAAAGATTCAAGTTGTGACACACCATTACCAAAGATTTTCATGCTCGCATTACTTTCTACTTGTGCAAGTTCATGCACACCAAAAAGTATCTAAATGCCCTCACATAAAGAATGATTCCATATTCACACACAGAGAGGTTAATCAACTCAAGATCACGGATCAGATGCAATGCTCACATTCAAAAAGAGTAACACAATGCATGTTTTCACTCATAGGTTTGCCTGTATTTTCCAGTTAACATTTGGTTCAGCTCACTCAAGATCACAAAGGTCTTTTCAAGGCTTGGAATGGGGATGAGTGCAAAGGTATGGTCATTTAGGCTCAATGACTTT
>NW_006238965.1:1228381-1235858 GCF_000226075.1 Solanum tuberosum
CAACACCATGGGTTAAGGGAGACTTTTCTTGCACTTCTTGACTTCTCCTTTTCCGTTTTTCACCACACCCTCGACTTAGGCTTTTGGCCTAAGTTGCCTATTCACTAAACCACAAATCAAGAGGATTATAGGTAGTGGATCAAGTAAGGTCTAGGGTTCATCAATGTTCTTTCAAAGAAAGGTAAGGCTCAAAGGGTGTTCAAGAGGGTTCACACGCTCACGGGTAGGCTACAAAAGAGGTATATGTCAATTTGGTTCACTCTTCAAAAGTTGCCTAAGATCATCTCAAGATCAAGCCTTACTTAATCAATTGGAATAACGGGGAAAATTCTAGGTGTATTCATGCATAGTTTAAAGTCAGCTCATCACACAAGGCATTGACACTAAAGTCAAGCAAGACTCAACACTTTAGCTAGTGTGCAACGGTCATAACAAGAGAATCAATTTGATAAATCGCTAATCACAACGAGATGCAAAGAGTTCACATATTGTCTATCCAACTTCATTTGGTCTCGTTGTAGCCGTTCATTCATGTTTGTTCGATTGAGAGCACTATTTAAGTCATCGGTATTGATCGAAACCGAGACTAAAATTTGCAATGGAACAGCCACTTTAAATCACAAGAGGTGGCGAAATTTTTTGAAAAATAAAATATTTTCGGAAGGGTCAAAATCGCTTTGCAATTTAAAACTAAAAGGAGCAACAAGCTCAAACATTCGCACAAGCAGTAAAAAATAATTTCAAGCAAAACAGCCCAAATATGTATGCAAGACACCATTCAAAACAATACACAAAGGTGAGCCTCACCCCACCACAAATAAAAACATTTGTCCTCAAATGCAAATGTAAGTATCCAAAAGTAAAAATAGAGAAAAACTGAGAGGGAGGTAACGAGGGATCCTGTGTACGCAGTCGCTTTATCTGTCGTGGCCTCAGCGCCTGGTGTAGTACTCTAAATATGGGCATCATTGCCCGGAATAACCTCAGAAGGACCAGCACACGACAATACGATATGATTATTGCAAATGAGTACCAAATTTTCAAGAGTAAACCCGGGGTTCGGAAAACCAACCTTTGTGCCGATTAAAGTACTTTAAAATGCTAGATGGAAATGAAATTCAACTCTGAGCACAAATCAACAACCAAAATATTTATGGAATGCAAATATATTTAAAATTCTAACTAGGTGCGAGATTTGGAAGATTAAAAGCGACGGAAAGTTAAAGAGCTGGAAGTTTAAACCTTTGTCCTGTTATAAAAAAATCCAGTTCTCCCCCATTCGGCAACATTAGTCGTGGTCGCCGATTCATTCAGCGACTCGCCTAGTGAATACTTACCTCGCAGAGTTTTACTCGACATCTTGTTAAACAAGGGGTCCAAACAGCAGACTAGATCGCAATCGCCGACCAGGTCGGCCATTCGCAAATAAGTTCTTGGGCACACCGAGTTTTACAGACTCCACTTTGAAGTTGACTTTAGTCTAATGGTGGTTTAAGTTAGGGTCACCGACTTCTTCGGCGATGCGCCGACTCGACCTTTGGCTCACCCATTTGCACTTTTCACTCACTTTCCATACTTTGACCTACACAAACAACACACCATTATTTCTTAAAGGAAAAATAAAGCGGTAAAACCTTCGGTTGCCTCCCAATAAGCGGCTTATTTAACGTCGTGGCACGACGCAACTCCTCACTCAAGTTCCATTACTGAGGTTTACTTCATTTTCATGAGGCCACCCCTCTTTTGTCTCTGGGTAGAGAGTAGATAGCACTTGGTCCATTTGGGACCTTTGTCATCATTCACACTCATTCTTCCTGTTTCAACACATAAACAAGCAAAACAAAACTAAAAATTAAGTTAGTAAAACTACAACTATTAAAAACAGAAATTCTACCTAACTAAGAATTCCAAAATAACACCACTCCCCGCCAGCGGCACCATTTTGAGCAATTCGAAAACACATGAGTGAACTTGTATTTGCAACTACAAATCCATTAGATTCATCCAAAACTACTAAACGAAATCAAAATTAAACTACATTTAAACTAACAGCAAGTAAGATCAAACAACTAATCTAACCCATATTCACAAAATCACACCCCAAGAATTGGGGTTTTTACCCACACATCAAGAGATAGAAATTTATACCTAAATGAGCTTGCATTCAAATGGGTATGAAGATTTAAGTCTTGTTACAGGCCAAGAATGAAGAATCAAAGAGACCCAGCTCTAAATCTTGAAGATGAAAACCCTCTTCTTCTTCAAGTCTTCAAAAACCCTCTCAAACTAAGAGCAAAATATGAAAAAGTTCTAAAATTTGTAATATTGTTCGACTCTTAAAACTACAACTCTAACTAATATTTATAGCTTTCACATATTTTTGCTTTGTGGATCATTCGGCGTTGTTAGTCGGAATCATCGATCAACTCGGCGATTCGCCCTATGGTGTAGTTCATAGCCGTCTAGCACTAGCCTTCAATATCGTCGTGCTCTGGGTCATTGGGTGACATGGTTCTGCTTCACGGAATTCCTTGGCAATGCGTCGACTGCTCCTTTTTTCCGCCGACTTGATCCTTTCCTTCAAGGCTCAGCACACTGGAACAAAAGGTGAATTAAGACCCTTTGGCGACTCGCCAAGCATGCTTGGCGATGCTCAGGCTTCAGTTTTTTCGTTCTTTTCAACCCTTTTGTTCCTTTTTGCACCTCCTGTCCATGCTTCCACTAAAACTTTAATTACGTGAAAATTAAGTGTTTTCATTAAATATTTAAACTAAATAAGCATTTGAGGACACTATTTCTATTAAAATAAATCCCTAAATGAGTCCAATTTGTGGACTCATCAGTGACCTACAATGGATCCCACTTACGGTCCGTTGTTCAACCTACGTTCCGTAGGTGGCCTCCGTCTGTGGCACCTTCAACTTTTGAAAATCTAATTTTTTGTCCTTTCTAGAATCCGGGATGTTACATTATCTCCCCCTGGGAACATTCATCCTCGAATGAAGTTTGAACTAGATAAGTACGGAGGGAAGGAGTTGCAATCCCTACCACTAAGTACTAGAAACATATATCTAATTGAACTGAGTTCCAAGAACATGCAAATACTCTGAAAATGCAAAAACAACTGAAGGAACATGATACTAAGATTGAATTTACGCTAGAGTACTAAGAGACTGGGGAGGAACTATTGCCTCAAGCTTAAACATAATCATAATGAAAGAGGTGAGGATACTTGGCCTTCATGGCTGCTTCTTCTTCCCAGGTAGATCCCTCTACGGACGGACTCTTCCACAAAACCTTCACTGACACGGCTTCTTTCTTTCTCAACCTACGAACTTAACGGTCAAGAATCTCAATTGGAACCTCTTCATAAGTGAGACTCCTTCACAGCTACACTCTCTAATAATACTATTGATGCCGGATCACCCACACACTTCTTCAACAAGGAAATGTGAAAGACATGATGAACCGTTGCTAGTTCTGCTGATAACTCTAACTCATAAGCACCTTATCAACCGTTTTTAGGATTCTGTAACGACCTACATATTTAGGACTGAGTTTCCCTTTCTTGCCAAATCTCATCACCCCTTTCATAGGTGAGACCTTTAGCAAAACCCATTAATCAATCTCAAACTTTAAGTCCCTTCTTCTTACATCTTTATAGGACTTATGACGACTCTGAGCTATCTTAAGTCTATCTCTGATGAGCTGAACTTTTTCCATAGCTTCATAAACTGAATCTGGCCCAATAAATGCTGCTTCACCTACTTCAAACCAACCAACCAGAGATTTGCATCTACGCCCATATAATGCCTCATAAGAGGCCATCTGAATACTTGAATGATAGCTATTATTATAGCAAACTCTATGAGAGGTAGGTGATTATCCCAACTGTCCTTAAAATCGATCATGTAAGCTCTCAACAAGTCATCTAAGGTCTGAATGGTACGCTCTGCCTGGCTATCCATCTGTGGATGAAAAGTTGTGCTGAGATTTACCTGAGTACCAAGACCTTTCTAAAATGATTTCCAGAAATGAGAGTTAAACTGAGGAACTCTATCTGAGATAATAGACAAGGGAACACCATGCAACTTGAGTATCTCATGGATGTAGATTTTTGCGTAGTCCTCCATTGAATCGTTAGTCTTGAAAACTAAGAAGTGAGCGGACTTAGTGACACTCTCTACTATTACCAAGATGGGGTCATGTTGTTTGCGAGTACGAGGTAAACACTTGATAAAGTCCATGTTTATCATTTCCCACTTCCATATAGGAATGCTAATCTCTTGTGTCATACATCTTACTTTTTGATGTTCTACCTTAACATTTGGGCAATTTGGACACTTAGCCACAAAATCTGCTATGTCCCTCTTCATGTAATTCCACCAAAAAACTTCTCATAGGTAACAGTACATCTTAGAAGCATTTGGATGAATGGAATACCTGGAGTTATGAGATTATGTAAGGATCTGCTGCCTCAACTCACCCACCTTAGGAACACATAAGCGATCCTAGTGGCAAAGTACACCATCTCCGCCTTGGGAGAAAACCTAAACTTTCAGCTGATGATTTGCTCCTTCCAACTTAAGCATAGAGATATTCCTATCCTCTAACAACATAGCATTCCTTCATTTTGTCCCACCAAGTTGGATACCCAAAACAGAAACTTACTCATATGTGCCCTTAGATTGACAACCATATGTGGAGCATACCTTGAGAGTTGACTGAACTTCAGCCCGTACTCTTGGACTAACATTGTACCTTGTCTCAAATTCATAAACTCCTGAGCTTTAGCCTCCCTCAACTCTCTCGGAAGAACATGTCTAGAAAAGCTCCAGTAAAACACTCCCAAGTCAAAAAGAGTTGTACCTGCACCCCTGTTTTCTTTCCCTTGAGTGAAACAAATGTGAGCTACATCCTTAAGTTGGTAGGTTGCCAGCTCCACCTTATCATTACCAGTCACTTGCATCACTCCAACAATTTTCTTAAGCTCATCAATGAAATTTTATGGGTCCTCACTAATCTGTAACCCTAGAAACTCAGGCGGATTCATTCAAACAAAATCTTGAATACTGGCTATTGCTAACACACTATTAGCACTTGTCGAAACTAGAGTATGTTGGTTGTTCTGATTGGCCACACTATGAGGGAGGACAGTGAGATGCAACAGCGATGACATCAATAATGCACTTGAAAGGGCGACAGGCTTTGAGCACGAGTACTAGAGCATTATCACTACACGGACTCTGGATGACCTAAAGGGATGGATAGCTTCCCTTATTTTTGATGCCACATCGAGGTGGATTGAGGCCGGAGAACCTATCGAGAAGAAGGACTTGAACATAGTAGCTCCGTACTGGTTTGGGTTCATCAGCAGCTCTATCATGCCGTCATAGAAAGAGTCCATTCTCCACCACCCAAAAGCAGCTTGTCTCTGATCTATCATAGCCAGTAAGAGGCTGAACTTGGGGATGATCATACAGAAAGAGATGGCCCTGAGGGCCAAACAACAGCAGATGTCCCTTCCATTTCCAGTACTCATTACAGAGTTATGTCGTCGGTAGGATTTCCTTGTGAAGAGAAGAGGGATGTTGAGGTTACACACACATCTTCCACCGACATCTGGTGCATAGAGGCTGAGTACACACGGGACGAGGCTGATAGGAGGAGAGCAGCTCCGGTGGATACATCCTCGGAGGTTGATATTGATTCATTACCTGCAAAGGTAGCCTTGCCTACTGCGGCCTCTGGGCCTTCAGGTACATCTACTTCCATTCCATCTCAGGCCCTGAGTTCTTCTGCTGCTCCCTCGCCCCCTAGATCTGTTGTTGGTACCACTGCCTCCAGGATACCGATTATACAGGCTATGCTCCTCAAGATGGAACACCTAGCTTATTTTGCAGATGTGTGGGCTTCTAGGTTAGATGTCGAGGTGCCCTGGATGATTGAGAGAGTTATTACTACTGTGTTGACTCCTCTAAGGGCTTCTATTGATGCCCTATCAATGAGAGTTGAGGTTCGTGAGAGAGGGAAAGGGGTTACCACTGAGGTTATGCCTCTGAAAGTTGATATGTCTGAGCTGAGGAAGGTGTAATGACCCTAAAAATGAAATAGGAAGAACTAGAGCCTCTCATGTGTTTTTGTAGCGGTTATCTTGTTTAAATGATAAGTTTTGGCTTTTGAGGCTTAGTTTGAAGAGTTTTGAGGAGTCAACGTCAGGACACGTGTTAAACTTTATGCTATGAGACCTACTCTAGGTTGGTTGAGGGTACTAGACAAGGAGCCAAGCTAAAACTGTCCCAAGTTGGTTGCTCACTGCCCCAAAGACCACGGGCACCACCACGACCAGTGGTGCCCTAGACGGTTCGTATTCTTGGGTGTGAAGATCACTTGGTCTCAAGGGAGGCAAGGCAACTTTGCCTAGGTGCTGCCTCATCTTCACGAATTCTACATTGACTCGTGGTGTGCACCACGGATCGTGGGAGCCCCCGTGAAGATGCCTTGGGACCTTGAGGGCTTGACATGGTGGAGAGGCTCACTGGTCAAGGGACCACGGGCACCACTACGAGCCGTGGTGCCCCTCACGACCCGTTTAGTTGGGCGTGGTCCTTGACGGGCTGCCTCAAGTTGTGGGTTTGTTGGTAATTTCGTTTTAATGTTTTATTATTTGGGGTTGATTTTAAATGGTTTATATGATAAATATATATGGTTTTAAGTGTTTTAACAAGTCATTTACTCTCTTTAGACCCTAAATCAAAACCCTATTTCCTTTCTTTCCCAAAGTCTTCTCTCTAGAAACTCTTTTGGAGCTGAAGGTCAAGTCAAGCTAGGGTTGATGATTTCATGGTGTTTCTTCTTCAATTTCGTTTGGTTCTTGAAGATTAAGGTATGGGGACTCTTCATCTTTTATTCCTTCTTCAATCAAAGAGTCAATTCAAAAGATTTCAAAAGTTGTTCAAAAACTCAAAATAAACCTAATTTCAGTTCTAGCATGGGTTCTTGCATTAATTGATTTTAAATGATGTTTCATGTTGTTATTAATGATTATTGATGGTTTTAAGAAAGAAATCTTCATGAACCCATGTCTTCTCAAATTCTCTTAATTTGGCCTAAAGTGTGTCTATTGATTTTGAGTAATTGATGAAGGATTATCAGTGGTTTGATGTGGGCTGTTCTTATATGATCTTAGCTATGTTGAATTGTGGAAATTGTTATTGAATTGTATAATGTGAGGTAGTAACCTTGAATGGTCATAAATTGGGATTTAGCCTTTATATTGGTTATTGGATATTGTTTGCTTAGCTTGTATAGTTGAATGTTGTTATTATCATTGTTATTGTATTGTAAGTTGTTGGACTATGAGGATGATGAAGATAGCTATGGAAAGAGGGTAAGTTGATCTAACTTGATGAATATTGTATAAGTTGCATGGAATTGAGTATTGTGGCTTATGGCCTTTGAAAAGGGTGGTAAGATG
>NW_006238965.1:1236485-1236595 GCF_000226075.1 Solanum tuberosum
ACTTATAGATGGATGGAGCCGGAACGGCATGAGAATCCTTATCTAAGAAAGTTAAATAAGTTATTCTTATGAACCTTGATTGGCTAAGAATAAGAAATGGGGACTTTCTT
>NW_006238965.1:1237259-1273023 GCF_000226075.1 Solanum tuberosum
ACATGTGTTCTTCTAGTTAAGCATGGATTGTATATGGATATATGTTGAGTATGTGTATGGTTGGTTATGGTCCTATATGTGAATGTTGACTTGTATTATGTCTCTTATACTTGTGAAGTGTAGGTTTTATCAAAATGATATGAAAGCATACATTCCTTGTAAATGTCTGTTGTGCATGTTTTTTCATGGTCTCCATACTTAGTACTTAATTGTGCTAACCCCTTTCTTTCCCTTTTTTGACTAAAGTGTAGGGATTGGGAGATGGTGACATGTCATGGCTACTTGATAGGTTTCTAAGTGTTGAAGATGAAGACTTGGTGAGTCCTCATAGATTCGAGGACAATACCCTACGTGTCCCTTTGGATGTATTTCTAGTATTTTTCTTAAGTCTTGTATGGGCTTAGTCCCAATGTTGTATTCAAGTATTAGATGGTTTTGAGACATCATGTATAAAGTCTAGAAAGTCTTTCGTTTGTTATTTAATGAAAGTATTCTTCATGTGTAAAGAAAATTTTAAATTCCTTATGATTTTTAGTGTCTATGCGATGAACGAATGCTAAGAGGCTTGTATTAGACCTCCGAGAGGTCGAGTACGCCGTGTCGCGACTTGGGGGTGCTCTCGGGTCATTACAGAAGGATGTGGATCATCTGAAGTCAACAAACTTCACTTCACTTTTTGAGTCGGCAGAGGTCCCTAATGTCTCGGGTGCAAATGTTCCGGCATGTTCTGATACGCCTCTGGCTACCATCGGAGATGATATTACGGAGGATGCTGCTGCTTCTGAGTCTGAGGATGAGACAGATGAAGAGCAGCTTGAGGAGCGAGATGCGGCTATTTATGAGGATCTGGTCAATCTAGAGGGAGCCATGTTCAAGATAGCCCAACAGGCCTCCTTGAGAGACACTACTATGGCCGACTCTAGCAGAGCTACAGATGAAGAGACATCAGGGACTGATGCCCATCTTCAGAGTGTTACACCAGGCACTGATGCCCCGACAGACATAGTGATTGTGATGCAGACTTCACTCCAGGCTTAGCCTGGCAAGATGACATTTTTACCTCCGTCTATGTTATTTTTATTGATTATCTTTGTTTTAGTTGCATTTGAGTACAACTGCTTATTTTTGTGGGTGGGGTGAGGTATTTCTATACCTATCTCTTGTGATTCTATTTTTTTTGGGAATATTGGGTTTTGTTGATCTATATATGTGTTTTGATCTGAATCTTGTGGATGCTTGAGCTTGTGGCCCTTTGTTTTGAATGGAAATGGTTTTTGAACATAATTTTAAAAAAAACTCCACCTCTATTGCGTGTGATTGTAGTTTTTCTTGTGCGAATTTGAGTTTCGGTTGTGATCAATACCGATGACTTGAATAGTACTCTTAATTGAACGAAATGAATGTGCGGCTACAATAAGGCCAGTGAAGTTGCATAAGCAATGTGTGAACTTTTAGCATCTCATTGTGACTAGCCGACTATCAAATGAGGCTCTTGTGATGAACATTGCACACTAGCTAGAAATTGTGGAGTCTTGTTTGATATTGGGGCCAATGCCTTGTGTGATAAGATTACTTTGAACATTGTGTGTGATGACACCTAGAATTTGCCCCATTGGTCCAGTTGACTAAGTGATGCAAGCACTTGAAATGATCTTAGGCAACAATTTTGAAGAGTGAAATAATTTGACAATATACCTCTTTTGTGGCCAACCTTGTGAGATTTGTGAACCTTGCTTGAACTCTCTGGAGCTTTATCCTTTTCTTGGAAGAAACTTGAACAATGGTGATCCCTGTTTATCCATTTACCCATAACTTTCATGAAGTGTGATTTGTTGAATAGCCAACCTAGACCAAAAGCCTAAGTTGGGAGTGTGGCGAAAAGAGAAGGAAAATCAAGAAGTGTGAGAAATCCCCTCTTTGGTAATGGTTTTGAAAAAGATGGAACCCCTCCATGTAAAAAAAAAAAAGAAGAAAGAAAAGAAAAAGAATGAAAAAGTTGTGAAATAAAGTAGTGGAAGTCGCAAAAGAAATGGGGTATCCGGTAGTTCATGTGAAGTTGAACAATGGAGTGGATTATGAGCATGATTTAAATGTTAAATAAAAGGAGGAAAAGTGATGTTCAAACCACACTTCATGAAGGTAGAAGTCACTAAGCCTAAATGACCATACCTTGACTCTCAGCCCCGTTACAGGACTTGAAAAGACCTTTGTGATCTTGAGTGAGCTTAAACGAATGTTGATTGTAAAATAAGGGCAAACCTATGGGTGAAGTCGTGCATGTGTTCATCTTTGTGAGTGTGATAGTCGTATGTTATTCCTGAACTCTAAAGTGTTGAAAAATTGTGTGTAAATAAGGAATCATCTTTGTTGTGAGGGAATTTGAGTACCTTTGTTGAGCCTGAACCTGCATTTGAAGCTAGTATTGTGAACTTGAGTATCTTTGATAATGGTGAGTCACAATTTGAATCTTTTAGTGCACAATTAATCATTGCATGAGTAAGTTGAATCTTGTTGTGTGCATTCATGTCGAGTCTTATGCAACACTATTTGAGACATTCTTTTTGAAATGCTGATCTTGAGTTTTACTTGAGGACAAGCAAAAGTTTAAGTTGGGGATGAGTCCGAGATTTGGACTCATTTGGGGCTTTGTTTATATAGATTTAGTGTCCTCAAATGCTTAATTTGTGCCATAAATTGATGTTAAAGCCTTGATTTTCAAGTATATGAATTGACAAGCAAAGCAAGGACACTAACAAGAAAAAAGGAACAAAACAAACTAAGGAAGTGAAGAAAGGCGAGCCTGATGATCCCTAAAAGCACTTGACAAATCGTTGAGTGGCTATTTTGACCGCCTAAAGTTCCAGTGGGCCAGCCCTGAGGGAAGAAACCAAGTCGGCGACAGAAAAGGGGCAGTCGGCGAATCGCTGAACAGTTCAGTGATGCAAAGAGTGATCGCCAAAAGTTACAGGACTTGAGGATGCTGAGAGCCAATGCAAAAAGGCGATAGAAATAGCAGAGGGTGGTTCGCCGAACCACTCATCGAGCCCGACTTACCTTGCCTAATGGCCCTTCATGGCTTATTTTTGGCAACTATAAATTTGATTTTAAATAGTTAACTTACGTTGCTGTTTTAGTCTAGAACAGTTTTCTCTTGAGTTTTTGATAGTTTCTTAGTAGACTTGAAGGCTTTTTGAGACTCAATTTGGAGATTTTGCAAGTGGGTTTCAAATTTTCTGCAAATTAAAGACATTGTAAAGGCTTAATTACTCTTACCCAGTTGATGGCTAATCGCTTTGGTAACAGTTTTTACTCTTTTATGATGTGTGGCAAAAAACCCCAATTCTTGAGGTGTGATCATGTGATTATGGGTTAAACTAGTTTATGGGTATTGTTGCTTACTAGTTTAAATGCTATATTGAAGTGTTTTTAATCATTAGTTGTGGTTTAATTTATGAATTGTAGTTGCAAATGCAGTTTTAACCTTGTGTTCTTAGCTTGCTCGAGAGAGAGAGGTTTTAGAACAAAGATTATTGATTAATGAATTGTAGGTATTGGGTTTAGTTGGGTTCAGCTCGAGAGAGTGAATACTAAACCCAATCTTACCCATCTTGCTCGAGAGAGTGGATGAATTAAGGTGTGGGTTGTTCGTCATCGCTATGCTTGTTGATATTCGAAAGAAATCACCTGATTCGGGATAGTTGTTTGAGAGAAAGTTATATTCCTTATAGTCTAGCCTACCTACTGATTTTTAGTTGCTTACTAGTAGTTTCAATTACCCATATATCGAAATTTGGTTATAATCGATCACATCCCGAGAATTCCTCTCCTTATTGTTATTTCAAATTGTTTGTGGCTGCATTGTAGTTGATAATTGAAATAAAAAACACCCCAAATCCGACATTCGTATCACCCCTTTTTATTTGTTTCATGTCTTTGTTCGATAATTACTATTCCTATATCTAGTTAGATCACATTCGTACTTCTTGATTGAATTTGAACATGTACCGCTCCCTGTGGGATTCGACCCCAACTCAATTGTTGGGTATGTATTGCTTAACGATCGTTTGCACTTAGAATTGGATGTAGTGTATTTGATAATCGTTAAAAAGACTAGTCATGGGTCCACGGTCCGTTGTCCAGGGGTCCGCAGGTCGGGAAAAATTCTCTGACAGAGAACTACAGTGTGCAGGACGGACCGTGGGTCCATCCACGATCCGTAGGTAGGGGTTCTGTGGGTGACAACTGACAGTTAAGTTGAGGGGTAGTTGGGTCTTTTCCGATTTTAATTGAATTGAAGTGGTGTCGTTTTGCCTAAGTCTAAGACACCTATATAAGTGATTTTAACGCCCAAAATCCCACAATTAAGTCATACTCTCAAAATTCCAAAAGAATTCCCAAAGCTCCTCTCAAATATTCTCTCTCTAGAAGTTGGAAGAAGAAGAAGGAGATTGAAGCTAAGTCAAGATCAAGTCTCCAATTTTCAAGCTTGTCAGGGCTTTGTAATCAAGGTAAGATGGATTTTCCATCCATGGGATCCTTCCTCCCATGGAGTCCCCTAGAATTCCACAATTTGAAGAAGAATTTCCCCAATTTAGTTAGGGTTTCTTCCATTGTTGTGGGTTTTGAAGAATGTTGATCCAATTGAATTGATTAAGATTTTTTATGATTGAATTGATCGAATTTCATGTATTTAGGATGAAATTACATGTACACATGCCTATCCTGTGATTTTAGGGTTGAATTGATAAAGTGGGTTTGATGCCATGTGAGGGAAATTCTATGGGTTAGATATCTTCTTATCGGATTGATGAATTTTTAATGGAAAGTATCTAGATTGAAGCATATATGATGAATATGATGTTAATTGCTTGAGATTAAAGCATAGATAATGATCATGAGATGTAGTGCTTTGAGAGTAAAGCCTAGACTATGCATTATTGATTGTAAATGCGATGATGTGGAAGAGATACTTCCTATAATGAATTGATAAGCATGATTGGATGAATGTGAAAGTTTTAATCACATGAATGATTCTAGGTTGAAAGGATTGCTCACCTAAAATGAATCTAGACTAAAATGCTTAATAAATGATGAGGCTAAAGGCGATTACCCTTCACCTCCATATGAAAGGATGTGAGGTGATTCCCCTACTCCTTAGAATTGAACAAGAGGTGAGTCCCCACATTCTTACTATGATGAATGGACATGGAAGCGAGTACCCATGCTCCTTATGAAATGATGTGGAGGCGAGTACCCATAATCTAAAAGTAAGCAAGGCAAGAGATGAATACCTATCAGCCTTTATAAGTTAGGCATAGAGGTGAATCCCCATGTCTTTAAAAGTAAGTATGACTAATGTGATTTGTATGATGATGATTTCTTGGAGTGTTGCTAGATATGCCTTTCATGATGTAAGCTTGACTAGAGGAGGATGACCTAAGTCTTGGATAAGGAAAAGTGAGGTTACTTAAGGGAGTATTCCTCTACCATTATGATGCTTTATATATATTGATTATGTTCATGCCTTATGTCTAATCTTGACTAATGTTCATGTTTATGTTGTTTATGTCATACATCATATTTAGTACTTGATTGTACTAACGCATACTCTTGCCTAAATTCTTGTCAAATGTAGGGTCGGCATTCCTGATTCACACACTTGTGGCTAGGTTTCTAGAGGATTGTGAAGTGAAGCTTTGGTGAGTCCTCATTGTATTGGAGGAATGGATCACTATATCTCTTTATGTCTTTCTTTTACTTTTGAGACTATTGTATGGGCTGCGTCCCAAGATTTACATTCTCTTATGTTCTAGATGGTTTGAGACAATGTCATGTTAGACTTCCGCTTAATTTTATAAAAGACTTTGATTGAATTGAAAAGTTGTAAATTCCCGTGCCATTCCTATTACTTTATGTTATGATATGCTAAGTGGCTTGTATGAGGCCTCTCGGGGTCCGTCTTGTTACATCTAAGGGGTACCCCTGGGTCGTGACACTAATTTAATTACTTTATATCTATCTTTCAATTAAATACACATAAGTAAACGAATAACCCAAAATTCCTATTTAAATTCACAGAAATACTCAAATAATTCTAGTTCTCAAAACGACATAATGGGTCGTTACATTATCTATGACTAAAACAAATGTTCGTCCTCGAACTATAAAAAAAATAGAAAGTTCTTAACACTCAAAACACTGGATATCTATTATATGTGTCTGACTCAATCTTCCAATTAGTTTTTAAAATCATGCAATATTTTCACCGAACCTTTACTAACACAATTTCCTCGACCTCAACTTTCTGATTTGCCTATCTAACATGGTTACCAATTACTCCTCAAAAGTCATATTATGATCACTTACTATTGAATCCCACTGGATCACATGAGAACCATCATGATGATACTTCTTTAGCATCGAAATATAAAATATAAGGTGAACACCTTGTAAATTAGGTGGCGAAGCCAACTAGTAATCAACTCATCAATATGTTAAGCAATCTCAAAAGGACCAATATACCTTGGGTTCAACTTGCCTTTCTTTTTGAATCTCATCACAACCTTCATGAGTGAAATCTTCAACAAAATATGTTCTCTAACCATGAACTTTAAATCACATACCTTTTGATAAATAAAAACTTTTTTCCTACTATGAGTCATGAGAAGCCTATCCTCAATCAGCTTAACCTTACATAAGGACTCTCTAAACACATATATACCTTACGGCCTAACCTCAAATGCATCAAACCAACTAATTGAATATCAACGTCTTCTACCATACGACATATCAAATGGTGTCATCTCAAGGCTCAAATTGGAACTGCTTTATATGTAAACTTCACTTAAGATAAAAAATGATCCCACTGACCACTAAGGTCAAACACATAAGCTCAAAATATATCCTCAAGGACCTGAATAGTCCATTCAGACTGACCATTTGTCTGAAGGTGAAAGATTGTACTAAGATCCACTCACGTATCCAACTCATTCTGCATAGACCTATATAAATGAGATGTAAATTATGTACCTCAATGAAATAATAGAAATTGACATTCCATACAAGCGAATAATCTCCCAAATGTAGATCTAAGCTAACTTCTCCGAACTATAAGTAGTTTGAATTAATATGAAATATGTAGACTTGGTCAATTGATCCACTATAACCCATATAACATCAACTTACGCAAGATACGTGGCAACCCTACCACAGTATCCATAGCAATATGCTCCCACTTCAACTTTAGTGTAAGCATCATTTAAGCCATACCTTCATGATTTTGGTGCTCATACTTTACTTGATAACAAATCAAACACGAGATACAAATCCAACTATGTCACTCTTCATACGATACTTGCGATAATATTACTTCCAATTATATCTTAGTTTTCTAAATGAATAAAGTACCTCAAATTATGGGCATCTTCAATGATAAGTCTAGTCAATTGATATGTATGAGGAAGACAATTTTGATCTCTTATCATCAAAATTCCCTGACCATCCAAAATTGCCTCCTCCTTGTAACACCTTTTCTCAACTCTAACGCAAATTTACATCATCAAACCATTGAGCTAGATTATGCTTCAATAAGGACAACCTCGTCTCCATGTACGCTAACACCCTATGTACCATGCTTTAAAATATCAAGTATCATAAAGTTATTGAATAAGTTCGGGTCATTCATATTCAAAAGACTCCCTCTCACCTTAAAAAATCTAGATTATACATACTTAGTGCCTTTCAACTTAAGAAATCTACTACCATGTTCGTCTTGCTCAAATGATAAATGATAGTCGACCCATAGTTCTTGAGAAACTCTAACCATCTTTGCTACCTCAAATTAAGATTCCTCTTATTGAATATATATTGAAATACCTTACAGTGTATATCATAATAATGCCTCCAAATCATTAGTGCAAACAGTATAACTGTCAACTCTAAGTCATGGGTATTATAGTTCTTCTCATGAACCTCTAACTACCTCGAACATAAACTATAACCTTCCCCTTCTATATCAATACACAACCAAGATCAATATGAGAAGTATCATAATATACAATAAAATATCTCTCCACGAGTAGAGTCAAAATCAAAGTAGTAGTTAATAAAGTCTTGAGCTTTTGAAAACTCACCTTACACTCATTAAACCACTGAAAAACTGCATTCTTTTGTATCAACCTAGTCAATACAGATACAATAGATGAGAACTCCTCCACAAATCATCAATAAAAATCTACAAGACCTAAGAAACTTTGAATCTCGGGAATGGGAACATGTTTTTTTCTCAATTACAAACTGCCTCAATCTCTTAGGAATCCATCATAGTACCTTTCTTAAACGCTACATGGTCCAAATATGCCACCGAACTAATTAAAACTCACACTTTATAAACTTGCATAAAGCTTAATCTTTTTCATATTTTAAAGAAAAAATCTCAAATGATGCTTGTGATCCTCTCTACTATGAGAGTATACCAATATATTATCGGTAAAAAATAATGACAAAGAAATCCAAGTACAATAAAAAAGAAAAAAAGCCATAAGGATACACTTGATCTAATAGATCTCTTACTCAGTAAGTCTTGTTATTGTTCTTTCAATTCCAAAGGAGCACTCCAATAAGAATAATAGAAATAGATCAAGTGTCCAACTCTAAGAAAATACTAAATTTGATATCATGATCAAGTAAAACACTTCCAAGAACTTTTTTACCATTAGAACTCATTTTAATGGAGAATTATCGATACCAGTATCCCAAACATAATTCCAGTATGTCATGCTTCACTTACTCTTTTTACCAGTTGAGAGTTCACAATTGAAAATATCCTTCTCGGATAAGTACTAAGAGTTTTCTGCCACTTCATTTTAGGAAGACTTGAAAAATATGAGGCTGTCGCCTTTGTCTAATACTTTGAAAATGCATGAATGGAGAAATCCAATCCAAATTCAAAAGAACTAAGTTTGTCCATGTGTCATGTACTACCAAGTTAATAACATAAGATCAATGTAATCGATCTATCACTAAACCCTATCTACATGTGTAGAAATACATACAGACATAGAAAAAGAGTCACAAAGTATATTTAAATCTAAAATAAGGTGAGTACTTACGTAAGATGAAGTAAATCAACACTCGAAATAAAAATGTAGTCAATCGAGAGCATATCAAATGATACTTTGAACAACCTTGGTTACACAGTACAATTAGTTATTTACTACTATAATATTCCAATCACCGTCGTATTGTTGTAGGATCTATAGAGTTATTCATAACTACTATGCATATGTCTCTATAGATGTCCTCATATAGCTTCATACAAGTATCCCTTTCAAAATCCTTTAACTAAAGAATCTTTCTCCCCTTTTACTTTCAATTAATATTGCCAATCCTTAATTCAATAACAGAAAGTTTCCTCACAATATAAATTTATCACTATATATCATTAACCCTCAATTCAATGTCTTTGTTGGCTGATACTCAATTTAGCCCTTTATAATAGCTTGATGTAGTAGACTTAACCCACCTTATGGATTATATCAAATGAATATCAACATGGCAATAATGCCATCCAACTTAAACTATTCAAATTATCTTCAGTATACCTATACTCCAAAGGATAGAAAGGAAATCTACCATATGAATCTTATAACAACACATACCTTCTCAAACGTCATTAGAAGCGATAACATTTTATGTCTTTGTCCTTCCTCAACTTATCCTCATAGACTTACCATAATCACTATAATCTTATTTGATCAATTGATCTTCCTAATCTTACACTTCTCATAAAGAAATCAACATTTTACCATTTCATTACTGAATTATTCACCTATCGTAAACACAGGTCCTAAAATTGTTCTAATAAATTCAAATGAAGTTCAAGTATCTTTTTCTAAATCACACCTCAAGAAAACCTTTCTTACTATTTTCAACCTCGTCAATTTCTTTATTTTTTGAATCGAAATGCTCATTACCAAGTTATTTTTATAACCATGTAACATTCATACTAAACCACACAATACCATCCCCTACCACTGAGGTAAAACTTCAAAATGTTTCCTCACCATTGGTGAGAGAATGGAACAAAAATTTTGATCTTAAACCAAACCACATACGCACAATAACAAATGAAAGTTTCCTAAAGTCCTATAGCCTCTCCAAGATAAGTAACAGATGTCTCCGCACAAATCCGCAAGACTCTACTAGACTCACCTCTTGTACTCGTGAGACCGATGAACCTAGGGCTCTGATACCAAGTTTTCACGAGCCAAAAGTACAAGTTGTGATAGCACCTATGTTCCCAATGGATAGGTAAGCCAACCCAATAAGTAACCAATTCAACTTAATATGTGGAAAGTTATGTAGAAATCAATATCTAGAATACTAAGTATTTTATAATACAATGCGAAAGAATTAAAATACCACCCCAAGATTCAGTGTCATAAGTACAAGAACTTCTAAAGTCAATACAAGTCTCTAATTATTTAACAAGTCTAAACATAAGAAATATCCTATCAGAATACCAACACTACCTAATAACTAGAGATAGAAGAAGGTATGGGCCGCAGAATATCAAAGCAGCTCACCACAACTCCAAGATAATCCAAACTCAAACTCAAGCTCCAAGAAATGCGCTCAAATTTGAAATATAATCTACACCACAAAAGAGTGTGACAAGTTTAGTATGAGTACAAACCCATGTGTACCCAATATATCTCATAGACCGACAATGAAGAAGTAGTGACAAGAGTATATAAGAAAATAATTCATTAATTTTACAAGTCCACATTGTACTTATCAACCAAGTGTTCATCAAATAGGGATACTCAAATATCACGTAATGTCCAAACATCAATGGAACACATATTCAAACAAGAATGAATGATGTAATGAGATGCAATGCAATGCAATGTTACACCATGAAATCATATTCAAATGCCCAGTACTCTCTAAACCGTATATACATGATACTCCTTAGAAATACATCGAGAGTTCATGACCCATGGGGGACTTGCGAGGTCCATATACCGACACGGACAATCTTCATGTGTATGTGTGGACGATCTCAACGCACTATCATAGTATCAAACAATCCCAGCACAGACGATCTCCACGTGCCCAACATATAATCATAACCAATCTCTCGCAGGGATGATCTCCACGTGCAAAAATTATAATAATAACTCAATCTCAACATGAATGATCTCCACGTGTTAGACCTTTACTCATACTCTATCTCATGACAATGCATGTGCACAATATAATATCAATAAAAGGGGATGATGAAGTATCTCAATTAATCAATTGTCGTTAATTATCAAAAATATACGGATCCAATAAAGAAACACAACCACACAAAAGAAAACAAGTCACTAAATACATCTTCTAATGCCCATATGTTTTGGCATTCTCGAATTACAATCTATCATATTATAGTTACAAACCTTTCCTTTAATAACATTGGTACTCGTTCCAATGCCCGTCACACCATTGGTACGAGACCCCCATATTTTGCCCTTTCTCGTTGTCTATCCTATTTTAAATCTTTAATTAGAAAATATTCCTCAACAAAGTTTAGAAAGTCTTAACATACCTCGAAAGTCAAACACGTGCCACAAGTTCTTCAACATTTCATCTTTTCTTTTTGTAAATCTTCAAAGCCTTTCCAATCTATCAAATATGTAATCCTCATAAGAATATGAATCTAATGGCACACGTATTACTATACTTCTAACCAATACCCCAAACTAACTCTAAAAGTTTAATTTCGACCCATAAGGACAAAACTAAAATTTGATTAAAACTAAGTTACCGATATCGCAGACCCCAAATTTATATCACATAAACAAATTATAGATGTCACGATCCAAAGTAGCCTCAAGGCATAACATGGCGTATAAGACCCCGAGAGGCCCCATAAAAGCCATTTAGCTTTCGTCATACAAGATAACAGAATAAAAGAGACTAAAATGATAGTTTCAACATAGCAAAGTTTTATAGAGAAAACCAGAAATCTAAACATCGTCTCAAATTCGTCTAGTAAATACGAATGAATCTGGGTGTAGCCCAAACATCATGTTCAAAACTGAAAGTAAGGAAGGACTGAAAATAATAAATGTCCGGTTCTCAAAGCATGAGGACTCACCAAAGATTAGATTCTCCTCAAAGAACTCTAGCCACAAAACTTGGAACCCGGACTGTCTGACCCTACATTTGAGGAAATGTAGGCAAGATTATGCATTAGTACAAACATGTACCAAGTATGATAGACATGCATAAAAACATATAAAGTCATGCTAAAAGGGACATCTTCATAAGCATGCAATGATCAAGCTAACACATGAATCTTGAAAGTTAGAACACATAAGCCGTAAAACATAATCAATACAAGTGAACAACAACTTAAAACATACGTAAGATACTTCTTGAAGTAACCTTAGTTCATCTTAGCTTGCTTGTGGAAAGTAGCCTTAACCGACATATAAGACCATGTGAGCTATCAACATAGAATCCGGTGTGGCCCATACCGAAAAGGGGTTGTCCTATTTGCCAAGGTAAGGACCATGAACTTCTAGCTTATGTGGATCAACTACCTAATGTCTATCTAGACAATCCTATGTTAGCACATAGTTTATGGGACACGGGTAATCACCATTTGTCCACTTGATAATAAGCTTAACTTCCAGGGAATAGTTTTTATCATATTCGACTTAGCTCTTAAAGGAACATAGGTAATCACCTCTTGTCCTTACATCATGTGACATGGGTAATCGCCTCTTGTCTTTCAATTAGAGGGCATGGGTAATCATCTCTTGCCTCAACATTAGAATAACTCTTTAACATTGTTTTATTTTAGGTGAGAAGACCTTCCAACCCTAATAACCCTTATCATATGAGAAAACCTATCACAATCAAGATTTCATGTGTATATGAGAAATCATTTCAACAACACAACCATAAAAACAACATTGATACTTCACTCTCAAACATCCTTAAAACATCTACATAAATTTCATAAGAACATGCTTGATTTCATAAACCTTTCTTTCATAATCCAGAACCTACATCATATGATCATAATTTGGAAAAGATGGAATTACATGGGTTCATCGACGGATCATCATAAAAACATGATATTAACTAAATTCATACATAAAAGATCATAGATCAATCAATTAAATCAATAATTAAAAGAACCTGTAACATAGAAGAAAACCCCTAACTCAATTTGGGATTTCTAACTTCTAAAATTGAAGAAGTTGGGAAATCCATGGAGGAAAGGGCTTCATGGATGAAAACCATTACACCTTAATACCAATTGCTTAAATTCAATGGAGGATTAGGAGAATTGACTTGAAACTCTAGATTGGACCCTTCTTATTCAAGCTTTCTAGAGAGAGAAATATTTGAGAGGAAGACTTGCTCTTCTTTTATAAATCTGAGAGAATGATTTCAATTGGGGAACTTTGGGGTTAAAAACACTTATATAGGGTTTTTGGTGCAGGGTAAAATAACATAGTATTAGGCTAGAATAATTAAGAAAAGACACAAATGCCCCTCTTAAAATAATTGTTGACACCAACGACGGCCGGATCGAGGGTTCGTTGGTCAATCCATGGACAGTCCTGTTAGAGCGTCGTTTGGATCAGAGGCTAGGCTTTGAGGCCTTGATCGATGGTCCTCATCAACATACAGTGGGTCCAACGATGGTCTATTAACCCCGACCGTGGATCTTGGCTTTTGATCCTGAATTTTCTCTGTGTATGGGGCTTACCTACAATACCTACTTACAACTCGTGAATTGTCATGAGTCTGATATTTTGACTCATTTAGGGCTTTGTTTTCATAGTTTTGTTGTCCTCAATGCCTAATTTATGCTTTAACTTGATGTTAAGGTGTTGATTCGCAGCAATGAAGGCTAAGAAGCAAGGCAAGGACATTAACGGGCAAAAAAGAGCGTAGAAAGCTGAAGAAGTCGAAGAAAGGATATATTGGTGATCGCCAAGACTACTCGGCAAACCGCCGAGTGGTTCTTCATCTCACCAAAAGTTCCAGCGTGCCAGCCCTGGGGAAGAACCATCTTGGCGATGGACATGGATAGTCGGCGGACCGCCGAACGAATCGACGACCTTGATCCTGATCACTTAAAGTCACAGAACCCTGAGGCTAAAGATTTAAGGAAAATCGACGATTGAAGGGTACCATTGGCGCATCGCCGACTTGGTTGACAATTCTTGACTAACTTCGTCTAATGGTCCTGGAAGACATAATTTGGGAAACTATAAATTGGATTTCAAAAGGCAGAAAAGGAGAGAACTCTGGAATCCAGTCTTGAATCCAGTTATTTCCTGAGTAATTTTCCATTGTAGAACTTAGAGCTTTCTTTGGAAACTTTATTTTACGTGGTTTTGAGGAATTTTCAATTGGGCTTTTTAATTGAGTTGATTTGAAGCATTGTAGAGACTTGGAAACCATTACCCAGTTCATGGATAACATTATTGGTAAATTTTACTTCCTTTTCGTGATGTGTGGCTAAAACCCCAATTCTTGGGGTGTGATCATGTGATTATTTGCTTTAATTAGCTTATGGGTATTATATTTCACTGATTTAAATGCTTATTTGAAGTGGTTTCAATTGATAGTTCTGTATTAATCTATGAATTGTAGTTGCAAATGAAATTCTAACTTAATGTTTAGGGCTTGCTTGAGAAAGAGGTTTTAGAACTAAGGTTTTCAATTGATGATTGTAGTGATTGGATTGTTGTGGTTTCAACTCGAGAGAGTGAATCTTAACTCAGTCCTACTTATCTAGCTCGAGAGAGTAGATAATTTGAGGTATTGGGCAGCTTATAGTGGTATGCTTGTCGAGGTTCGAGAGAACTCGCTTGAATCGTAATAATTGTTTTAGAGAAAGCTATTGCATCTATAGTCTAGCCTACCCACAGAGGTTCAGCAATTGTTAGTAAACTAAAAGTACCTATATAGAGAAATTAGCTTATAATCGATCACATCCCCGAGAACTCCTTTCTCTACTTACTGATTCCCCTGTATTCATAATTGTTATAGTTACTAATTGACAAACTAAATCCCCCCATCTGACATCTGTGTCAATCCCTTTGATTTATTCAAATAATTTCTACAATTTCTATTTCTATAACCGATTAGACCACATTTATAACTTTGTGATTGAATTTGAACTTCTCCATGTGGGTTCGACCCCAACTCTTTGTTGGGTTTTATAATAGATTATGATCGCCTACACCAAGTATTGGATAAGGTGTAGTTGAGCGTTTATCAAATTGGACAACGGACCGTCCTGGTGAACCATTGAAAAATACAGAAAACTTGACATTTTGAAAATAATAATGTAGCCAAACACGGACCTGACTTACAGTCTGTGGGTCGTTCCAGGGGTATTGGATGGCACCGTCGAAACAGGCATAGATTTCTGAAAAATTGAATTTTTTCTATCTTTTCGAATTCAAGGTGTTACATTATCTTCCCCTTGGGATCATTCGTCCTCGAATAAGATTCAAGACATCATAAGGAGGGTAGGAACTTAAAACCTAACAGCCCAACATGCATGAAATTACATAAATGCACATATCAGAGGAGGAAACATCAACTCCAAGCTAGCATGTTCAAAAAATCATATCACAAAGTCTATATGCAACTCATACTGAAATGCACATAAATATGTAGAAATCAATCAAGTTGACTCATTTTCTCAAAACATACGATTTTTCATGAACATGCATAAATGAGGAAATCATGGGAATATCTAAGACACATGATACCAAGAAAGTAAACCATGAGGAACTCAATACGACAGGCTAGAGTAGCGGTAGAAGGAAATAGATGAGGATAACGGGACATCATATCGGCCTCGGCCTCCCAAGTAGCACCCTCAACTAATTTATGCCTCCACAAAACTTTTACGAAAGCGACTTCTTTATTTCTCATCTTCTTGACTTGCCGGTTTAAATCTCAACCGAAACTTCCTCATAAGAAAGATTCTCCTTAACTCCCAAATCTTCTAGGGGAACTATAATTTTCGGATCACCAACACATTTCTTCAACATGGAGACATGGAAAACTGGATGCACGGATGCCAATTCATTAGGAAATTCAAGTTCATAAGCAACTTTACCAATACGTCTCAAAATCTTATATGGGCCTACATATTGGAGACTAAGCTTTCTTTTCTGACCAAACCTCACACTACTAAAAAAATAGCATTTAGCGACAGATTTTAGCAACGAATTATATTCCATCACTAAATAACGACGGATTAGCAACGGAATTACCATTTTGTTGCTAGAATTACAAACATTTTTTTTGAGTTATGATATAGTGACGGATTCGTGACGGAATATTTTTTACGTCGCTAAATATCAGCGCGAAAGTTTGGCGCCCAAAATTTCCTACGGATTTAACAACAAATTAGTCGTGAGAAATTTAATTAACATTTAGCTACGAAATTAGTGATGAAAGATTCATCGCTAAACTTTTAAATATATTTTTTATAAAATATATTATATAGTGACGGAAAAATCCGTCGCTAGAATTTAATCTATATAAATATCTTTATTTGGTAGCGACGAATGTTACAATCCGTTGCTGAGTCCGTTGCAAAATTTATTTATGTCATATGTTCTAGGGAAAAATTTCATTTCAACATTTACACTTTCATCTGAAGAAAGTGAGCTCTCAACCTCTCTAATGGAACTCTCATCTGAGAAGTGAGCTCTCAACCTCTCCATCTCTGATCGATGAAGTGAGCACATTCTTCTTCATCTCTCCATCTTCAATGGATGAACACTCTTTTTAACTCTTTTTTTCCTCTATCTTCATTAGCTCTATATGCCTTCAAAGTTTAAAGTAAATTTTCTATTAACAAGTAAGTACTCTTTTAGTTCAATCAATTAATTGTTTAGTTTAGTAATGTATTTTGTTTTGGGGACAATAGTTGTTGTGCAAAATCAAACCCGATTTATGTGCAGTATTTGAGGTTCCAGTTTTGGGGAAATGGGGTTTCGTGAGGTTCCAGTTTTCGGTAAGTAAGGTTGAAATTTTTTGAAAATAGGAGCTTAGAAGTTTGGGTGTACTGAAAATAGGATTTTTTAAGAAAAGATTCAATCATTTTGTGCGGTGTTTGAGGTTCCAGTTTTCTTCTCTGGAGACTTGATGAAAACTGAAACATTTGAGATAGAGGGCTGCTTTTGGCATTACAACTTAATGATTTTGTGCAGTGTTTGAATACGTGGTTGATGAGCAATACTTCCACCCCCATTTGCCCCATTTCCTCTATGATTTTTCTCAACATCTACTATAACATCCTTGGTTGCTGCTAACTCAAACTTACTAGTGTCACCACTTATGTCTGCAACAACACTATTATTGTCTCTTTCTAGTGCACTAGTAAGATATTTCGAGACATGGACACCTCTGGTTTTCAACGTGTGAGTGACGACCTGTTTGTTACTACTAGAGCGCATAATAGGATAACTAAACACGGAAAGAAAGCAACATTCATTTCCTTTGGAGCTAACCAAGAAATAAGTTTATTTTAATATGCCTGCTCTTTCTGCATTACGAGTGTGCCTCGTGACACCAATCTTACGAGAAACAAATTTGCACAATGTAGTTACTCTCTTGCATTTATAACCAAGTGTACTTTAATCTAACAGCTCCAATTCTGCAGCAGCGTACTTAGTGTTGATGTCTTATTTCAACACTGATTTACTTTTTTTTTGCGATGTAAATTGCAGACTGATTTATGTTTTATTTTATACTGCAGATAGCTTTTTTTTGTTTGTGACTAGTGGTTGTCGACCTGATTCGTTTCACTAAAAGGTATCACTCTTTTTCTCCCCCTCCCTTAACTCCACAGTAGCTTTTTTTTCTCCAGAAAAATGTGTTGGTTTAATTTTTCTGTTTATAATTTTGGTTGGATAAGTTTTCTGGTAATAAATAATGTTAGTTTACTAGGGATGGCAATGGGGAAGGTCAAGAACAGGGCAGGGTAAAGGTTTAATGGGGCAGGGTAGGGCAAAGGTTTAATGGGGCAGGGCGGGGCAACGCAAGGTAGGGCAGGGCAGGGCAGGGCGGGACATAGTTAATATTTTAAAACAATTAATAGGGTAGGGGTGGGTTCATGAGAGGTTCCTTAGTTTGAGCACTTTGTAGCTTGCCAACAATGCTCAGATTGATCTACTCGAAAGGAAGATTTACAAAAGAACAATACACACTCCACATTGTAGATGAGCTTGTTTGCTTAGCGTAAAGATTAAGAAATTCGAGCTGACTTTAACTATGAGTCTATGACTAAGTCATGCTAAATGTTAGGCAACTCATCCAAGATATACCATATTAAAATCAATTAACTCTCGACTTTTAACAATGTGTGTTCAACAGATCTCTACTAATTCTTGAGCTGAAGTGTGTTATGTGCCTTCTCGATTTCTAAATTGTTGAGCTCAACAAATCATTTTCTTAAATGAATGACATTACTTGACTTAATCATGTGATAGTTCTGATGTAAATGGTTTATATATCAATATTACTTTGATGAGCACAGTGTAACCATCAGGTCCAGATTCCTTATCAAAATCATATGATCTGATAATATTTAGCATTTCAGCCTTTCAAAAGGTTTCTCCAGTTCCCTAGTATCTTGTAGTTGTGTTCAAATTTTCTACAGATTTCTACTAATTCTTTGTGTAAAGCTTCTAATAGAAGTCCATGGTTCTTTTAATAATTTGTTCCTTAATTTATATGATCTCTTCTGATAGAAGTCAATGATAGCTATTACACTCTTGTACTTACAGGTATCAGTTCTTTCTGTTTATCTGCAAGCTTACATCAGCGGCAATTTTAATACTTTAGCACACTTTCACTTAATTGAAAAGTATTTCACTCAGGTAGCTAAACTTTATTTTGTACTAGTGATAACTGTTTCACTCTAATTTCTGTTGCATCAATAGTTCTCATTATTATGCATTATGCTTAATTTGTTGTTTCTCTCTGATTTGATTTAACAACACTATTATATTTGTATATAGGTATGGCTCAAGGAAGAGGTAGTGGCAAGTCCTCAGGTAGAAGTAATCTAGCTATTTGTGTAAGCATGCCAACTATTCCATGCCCTCTATAGTATCTTCTCCATTGATAATTGATGTTTATCACCCAATGTAGATATAATGGTATTGGTCAGAAAGAGTAAAAACTGAAACTAAACAGTGCATAGAATCAGAGACACTTGAGAAAGAAGATTTGGGCATGAAAGTTTGAGGACATTTGAGTATTAGCTGTATCAATCAATCCATTAAACCTGTTTGTTACCGAAATATTTGCAATAAGACTCTCAATTTGATTTGTTGCTCCATTTAAACCTGATGTGTTAGCTGAACAGGATACACATTCTACAACTGTCTTTCTTGCTTGATCGTCAGCTTGTATTTTGGCCTCCAATTCTGTATAGGGGGTTTCCTTTCTTGTTTAGCATTCTCTTCTCGACCTTCTTTCTGTGTAATTTGGGGATTTTAGGATCGAAAATTCATGTGAGTTGTAGCCAAAGGGTAGGTGCTGTTAGTTTTTTGCCGGAGCATTACAGCAGGATGAAAACTGCCAAATTTTTTACACTTTTAAGGATGCTTTTTGTTAACAAGCATAGTTCAAGGATGCACCTTAAATTATACGTTTAGTGTAAGGATATTTTTTTGCCAAAAAACACTATTATTATATTGTAGAAGCTTCTTATGTAGTTATGAAGAAATTTCCAAAATCACTTAAAAATATGATGATCAAGAGGGATAAGATACTCAAGAAAGTGATGGATTTTGCTAAACAAAAGAAAAGGATGTTTTCGCGGGAGTTTGAGGAAGGGATTTTGAGGAGATTGTTCTTTCTTTTTTTAGAGAGAATCCAGACGACACGCCAACTGCTAAGGAGCTTTTGAAAATTCCGTTCTTTGGTGAAATTGAAAGGTTTAAGCAATTTGTGTTGAATACTAATAATTGAACAGTGAAAGATCAAAACAGAAAATATTGATATCTATAGTGTGTATTACTTTTGTTTAGGTATGAAATGAGTTGTTTTCTTAGTTGGGATCATATGGTTCATATACATGAAATGGAACTTCTGCGGATCTGTCGTCTGATTCTTCCTTCTGTTTCTTTATTTCGATGAAATGTTGGTATGTTCGTATGAAGTTGATCATTCTCTATGGATAATGCATCTGTTTATGAACACTAAATGAATTCTGGTTCTCCAAATTGGGCTGCTGATCCATTTCTTGACAACAGGCAGCGAAAACACATTCCTATTAGGATCTTGCACTTTATAGATGGTTTGTTCTTCGACTGTCTAGTTGTTGCCATAATTAGCAACTAAGTGCCCTCATGATCTCTCACAATATGCTCACTTGATCCAATTGAAATATATTAGATCCCATAGTTTGTTAAATTTCTTAGCATGAAATTTGAAGGCCCAATTAGTACATTAATGTTAATGCTTAAAAGGTTATGCATGTTTTTGTATTTGCCTTCAAAATATATTTTATTCCCAATGTTTAATGCTTTCATTTTTCCTCTACTTAATACAGGAAAAATATGAAGAAATATTGCGGGAAAAAATAGTGTCTCAAGCTGATATTGATCAATGTGAAGCATTTTATCAAGCTGTGGGGGCAGAAAAGAAGAGAAGAATATACGATCTTGATTCTAAAGCAAAAGTTACAACGGGCAGAAACTTTCTACCTCATCATCAGTACTTCCTTCAATTTCTCAATCAACATCGATAACAAATATGGATAAGTTTGTAAAGCAAATGCTTCCTGCACTTACTAATCACTTTCTTCCCGTTGTTATGGGGAGGGTACAAGAAGGGAGTACTCCCATTGATAACCCATCAACAGTGACACCTTTAGTGCCTCCTTCAGCTACTACTAATGAGGACGAGGTTGATCCTTAATTAGTTTCACGTGACAATCGTATCCCTTTTTGTTTTATTGTCTGCTTTTTTGGAAAGTACAAATTCTGCAGTAAAAATATTTGATTAATGTAGGTTCTTTTAAGAACAGTTGATATATTGTTTTGGATGTTTTGAATCAAAAATATGAGATTTCGATATTCTATATATTTTGAACCATCTATGATATTATTTTATATGTTTATTATTTTTGGGGTATTTAGCAATTTAATTTGAATTATATCAGCAGCATATTGAAAACAAAATAAATCAAATTTACAAGAAAAAATTTAGCAACAAATATGGCGACGGACCAGCGACGAACTTGTTTTGCGCCAAATGTGCTGGCTCAAATGACGGAATATGTTGCAACGGATTAGCAACGAAAAATCTGTCACGAATTTATTAAAAATGACGGAATGAATTGTGAAATTAGCAACGAATTTATAAATATAATGACGGATTAGTCCGTCGCTAAATTTGTGACGGAACACATTTTTTGTCACTAAGAGATTATCAACGAGCGATATAGTAACAGTCAATAATCCGTCGCTAATCCGTCGCTAATCATGTTTAGCGACGGAATATCATAGATTAGCAACGGATTTCGTTCGTCGGTAAAAGCTGATTTTTTTGTAGTGTCATTACACCGTTCATGGGTGAAATTTTCAAGTAAACCCAATCATTCAAATGAAACTCAAGATTTCTTCTTCTAACATTGGCATAGGACTTTTGTCAACCTTGAGCCGTTTTTAACCTTCTCTAATAACCCATACTATCTCCATAGCCTCATGAACCAATTAGGATCTTAACAAAGCAAATTCACCCACCTCAAACCAAACTATAGTAGATCTACACCTCCTACCATAAAAAGCCTCAAATAGAGACATACCAATACTTGAGTGATAGCTATTGTTGTAGGCAAACTCAAATAAAGGGAAGTGATCATCCCAATTACCCTTGAAGTCAATTTCACATTTTCTCAACATATCGAACGAAGTTAGAATAGTACGCTCCTCATTTCCATCGGTTTGCGGATGAAGGCCGTACTAAGCTTAGCACGAGTACTAAGACCGTTTTGAAAAGATCTCCAAAACTGAGAAGTTAATTGGGTACCACGATCGGGGATGATGGATAAAGGCACTCCATGCAAATTTACAATTTCTCTCAAGTATAACTTAGCATAGTCCTCTGCCGAATAAGAAATCATGATAGGAATAAAATGAGCCGATTTCGTCATCTGATCTACTAGAACCTAAATCGAGTCATGTTGTCACCTGGTACGAGGCAAGCCAATGATCAAGTCCATATTCAAATATTCCCACTTCCAAGTGGGAATGCTAATGTCTTAAGATAAACCTCTCGGTTTCTGATCAACTTTCACTTGTTAACAATTGGGACACTTAACCACAAATTATGCAATATTTTTTTTCATCCCATTCCAACAATAGATCTCCCGCAAGTCACGGTACATCTTGGTAGATCCCGGGTGAATGGAATATTAAGAACTATGGGCTTCTGCTAAAATCTGCTTTCTCAAGTCATCTATATTGGCAACACACAAACCACTTTGATATCTAAGTACGCCATCTCCCCCTTGGGAGAAAGCCTCGAACGACTTTTTAAGCACTGCTTCCTTTAATTCAACCAAAGTCAGGTGAAGACCTTTCTTGGCTTTCATATCCGCCAGAAAAGACAACTGTGACCCATTGTGAGCCATAACCCTACCTTCAGTAGAGTACACTAACTGAACACCCAACCGGGCCAATCTATGAACAACCAACCAACTTCTTTTTATCATCGTCGATATGAGCAACACTTTCATAGATAGTCGACTAAGAGCATCCGCCACCATGTTCACCTTTCCGAGGTGATAGAGAACACTCATATCATAATCCTTCAATAACTCAAGCCACCTTCTTTGGCGAAGATTTAGTTCCTCCTAATTAAACAAATATTTCAAACTCTTGTGGTCTCTAAAATCATCGACATGAACACCATACAAAGAATGTCTCCAGATCTTAAGAGCAAACACAACTGTCGCTAGTTCGAGGTTATGGGTAAGGTAATTCTTTCCTTAAATCTTAAGTTGCCTTGAAGCATAGGTGAAAACTTTCCCATTTTTCATAGGTACACATCCTAGACCAATTCTCAAGGCATCACAATAAACAACAAAACCATCAATCCCTACCGATAAAGTCAACACTGGAGCAGAAGTAAGTCTATCTTTCAATTCCTAAAAACTCTTTTCACATGCTTCGGACCATATGAACTTAACCGTCTTTTGAGTCAATGTTGTCAATGGAGAGGCAATCGATGAAAACCCCTCAATAAACCTTTTGTAGTAACCACCCAAACCCAAGAAGCTTCTAATATCCTAAGGAGATAGAAGTCTAGGCCAACTCTTAAACACATTCCTCTTTTTAGGATCTACCTCAAAACCCTTACTCGAAACAATATTACCAATAAAGGCCATGGACCTTAACCAAAAATCGCATTTGCTAAACATCACAAGGAGTTGTTCATCCTTGAGGACTTGCAACACAATATGATTGATATGATCATCCTCACTTCTGGAAAAATCAATATATCGTCAATGAATACGATCACAAACATGTCAAGGTATTGTCTAAACACCATATTAATCAAATCCATAAATGTCGCCGGATCATTAGTCAAACCAAACAACATTACCAAAAACTCATAATAACCATACCGAGTTCGGAAAGCCATTTTTGGAATATCATCTTCTTTCACCCTCAATAGGTGATAACTCGACCAAAGATCAATCTTGGAAAAGTAACTTGCCCCTTGAAGTTGGTCAAACAAGTAATCTATCCTTGGAAGAGGATACTTATTCTTAATGGTCACCTTGTTAAACTGTCGATACTCTATACACATATGGAGCGAACCATCCTTCTTTCTAACAAATAAAACTAGAGCACCCCATGGGGAGATACTCGGTCGGATGAAACCATTAACCAACAAATCTTTCAATCGTTGCTTTAACTCCTTTAATTCTGTCGGAGCCATTCAGTAAGGAGGAATGAATACCGGGTAAATCATCTGGAAACTTATTAACAACGAGGACCGACTCAAGAGTAGGGGTCTCGAAATCTATATCCTTCACTCTAACTAAATGGTATATGCAACCCTTAGAAATCATCTTTCTAGCTTTAATACAAGAAACAAATTGTCCCTTCGGCATAGAATTTCCCCCTTTCCACTCTAGGATGGGTAAATTTAGAAACTGAAACTTGACTACACGAGTTCTACAATCAATAGAAGCATAACATGAATACAACCAATCCATACCAAGGATAACATCAAAATCTAGAATAGCAAGCTCTACCAGATCAATAAGAGTAACTCTACAGGATAAGGAAACGGGACACATTATATTGATCCTCTTAGCCACAATAGAATTTCCAACAGGAGTAGAGACAGAAAAGGGATCTAGCAACACATTCGAAAGAATTTCAAACCTTATAGCCACATATGGCGTCAAAAATACAAGGTAGCACCAGGGTCAAGTAAATCATAAACATCAAGTTTAATGAATTTCAACTTACTGGTAACCATATTGGGAGAACCCTTTTGATCGTGACGAGTCTGAAGTGCATAGGACCTGTTATGCTTGGGAGAATTTGAACCTGAACCACTAGGACCGAATGAAGGATTAAGTTGAGTCCTTCGACGATTTCTCCATTGTTCTTAGCAACTAAAGGACAATCTCTTATCTCTTGGTCCATCTTGCCACAAACAAACCAAGCATTGGATCCCCTAGACACTTGACCTCGTGCTTCCTTCCACACTTAGTACAAGTAGGCAATAAAGACCCACTACCACTTTCTCCTTTAGGCTCAGGGTTAGACACGCTCTCTTGGTTGAACTTAGAAAGAACAATGAGGAACCTTGACCAGAAAACCATTGTTCGAACTTGGGACGACCATGTCCATCGGACCTTGAGTGTGAGAAATTACCATAACCGGTTTTAGCCCTCTTGACCTCCCTAGAATTTTTCTTAAATTTCTCCTCTTAAATTTGTTGAGCATGAACCATGAGACGAGAAATGTCCATATCATTAATAAGCATGGTGGTACGACATTCCTTAACCACCATTTTGGATACACTCGAAACGAAAGTACTCATCCTTGCCCTAGGATCGGCAATCATAGTAGGAGCATATCGAAATAATTGTGTGAACTTCAAAGCATATTCCTTCACACTCGTACTTCCTTAACGAAGGTTGATGAATTCAAGCACCTTTACCTCCCTCATCTAAGGGGAAAGAACCTACAAAGGAAAGCAACTTTGAACTTTTCCCGTTCGAGAGAACCCGCATAATGTAACACCTTGTATCCGAAACATACAACTAGCAGATTTCCAGAAGCTACAGGTGCAACCCACCATAGTCCATGATGGTGGTCCGTGGATGGCCACCTGTAGCCCTCCCCAGAAGCAGTCCAAAAATCTAGCTAAGGGTCCACCCACGCCAGGACCTACGGGCCGTAGGTCAGGCCATGGTCTGTGGTCCAGGGTCGTGGGTCAACCCCCAGATTTCTGTCCCGACAGCTTTTAAGCCAGGGGTCGTTTTGTCTTTTCCTTATGCGTTGGACCCCTAAACTACGTGGTTTTGGTCAGTTTTAGCCTAGTAAACTAATTAGAACCTAACCTAATCAATTATTAACCAAAATCAAGAAAAACTTAGAGCAAAACAAAGGAGAAAGTCAAGCAGCCCTAATTCAAGAACACATCGATTTTCATCAGTTCCAGCCCCAAAATCGAAAGATTTCTCCATGGAATTCGTCACTAGGAAAGTGGGATTTCACTACTAGATTCCTTTCACCCATTTGGTCCCTAGATTTCAGTCAAAATCTTGATTCCCTTAATATTATCTAGACCTAGGGTTTCTTGAATGTTAGAAATTGTTGTGTTTTAGCTTTTAGAATGATCCAAATCAGATTATCATGGTTTTTGTATCGTTTTGTGTAGATTCTTTCATAAATTTAGAACCTTAGCTATGTAGTTCTTTTAGTTCATGAATTACACATGCTACGTAAGAAATTTTGTGATATACATGCCTCAAATTTGAATGTTTCATTATCAACATATTAATGTTGTATTTTCAGTTAGCATGTCAATTTTGAGCTATCTAGTATTATAGAAATTCAGTCATAAATTGTTAATTACATAATCAATTGGGATAAGCTTAATACCGAGTGGACTAGGGTCAGTCACCCTCAAGTCCCAGAACTACGTGCCCCGTAGGTTGTAAGTCCCCTCTGTGGGCATCATTTTAGTGATCACGATAGTCATGCCTCTATACCTCTGGTAGGGTATATTGGGTCCTCTAGATGGGGCGTATACATTGGACTCCACATTTAGCTCATGTAGTTTTATGTCGGTTATTAGTAGCTCCCTTACAGTTAAATTTTATTGCATTGACCACGTTATCAATCATAGTTCAGTATTCAGTCTCAGCATGTTATAAACTTGGTCATTGCATTCAGTTACTTCATGTTTAGTATTCTCTGTTTAGCATCATGTTTATCTCTTATCATTGCTCAGATATAAGCTTTGGTTCAGTTATGATTGTTCTTTAGTTTTACTCTATCCTGCATGCTCAGTACCTTTCAAGTACTGATGCATATTGTGCGCTACATCTTCTCGTGATGTAGGTTCAGGTTCTCAGCTTCCAGATCACGCATAGATCGGTTCCCGATCTCCAGTTCAGCAGTATCAATGGGCAGTCCTCATTCTTCGAGGATGATAGACATGTTTCCTGTGCTTTTAGTGTTAGCTTCAATTTTTGCTAGACTTAGCTGGGGCATGTCCCAGCATTTCTAGTCAGTTAGAGACTATTTTTAGACATAGTTAGTTTCAACTTTAGCGTTTCAGTTCGACTTTTCAATTGTTGTTAAACTCTCAGCTTTCATTTATTCAGATATTTTATGGGTATTCCCCATCATTTCAGTTTACATGATGATTTAGCTTCCGCACAGTATTTCTTTACTTCCGTTTCCTTTCGTCTGCTTATGATATGCCAGCAGGGTTAGCTTGGGGTCACTCATGATCCTAGGTCCCGTGTCCTCGTTCTGGGGGTAGCTTCAGGGCGTGACAAACTTGGTATCAGAGTGTTAGGTTTAAGAGTCCTAGGATGTCTGAAAAGCCGCACTAAGTAGAGTCATTTTCATGGGTGTGAAGTGCACCACATCTAATGAGAGGGAGGCTATGAAGTGTTTTAGGAAAACTTCACTTTCTTGATATTTTTATCGTGCGTAAGGTATGATCTAATTCCTCATTTCTAACTCGATGTTATGCGCTTTTAGATCATTCCTCCTCGTAGAGCCTACGGAAGGAATGTGAATGCACGCAATGCTAACGCAGCTCCTTGAGTCCCAGATCAAGAAGTTTTGAATGCCGAGTTTTGGAACGCTATTCAACTTTTGGCTCAGAGTGTTACCAACCAAAACAACCAGCAGGTTCCAGTTGCCCTCCAGGGTCGCCTGCCCCCACCCATTTTCCATCGTTTAGCCCATCTGAGTCCTTCTAAAGTGTACTAACATTTCCTATTGATTATAACTACTCTAAACGACTTATAAATATCTAGAAATCATCAAAAACATGAATTGTAACCTTGAATCCATAAATTCAAATTTAAGGTAGAATTAATAGACAAGCCTTGAGAGTTCTTTCGAGTCTTTTTGAGAAAGTTCCCTTGAGTCTTTTGAGTAGCCTTCTACAATTTCTAATAACTTGTTTCAAGATTCAAGTAACTGAGCATGAGAGTGACGAGAATGTATTCATGAGTCTACACTATCACTGAGATCCTTCATATCATGAACCATAACTCGTGAATTCAAAATTCACATCTAAGAGAGAGTTAAGAATAGAGTTCAAGAAAGCTTTTGAGTTCAATTGTGAATCCTTTGAGATCACCTATTGATTTGAATTAAGTTTTGAGGAAGTAAGTATGAGAATGAGAAGAGTCGTATACATGAATTCCATAATGTTATTTAGACCCCCGAGTCGAGTCGTTCATGCCCATAAATTCCGCATGACCTTCATAAATTGAGCATCTTTGAAAGGAGTAGAATCTTCAAGTTCTAAGTCTTGAGAGTACACTATTTTAAAATAACATTATAGTTGGGTCAAATCATACTAAACTAACTAGACAGTGATAAAATAACATAAAGGAGCACTAATAAAGGTATTTCAGTATGATCCTTTCCTTGTCATTGCAGTTCCTGCAACTTATCTTTTTCTTGTTATTGCACTTCTTGTAACTTAGGATTAATAGAATAATATATTTTAAGTTACTAGACAGTGATCAAGAACACTTATATTAACAGTAAAGGCGGCGAATGATTTAAAAAGTGCAAAGACATACTCTTTTTCATAAAGGTATTTTAATCTGATCTTTTCTTTGGAGGACATCCAAATTGTATAACTTATAAAAGAGAAATTTCTGATTGTCTTGCTTGTTCTAAAATTTATAGGAACATGAGTAATTTGAACTGTGGTTGGATGTATGAGAGGTTGGATGGACGAGGGGTATACGATCTCCAGTTTTATAACCGGTGTGAATAAATTTATTCAGTATGCATGTTCACAAGAAAATCGTATGAGTGGTGACAACATTAAATGTCCTTGTAAAAAATGGCATAACCTTAAATACATAGATGTTGAAATGGTTAAATAGCACCTTTTTCAATATGGATTTGTTGAGAACTATTTTGTTTGGAAATATCAAGGGGAAGAAGATGTTATTGATGAGATGTATTATGTTAATGATTTGCATGGTGGCACTCAACTTGAATTGGGATATGATAATCCATACCGACAAATGGTTTTGGATGTAGCTGGTCCAAACTTTGATCAAGGTTTGAGTCGATAATTTCATAGCAATATTGGACATGATTCATCTCATACTTATGAAACTTCAATGGAGGAGGAGATCAATCATTCAATAGAGAAGACGTCTGATCTTCCAATGGAGGACTTTTTCATAAAGGTATTTTAATCTGATCTTTTCTTTGGAGGACATCCAGATTGTATAACTTATAAAAGAGAAATTTCTGATTGTCTTGATTGTTCTAAAATTTATAGGAACATGAGTAATTTGAAGCGTGGTTGGATGTATGAGAGGTTGGATGGACGAGGGGGTATACTCTCCAGTTTTATAACCGGTGTGAATAACTTTATTCAGTATGCATGTTCACAAAAAAATCGTATGAGTGGTGACAACATTAAATGTCCTTGTAAAAAATGTCATAACCTTAAATACATGGATGTTGAAATGGTTAAATATCACCTTTTTCAATACGGATTTGTTGAGAACTATTTTGTTTGGAAATATCAAGGGGAAGAAGATGTTATTGATGAGATGTATTATGTTAATGATTTGCATGGTGGAACTCAACCTGAATTGGGATATGATAATCCGTACCGACAAATGGTTTTGGATGTAGCTGGTCCAAACTTTGATCAAGGTTTGAGTCGATAATTTCATAGCAATATTGGACATGATTCATCTCATACTTATGAAACTTCAATGGAGGAGGAGATCAATCCTTCAATAGAGGAGGCGTCTGATCTTCCAATGGAGGAGGAGCCTAATCTTGAGTCTCAAAGATTTTATGATTTACTACAGGCTGCTGATGCAAAATTGTATCCCGGTTCCTCGGTCTCTCAACTTGAAGTTGTCTCTAGGATGTTAAACATTAAAATGGAGAACAACATGTCACAGAGAGGTTAAAACGAAATGATACAACTGTTGAAAGATTCTTTACCTGAAGATAACATAGTGCTTGATAACTATTATCAAACAAAGAAGTTGGTGCGTAGCTTGGGTTTGCCAGTTGAGAAGATTGATTGTTGTGAATCAGGATGTATGTTATATTGAGATGATGATGAGAACCTTACATCTTGTAAATTTTGTGGAAATTAGAGGTATAAACGGCGTGTAGGCTCTCGTAAGAGGAAATCGGTCCCTTAAAAGAAAATGTATTATTTTCCTTTGATTCCTAGATTGAAAAGATTATATGCATCTCATGCTACAGCTACTAACATGAGATGGCATCATGAGCATACACAGGAGGAAGGGGTAATGCATCATCCATTAGACTCTTAGAAACACTTCAATGAAACTCATACCTTTTTTGCCAATGAACCAAGAAATGCAAGATTGGGGTTATGTACAGATGGTTTCCTCTTCTCTTCGACTGCTGCAACTAGTAAGGTAAGTTTTTGATAACTTTTTCTTTTTTGTTTTCTTTACTATTACGTATTCAGCTTCACTATCGTGGGATGAGTTACTCTTTCTTCTCGTGCTCTTTTCTACTTTCTTCACTTCTTAGACGTGCTGAAGTAGCTGCAATGATATCTGCTAGTCTTGTTTTTTAGTTGCATTTATTTAGTTGATTATAGTTTTCCTCCCTCTATTTTGACTTTATATTTGTAAAATTTTACTTCGAAAAGATTGTTTAGTAACATTTGGGCATACTGATGAACTTTATTAAAAAATAATTGATCTTTTACAAGTGTTGATCTTACAATGCTTACATATTTTGAAGATATGACTCGAGGCAGAGGTCGAGGTAGTGCAGGTCGTGAAGGAAAATCCTCAGGTCGCGGTAATTCTATTATTCCTCCAAAAATGCCTATTGTTCCTATTCCCACAACAGTTAGTCCTCAACAAGGTGGTACAAGTTCCAATATAGGTAGGCCTAATCGTACAAACCAAGTTCAAATACTAGGACCTAGCAGTACACCACCCGTTCAAATGACAAATGACAATAATATTCCAACCATTGTTGAATCATCTCCTATTACACCTAATGAGAGTAATCAAATATGAGAGGGTACATCTACTCAAACAACACAATTGGTGAAGGTGAGTCCAATAATCGTGGGTAGCGGAGAACAGTTGTTATTCTTACTCCTACAGGGTTAGTCCATGTTTATAGTATCATTAATATATATTTTTTTAATAAGATACATATGTATTTAAATAATGTCCTCAAATTTATAAAGATTGGAGCCTTCTTCGAAATGCTCTACTTTCATAGCTAAGTCTTTCAAAAATGAACTTGATTCCAATGGAATCAATTGGATAGGTGTCTCGCAACCTGTAAAAGATTTTTATTTTGGAGAGTTCAAGGTATGTTGTTTCATTATAATTGAGTTTAAGAAAGTGATAAACTTTTTATAGATATGATATTAATGTTATTACTTTACAAACTAATTTCAGAAGGAATTCTATTGGGACTCTTCAACTAATGAAAATGCAGTGAAAAGACAATGGGAGATTAAGGCATCACTACGATATAGAGATTTTATTTCCAGAATAAAAAGAACGAAACTAATCCCGGATATGTAACTGATATTGTGTGGGAAAATTGGATGAGGCTTTGGCAAGCTCCTGAGAATGTTACAAAGTCAGAAACAAATAAAAAAATCATCGTGGAGGAAGATAAGTTGTTTTCGGAACTCATACAGGTGGATCTATCTCCATTGGGTAACATCGTAAGAAACTTGTAAGTATATATTTCACGCAATATATATTCTTCGACAAAATACATTTTCCTTATCTTCTAGTCATTACTAAAAGTCTATAGTACACAAATAGTAGAAGTGCCTCTTTTTTTTGTTCAATTATGTTTTGGGATTGTTGTTGCAGTGCATCTGTTTTGGGTGCAACATACAATTGTTGTTGATGACACTTTCGATTTTCAAACTCTTAAATGTATTCTCTCTAATAGTAAATTTGGACATAAAGCGAACAAAATCGAATAGATAAATTGACATATACTTTTGCCTATTGTATAGGGTGATGGATGTCTTTAGCTAGAACTGTATGTTGACTGGAAAAACTTAAAAATGAAAGCCCCACATTATAATAGTTGGTTAGAGAAAATAAAAAGTTATTGGGAAAAATGGATAGATTTGAACTTTACATGTAAAAGCTTTGCCTGAATGTGTACAAAGATGTGAACTCTACAAAGATGGCATAAGAAAATGGAGATATATTCTTCCTGGATATTTGGCTAGTGCTAGCACGTAATATAGTAAAATTAAGAGAGAGTAGGATGTATGTAGACTTTATTTATACCTTTCTGAGATAAGAGATTGTTTCCGATAAATTCTCGGCTTAATGAAAAATATCCAACACATGAGTATAGGTACATATTAATTGTTCAGAAAATTTTCACCAGTACTACCTCTACAAGCTTATAACAGTTAGTTGCCTTAGAATCTATTTTTTATTGTAAGAGCCTTAATGGGTCTTGCTTATAAAAGAAGGGAGCTTAATATTTCATATTGTCTTGTGACAATGAATGCAATAGATTGAATATGAATAACTTCTTATTATAGAACTTGATTTTTGAATCTGAATCTGAATCTCTTTCTTTCTCACCAAGTACTATTTCTGGACAGTTTTTGGCCCCGTGTCATCGATTTTGGAATCTGAATCTTGCATAAGAACGTTATGAAAGATATCTCAATTCTTACCAATGTTGGCTACTTCATCTTTAGAGGCACGAATTGAATTGTTAGCATCATTTCTGCCATAGGGGAAGCCTCAATTGTGGGTTCCTCACTGAAATCAAATAAATTTTTTGTGTTTATTGAAATACTTTACATAATTATATCATATTATTCATAACATAACTGGGCTAAAAAAAAATTTGGGTAGGCTATTGAAAAGGGTCAAGACCCAACACCAAGTGAGCTCCATTTGCACGTCCACACACATGGTCATGATGGAAAAAATTTTGTTGATGAGCGAGCACGAATTGTTCATGTAAGTAGAATTTATAAAATTATCGACTTTTGACATTCATATTCTTTTTATTTGGTGAAACTGATAGTTAGTATTCTTTATTATAATTTTAATGTCTCTACTTATTGCAGGAAAGATATGAAAAAATATTACGTGAGAAAATTGAGTCGATATTGATCAACGTGACGCATATTATCAAGCTGCAGGTGGAGAAAAGAAGAGAAGAATATATGGTCTTGGATCTCAAGCAAAAAGTTACTACGGACCAATTCTTTGTATCTCTTCTCAATTTGATGCTTCATCATTAGTACCACCATCTGTTTCTCAATCTGCACTGATGGAAAATATGGATGAGTTCGTGAAAAAATTGATTCCTACATTGACTGATCACATGATTCCTACATTGACTGATCACATGATTCCTATATTACTTGAGCGCATAGAAGGTGTAACTTATTTACCATCACATCAATCAGCTGATACTCCTATTGGTGACGCATCATCAGCAACACCTATGGTGCCTAATAAGGTTGTTTCAGATGATGACCACATTTCTTCTCCCTAGCATTAGTTTTTCATGTCTGTTTTTTGTTAAAGGAAAACAAATTATGCAGTAACAATTACGAGTTCTAAACATTAGTAATCGCTAGATGCTTGATACTTGGTGTAGATGTTTTGGACTTAATATTAGATGAATATATGTTTTGGTGCATAAGTTATATATGAAGTAACATTTATGTTATATGAATATTTGTAATTATTAGGATGTTTAATAATTTACATTTTCTATATATTTTAAATAAATAAATAAAATGAATAGAAAGAATCATTCCTGTGACAAATTTAATGACGGAATATTGCGACGGATTTTGGAAATAGTTAAAGAATTAAAATTGGTGATGGATTGCGACAAATAATAATTGGTTGCCAAAAGTTTGCAACGGATTAGCGATAAATTATTTCATCGTAAAATTATAGGACGACGAATTCATTTATGTAATTTGCAACGAAATTTATAAATCTAGCGACAAAACTTTCTGTCGCTACCATTTTACTACGGATATCGTATGTCGCTAGATCGTCACTAATCTTGCTACGGAATCAATTTTTCCATTGCTAAGGGGTTAGCTACGAGCAAAATTATAACGGTCAACATTTCATTGCTAATCCGCCGCAAATACAGTTTAGTGATGGATATATGTCTATTTGCGACGAATTTTATCCGTTGTTAAACACTATTTTTTTAGTAGTGTGTTGATTGTGATTCCGGAGATATAAATTGTTGAACCATTGTGTGTGAATATGGAATCATTCTTTGTGTGAGGGCATTTGAGTACTTTTGTTGAGCTTGAACTTGCATTTGAAGCAAGTATTGTGAACTTGAGAATCTTTGATAATGGTGAGTCACAACTTGAATCTTTGAGTGCACAATTGATCCTTGCATGAGTAGGTTGAGTCTTTTGTGTGCATTCATGATTGAGTCTTGTGTAGCACTGTTTGAGACATCCTTTTTGAACTGTTGAACTTGAGTTTTACTAGAGGACAAGCAAAAGTTTAAGTTGGGGGTGTTGATGAGTCCACGTTTTGTACTCATTTAGGGCTTTATTTGGATAGATTTAGTGTCCTCAAATGCTTATTTTGTGCCAATAACTCATGTAAAATCCTTGTTTTCCAGGTATTTGGATGGAGGAACAAAGCATGGACACTAATGGGCATAAAGGAACAAGGCAGCTGAAAGAAGGAAGAAAAGAAGGCGTGATGTTCGCCGAATCCATTGGGTTAGTCGCCGAGTAGCCATTATCTCGCCTAAAGTTCTAGTATGTCAAGCCCTGAAGTAGAAAATTAAGTCGGCGAGAGAAAAGAGCAGTCGGTGTGTCGCCGAACGGTTTCGCGATGCAGTGTTGGATCGCCCAAAGTTACAGAAATTGAGAATACTGAAGGCCAAAGAAGAAAGGTGATGGAACTGACCAAAGGGCAGATCGCTGAGTTGATCGACGATCCCGACTTACTGCGCCGAATGGTCCGTCGCAACATATTTTTGGCGACTATAATACATTTTTGAATTCTTAGTTTAGTATCAGTTTTCATTATATAGGATCAAGTTTTCATAATATAGAATTTCTTATCAGTTTTGGAGAGAGAACTCTGAATTTGGAGACAATATTTTCCTTAGCTTTGAAGAATTGAAGTTTTCCATTTTTGAGAAATTGGAAGTGGGTCTTTGAGATTCTTCAATTTAGACCTTTGTAAAGACGAAATTAATCTTACCCAGTTGATGGAAATATAATTTGGTAACGATTTCTATTTTTTTAGGATGTCTAGCTAAAACCCCAATTATGTGATTATGGGATGATTTAGCTTATGGATATTGTTAATTGATAGTTTAAATGTTGTTTAAAAGTGATTTCAATCAATAATTGTGGTTTAATTTAAAGGGTTGTAGTTGCAAATGCAATTCTACCTTCGTGTTTTGGCTTGCTCGAGAGAGAGGTTTTAAAACCAAGATTACTAATTTGAAGGTATGTGGGTATTGGGTTGTCATGGGTTCAGCTTGAGAGAGTGAATCTCAAACCCTTTTCCACACATTCAGCTTGAGAAAATAAATGGACTAAAGCGTACGCTGTTCTTAATTGCTGTTTGTTGGTGTTTGAGAGAAACCAATTTGATTCGGAGTAAATTGTTCGAGAGAAAGTTTATTGATATACCGTGAGTTTACGGTATTTCTAATACGTTTCACTTACAAGTTATGTGTGTCTAAGGCCCTTTTATATTGGTTTTGATGTGTTTTTATCATGTTTTGCAGGAAAGACGTTCAGGCGCGGAAGTGTAGAGACAGCTGAAATAAATGTAGAAGAAAGGCATTCACGAAGGTGATCTATGGACCGTAGGTCCAATCACGGTCCGTAGGTGATGACCGTAGATCAGCAGGCAAGGCATGGAGGACAAATCAGGGAAATCTGACCAAGTGTGGAACCACGGCGTCCATTGACGGTCCGTAGATTGATC